>NC_052623.1:100424155-100740543 GCF_016161935.1 Mauremys reevesii
CATGGCTAGGCACTTGGAGCTAGGGTTAGGTTCCTATGGCTAGGCTTCCTGCCCTAGGTTAGGTTCCTATGGCTAGGCACTTGAGCTAGGGTTAGGGTTCCTATGGCTAGGCACTTGGAGCTAGGTTAGGTTCCTATGGCTAGGCACTTGGAGCTAGGGTTAGGTTCCATGGCTAGGCACTTGGAGCTAGGGTTAGGTTCCTATGGCTAGGCTTCCTGCCCTAGGGTTAGGTTCCCTTGGAGCTAGGGTTAGGTTCCTATGGCTAGGCTTCCCGCCCTAGGGTTAGGTTCCATGGCTAGGCACTTGGAGCTAGGGTTAGGTTCCTATGGCTAGGCACTTGGAGCTAGGGTTAGGTTCCTATGGCTAGGCTTCCGCCCTAGGGTTAGGTTCCTATGGCTAGGCACTTCCCGCCCTAGGGTTAGGGTTCTATGGCTAGGCACTTGGAGCTAGGTTAGGTTCCTATGGCTAGGCACTTGGAGCTAGGGTTAGGTTCCTATGGCTAGGCACTTGGAGCTAGGGTTAGGTTCCTATGGCTAGGCACCTGAGCTAGGTTAGGGTTCCTATGGCTAGGCACTTGAGCTAGGGTTAGGTTCCTATGGCTAGGCACTTGGAGCTAGGGTTAGGTTCCTATGGCTAGGCACTTGGAGCTAGGGTTAGGTTCCTATGGCTAGGCTTTGGAGCTAGGGTTAGGGTTCCTATGGCTAGGCACTTGGAGCTAGGTTAGGTTCCTATGGCTAGGGCACTTGGAGCTAGGGTTAGGTTCCTATGGCTAGGCACTTGGAGCTAGGGTTAGGTTCCTATGGCTAGGCACTTGGAGCTAGGGTTAGGTTCCTATGGCTAGGCTTCCCGCCCTAGGGTTAGGTTCCTATGGCTAGGCACTTGGAGCTAGGGTTAGGGTTCCTATGGCTAGGCTTCCTGCCCTAGGGTTAGGTTCCTATGGCTAGGGCTTGGAGCTAGGGTTAGGTTCCTATGGCTAGGCTTCCTGCCCTAGGGTTAGGTTCCTATGGCTAGGCACTTGGAGCTAGGGTTAGGTTCCTATGGCTAGGCACTTGGAGCTAGGGTTAGGTTCCTATGGCTAGGCACTTGGAGCTAGGGTTAGGTTCCTATGGCTAGGCTTCCCGCCCTAGGGTTAGGGTTCCTATGGCTAGGCACTTGGAGCTAGGGTTAGGTTCCTATGGCTAGGCTTCCTGCCCTAGGTTAGGTTCCTATGGCTAGGCACTTGGAGCTAGGGTTAGGTTCCTATGGCTAGGCACTTGGAGCTAGGGTTAGGGTTCCTATGGCTAGGCACTTGGAGCTAGGGTTAGGTTCCTATGGCTAGGCTTCCCACTAGGAGCTAGGGTTAGGTTCCTATGGCTAGGCACTTGGAGCTAGGGTTAGGGTTCCTATGGCTAGGCACTTGGAGCTAGGGTTAGGTTCCTATGGCTAGGCACTTGGAGCTAGGGTTAGGTTCCTATGGCTAGGCACTTGGAGCTAGGGTTAGGTTCCTATGGCTAGGCTTCCCGCCCTAGGGTTAGGGTTCCTATGGCTAGGCACTTGGAGCTAGGGTTAGGTTCCTATGGCTAGGCACTTGGAGCTAGGGTTAGGTTCCTATGGCTAGGCACTTGGAGCTAGGGTTAGGTTCCTATGGCTAGGCACTTGGAGCTAGGAGGGTTAGGTTCCTATGGCTAGGCACTGAGCTAGGGTTAGGGTTCCTATGGCTAGGCACTTGGAGCTAGGGTTAGGTTCCTATGGCTAGGGCTTGGAGCTAGGGTTAGGGTTCCTATGGCTAGGCTTCCTGCCTAGGGTTAGGTTCCTATGGCTAGGCTTCCTGCCCTAGGGTTAGGTTCCTATGGCTAGGCACTTGGAGCTAGGGTTAGGGTTCCTATGGCTAGGCTTCCGCCCTAGGGTTAGGTTCCTATGGCTAGGCACTTGGAGCTAGGGTTAGGTTCCTATGGCTAGGCACTTGGAGCTAGGGTTAGGTTCCTATGGCTAGGGCACTTGGAGCTAGGGTTAGGTTCCTATGGCTAGGGCTTCTGCCCTAGGGTTAGGTTCCTATGGCTAGGGCTTCCTGCCCTAGGGTTAGGGTTCCTATGGCTAGGCACTTGAGCTAGGGTTAGGTTCCTATGGCTAGGCACTTGGAGCTAGGTTAGGTTCCTATGGCTAGGCACTTGGAGCTAGGGTTAGGTTCCTATGGCTAGGCACTTGGAGCCTAGGGTTAGGTTCCTATGGCTAGGCACTTGGAGCTAGGGTTAGGTTCCTATGGCTAGGGCACTTGGAGCTAGGGTTAGGGTTCCTATGGCTAGGCACTTGAGCTAGGGTTAGGTTCCTATGGCTAGGCACTTGGAGCTAGGGTTAGGGTTCCTATGGCTAGGGCACTTGGAGCTAGGGTTAGGTTCCTATGGCTAGGCACTTGGAGCTAGGGTTAGGTTCCTATGGCTAGGCACTTGGAGCTAGGGTTAGGGTTCCTGGCTAGGCACTGGAGCTAGGTTAGGTTCCTATGGCTAGGCACTTGGAGCTAGGGTTAGGTTCCTATGGCTAGGCACTTGGAGCTAGGGTTAGGGTTCCTATGGCTAGGCACTTGAGCTAGGGTTAGGTTCCTATGGCTAGGCACTTGAGCTAGGGTTAGGTTCCTATGGCTAGGCTTCCTGCCCTAGGGTTAGGTTCCTATGGCTAGGCACTTGAGCTAGGGTTAGGTTCCTATGGCTAGGCACTTGGAGCTAGGGTTAGGTTCCTATGGCTAGGCACTTGGAGCTAGGGTTAGGGTTCCTATGGCTAGGCACTTGGAGCTAGGGTTAGGTTCCTATGGCTAGGCTTCCTGCCCTAGGGTTAGGTTCCTATGGCTAGGCACTTGGAGCTAGGGTTAGGTTCCTATGGCTAGGCACTGGAGCTAGGGTTAGGTTCCTATGGCTAGGCACTTGGAGCTAGGGTTAGGTTCCTATGGCTAGGCTTCCTGCCCTAGGGTTAGGTTCCTATGGCTAGGCACTTGGAGCTAGGGTTAGGTTCCTATGGCTAGGCACTTGGAGCTAGGGTTAGGTTCCTATGGCTAGGCACTTGGAGCTAGGGTTAGGTTCCTATGGCTAGGCACTTGGAGCTAGGGTTAGGTTCCTATGGCTAGGCTTCCTGCCCTAGGGTTAGGTTCCTATGGCTAGGCACTTGGAGCTAGGGTTAGGTTCCTATGGCTAGGGCTTCCTGCCCTAGGGTTAGGTTCCTATGGCTAGGCACTTGGAGCTAGGGTTAGGTTCCTATGGCTAGGGCACTTGGAGCTAGGGTTAGGGTTCCTATGGCTAGGCACTTGGAGCTAGGGTTAGGGTTCCTATGGCTAGGCACTTGGAGCTAGGGTTAGGTTCCTATGGCTAGGCACTTGGAGCTAGGGTTAGGTTCCTATGGCTAGGCTTCCCGCCCTAGGTTAGGGTTCCTATGGCTAGGCTTCCTGCCCTAGGGTTAGGGTTCCTATGGCTAGGCACTTGGAGCTAGGGTTAGGTTCCTATGGCTAGGCTTCCGCCCTAGGGTTAGGTTCCTATGGCTAGGCACTTGGAGCTAGGGTTAGGGTTCCTATGGCTAGGCTTCCTGCCCTAGGGTTAGGGTTCCTATGGCTAGGCTTGGAGCTAGGTTAGGGTTCCTATGGCTAGGCACTTGGAGCTAGGGTTAGGTTCCTATGGCTAGGCACTTGGAGCTAGGGTTAGGTTCCTATGGCTAGGCTTTGGAGCTAGGGTTAGGTTCCTATGGCTAGGCACTTGAGCTAGGGTTAGGTTCCTATGGCTAGGCTTCCTGCCCTAGGGTTAGGTTCCTATGGCTAGGCACTTGGAGCTAGGGTTAGGGTTCCTATGGCTAGGCACTTGGAGCTAGGGTTAGGGTTCCTATGGCTAGGCACTTGGAGCTAGGGTTAGGTTCCTATGGCTAGGCACTTGGAGCTAGGGTTAGGTTCCTATGGCTAGGCACTTGGAGCTAGGGTTAGGTTCCTATGGCTAGGGCTTCCTGCCCTAGGGTTAGGGTTCCTATGGCTAGGCACTTGGAGCTAGGGTTAGGTTCCTATGGCTAGGCACTTGGAGCTAGGGTTAGGGTTCCTATGGCTAGGCACTTGGAGCTAGGGTTAGGTTCCTATGGCTAGGCACTTGGAGCTAGGGTTAGGTTCCTATGGCTAGGCTTCCTGAGCTAGGGTTAGGGTTCCTATGGCTAGGCACTTGGAGCTAGGGTTAGGTTCCTATGGCTAGGCACTTGGAGCTAGGGTTAGGTTCCTATGGCTAGGCACTTGGAGCTAGGGTTAGGGTTCCTATGGCTAGGCTTGGAGCTAGGGTTAGGTTCCTATGGCTAGGCACTTGAGCTAGGGTTAGGTTCCTATGGCTAGGCTTCCTGCCCTAGGGTTAGGGTTCCTATGGCTAGGCTTCCTGCCCTAGGGTTAGGTTCCTATGGCTAGGCACTTGGAGCTAGGTTAGGTTCCTATGGCTAGGCACTTGGAGCTAGGGTTAGGGTTCCTATGGCTAGGCACTTGGAGCTAGGGTTAGGTTCCTATGGCTAGGCACTTGGAGCTAGGGTTAGGTTCCTATGGCTAGGCACTTGGAGCTAGGGTTAGGTTCCTATGGCTAGGCTTCCTGCCCTAGGGTTAGGTTCCTATGGCTAGGCACTTGGAGCTAGGGTTAGGTTCCTATGGCTAGGCACTTGGAGCTAGGTTAGGGTTCCTATGGCTAGGGCTTCCCGCCCTAGGTTAGGTTCCTATGGCTAGGCACTTGGAGCTAGGGTTAGGTTCCTATGGCTAGGCACTTGGAGCTAGGGTTAGGTTCCTATGGCTAGGCACCCTAGGAGCTAGGGTTAGGTTCCTATGGCTAGGGCTTCCGCCCTAGGGTTAGGGTTCCTATGGCTAGGCACTTGAGCTAGGGTTAGGTTCCTATGGCTAGGCTTCCCGCCTAGGGTTAGGTTCCTATGGCTAGGCACTTGGAGCTAGGGTTAGGTTCCTATGGCTAGGGCTTCCTGCCCTAGGTTAGGGTTCCTATGGCTAGGCTTCCTGCCCTAGGGTTAGGGTTCTATGGCTAGGCACTTGGAGCTAGGGTTAGGTTCCTATGGCTAGGCACTTGGAGCTAGGGTTAGGTTCCTATGGCTAGGCACTTGGAGCTAGGGTTAGGTTCCTATGGCTAGGCACTTGAGCTAGGGTTAGGTTCCTATGGCTAGGCTTCCTGCCCTAGGGTTAGGTTCCTATGGCTAGGCACTTGGAGCTAGGGTTAGGTTCCTATGGCTAGGCTTCCTGCCCTAGGGTTAGGTTCCTATGGCTAGGCACTTGGAGCTAGGGTTAGGGTTCCTATGGCTAGGCACTTGGAGCTAGGGTTAGGGTTCCTATGGCTAGGGCTTTGGAGCTAGGGTTAGGTTCCTATGGCTAGGCACTTGGAGCTAGGGTTAGGTTCCTATGGCTAGGCACTTGGAGCTAGGGTTAGGGTTCCTATGGCTAGGCACTTGGAGCTAGGGTTAGGTTCCTATGGCTAGGCTTGAGCTAGGTTAGGTTCCTATGGCTAGGCTTCCCGCCTAGGGTTAGGTTCCTATGGCTAGGCACTTGGAGCTAGGGTTAGGTTCCTATGGCTAGGGCTTCCGCCCTAGGGTTAGGGTTCCTATGGCTAGGCACTTGGAGCTAGGGTTAGGTTCCTATGGCTAGGGCTTCTGGAGCTAGGGTTAGGGTTCCTATGGCTAGGCACTTGGAGCTAGGGTTAGGTTCCTATGGCTAGGCTTCCTGAGCTAGGGTTAGGTTCCTATGGCTAGGGCACTTGGAGCTAGGGTTAGGTTCCTATGGCTAGGCACTTGGAGCTAGGGTTAGGTTCCTATGGCTAGGCTTCCCGCCCTAGGGTTAGGGTTCCTATGGCTAGGCACTTGGAGCTAGGGTTAGGTTCCTATGGCTAGGCTTCCTGCCCTAGGGTTAGGGTTCCTATGGCTAGGCACTTGGAGCTAGGGTTAGGTTCCTATGGCTAGGCTTGAGCTAGGGTTAGGGTTCCTATGGCTAGGGCTTACTGCCCTAGGGTTAGGGTTCCTATGGCTAGGCACTTGAGCTAGGGTTAGGTTCCTATGGCTAGGCTTCCTGCCCTAGGGTTAGGGTTCCTATGGCTAGGCACTTGGAGCTAGGGTTAGGTTCCTATGGCTAGGCACTTGGAGCTAGGGTTAGGTTCCTATGGCTAGGCTTCCTGCCCTAGGGTTAGGGTTCCTATGGCTAGGCACTTGGAGCTAGGGTTAGGTTCCTATGGCTAGGCACTTGGAGCTAGGGTTAGGTTCCTATGGCTAGGCTTCCTGCTAGGGTTAGGTTCCTATGGCTAGGCACTTGGAGCTAGGGTTAGGTTCCTATGGCTAGGCACTTGGAGCTAGGGTTAGGTTCCTATGGCTAGGCACTTGGAGCTAGGGTTAGGGTTCCTATGGCTAGGCTTCCCGCCTAGGGTTAGGGTTCCTATGGCTAGGCACTTGGAGCTAGGGTTAGGTTCCTATGGCTAGGCTTCCTGCCCTAGGGTTAGGGTTCCTATGGCTAGGCACTTGGAGCTAGGGTTAGGTTCCTATGGCTAGGCACTTGGAGCTAGGGTTAGGTTCCTATGGCTAGGCACTTGGAGCTAGGGTTAGGTTCCTATGGCTAGGGCTTCCTGCCTAGGGTTAGGGTTCCTATGGCTAGGGCTTCCTGCCCTAGGGTTAGGTTCCTATGGCTAGGCACTTGGAGCTAGGGTTAGGGTTCCTATGGCTAGGCTTCCCGCCCTAGGGTTAGGTTCCTATGGCTAGGCACTTGGAGCTAGGGTTAGGTTCCTATGGCTAGGCACTTGGAGCTAGGGTTAGGTTCCTATGGCTAGGGCTTCCGCCCTAGGGTTAGGTTCCTATGGCTAGGCTTCCTGCCCTAGGGTTAGGTTCCTATGGCTAGGCACTTGGAGCTAGGGTTAGGTTCCTATGGCTAGGCACTTGGAGCTAGGGTTAGGTTCCTATGGCTAGGCACTTGGAGCTAGGGTTAGGTTCCTATGGCTAGGCACTTGGAGCTAGGGTTAGGTTCCTATGGCTAGGCTTCCTGCCCTAGGGTTAGGTTCCTATGGCTAGGCACTTGGAGCTAGGGTTAGGTTCCTATGGCTAGGCTTCCTGCCCTAGGGTTAGGTTCCTATGGCTAGGCACTTGGAGCTAGGGTTAGGGTTCCTATGGCTAGGCACTTGGAGCTAGGGTTAGGTTCCTATGGCTAGGCACTTGGAGCTAGGGTTAGGTTCCTATGGCTAGGCACTTGGAGCTAGGGTTAGGTTCCTATGGCTAGGCACTTGAGCTAGGGTTAGGTTCCTATGGCTAGGCACTTGGAGCTAGGGTTAGGTTCCTATGGCTAGGGCTTGGAGCTAGGGTTAGGTTCCTATGGCTAGGCACTTGGAGCTAGGGTTAGGGTTCCTATGGCTAGGGCTTCCTGCCCTAGGGTTAGGTTCCTATGGCTAGGCACTTGAGCTAGGGTTAGGTTCCTATGGCTAGGCTTCCTGGAGCTAGGGTTAGGTTCCTATGGCTAGGCACTTGGAGCTAGGGTTAGGTTCCTATGGCTAGGCTTCCAGCCTAGGGTTAGGTTCCTATGGCTAGGCACTTGGAGCTAGGGTTAGGTTCCTATGGCTAGGCTTGGCCCTAGGGTTAGGTTCCTATGGCTAGGCACTTGGAGCTAGGGTTAGGGTTCCTATGGCTAGGGCTTCCCGCCCTAGGGTTAGGTTCCTATGGCTAGGCACTTGGAGCTAGGGTTAGGTTCCTATGGCTAGGCACTTGAGCTAGGGTTAGGGTTCCTATGGCTAGGCTTCCTGCCCTAGGGTTAGGGTTCCTATGGCTAGGCACTTGGAGCTAGGGTTAGGTTCCTATGGCTAGGCACTTGGAGCTAGGGTTAGGTTCCTAGGGTTAGGTTCCTATGGCTAGGCACTTGGAGCTAGGGTTAGGTTCCTATGGCTAGGCACTTGGAGCTAGGGTTAGGGTTCCTATGGCTAGGCACTTGAGCTAGGGTTAGGTTCCTATGGCTAGGCACTTGGAGCTAGGGTTAGGTTCCTATGGCTAGGCACTTGGAGCTAGGGTTAGGGTTCCTATGGCTAGGCACTTGGAGCTAGGGTTAGGTTCCTATGGCTAGGCACTTGGAGCTAGGGTTAGGTTCCTATGGCTAGGCACTTGGAGCTAGGGTTAGGTTCCTATGGCTAGGCACTTGGAGCTAGGGTTAGGGTTCCTATGGCTAGGCTTCCTGCCCTAGGGTTAGGTTCCTATGGCTAGGGCTTCCCGCCCTAGGTTAGGGTTCCTATGGCTAGGCACTTGGAGCTAGGGTTAGGTTCCTATGGCTAGGGCACTTGGAGCTAGGGTTAGGTTCCTATGGCTAGGCACTTGGAGCTAGGGTTAGGTTCCTATGGCTAGGCTTCCTGCCCTAGGGTTAGGGTTCCTATGGCTAGGCACTTGGAGCTAGGGTTAGGTTCCTATGGCTAGGCTTCC
Organism: Mauremys reevesii; assembly: GCF_016161935.1. Lineage (NCBI taxonomy): Eukaryota > Metazoa > Chordata > Testudines > Geoemydidae > Mauremys > Mauremys reevesii. Next base: position 100,432,562 of record NC_052623.1, read on the forward strand.
GCCCTAGGGTTAGGGTTCCTATGGCTAGGCACTTGGAGCTAGGGTTAGGTTCCTATGGCTAGGCTTGGAGCTAGGGTTAGGGTTCCTATGGCTAGGCACTTGAGCTAGGGTTAGGTTCCTATGGCTAGGCACTTGGAGCTAGGGTTAGGTTCCTATGGCTAGGGCACTTGGAGCTAGGGTTAGGGTTCCTATGGCTAGGCACTTGGAGCTAGGGTTAGGTTCCTATGGCTAGGCACTTGAGCTAGGGTTAGGTTCCTATGGCTAGGCACTTGGAGCTAGGGTTAGGTTCCTATGGCTAGGCACTTGGAGCTAGGGTTAGGGTTCCTATGGCTAGGCTTCCGCCCTAGGGTTAGGGTTCCTATGGCTAGGCACTTGGAGCTAGGGTTAGGTTCCTATGGCTAGGCTTCTTGAGCTAGGGTTAGGTTCCTATGGCTAGGCACTTGAGCTAGGGTTAGGTTCCTATGGCTAGGCACTTGGAGCTAGGGTTAGGTTCCTATGGCTAGGCACTTGGAGCTAGGGTTAGGTTCCTATGGCTAGGCACTTGGAGCTAGGGTTAGGTTCCTATGGCTAGGCTTCCCGCCCTAGGGTTAGGGTTCCTATGGCTAGGCACTTGGAGCTAGGGTTAGGTTCCTATGGCTAGGGCTTCCTGCCCTAGGTTAGGTTCCTATGGCTAGGGCTTCCCGCCCTAGGGTTAGGTTCCTATGGCTAGGCACTTGGAGCTAGGGTTAGGGTTCCTATGGCTAGGCACTTGGAGCTAGGGTTAGGTTCCTATGGCTAGGCACTTGGAGCTAGGGTTAGGTTCCTATGGCTAGGCACTTGGAGCTAGGGTTAGGGTTCCTATGGCTAGGCTTCCCGCCCTAGGGTTAGGGTTCCTATGGCTAGGCACTTGGAGCTAGGGTTAGGTTCCTATGGCTAGGCTTCTGCCCTAGGGTTAGGGTTCCTATGGCTAGGCACTTGAGCTAGGGTTAGGTTCCTATGGCTAGGCACTTGGAGCTAGGGTTAGGTTCCTATGGCTAGGTAGGCACTTGGAGCTAGGGTTAGGTTCCTATGGCTAGGCACTTGGAGCTAGGGTTAGGTTCCTATGGCTAGGCACTTGGAGCTAGGGTTAGGTTCCTATGGCTAGGCACTTGGAGCTAGGGTTAGGGTTCCTATGGCTAGGCTTCCCGCCCTAGGTTAGGTTCCTATGGCTAGGCACTTGGAGCTAGGGTTAGGTTCCTATGGCTAGGGCTTCCTGAGCTAGGGTTAGGTTCCTATGGCTAGGCACTTGGAGCTAGGGTTAGGTTCCTATGGCTAGGCCCTAGGGTTAGGGTTCCTATGGCTAGGCACTTGGAGCTAGGGTTAGGTTCCTATGGCTAGGCTTCCTGCCCTAGGGTTAGGGTTCCTATGGCTAGGCACTTGGAGCTAGGGTTAGGTTCCTATGGCTAGGGCACTTGGAGCTAGGGTTAGGGTTCCTATGGCTAGGCACTTGGAGCTAGGGTTAGGTTCCTATGGCTAGGGCTTCCTGCCCTAGGGTTAGGGTTCCTATGGCTAGGCTTGAGCTAGGGTTAGGTTCCTATGGCTAGGCACTTGGAGCTAGGGTTAGGTTCCTATGGCTAGGCACTTGGAGCTAGGGTTAGGTTCCTATGGCTAGGCTTCCGCCCTAGGGTTAGGTTCCTATGGCTAGGCACTTGGAGCTAGGGTTAGGGTTCCTATGGCTAGGCTTCCTGCCCTAGGGTTAGGTTCCTATGGCTAGGCACTTGGAGCTAGGGTTAGGGTTCCTATGGCTAGGCTTCCCGCCCTAGGTTAGGTTCCTATGGCTAGGCACTTGGAGCTAGGGTTAGGTTCCTATGGCTAGGCACTTGGAGCTAGGGTTAGGTTCCTATGGCTAGGCTTCCTGCCCTAGGTTAGGGTTCCTATGGCTAGGCACTTGGAGCTAGGGTTAGGTTCCTATGGCTAGGCACTTGGAGCTAGGGTTAGGTTCCTATGGCTAGGCACTTGAGCTAGGGTTAGGGTTCCTATGGCTAGGCACTTGGAGCCCTAGGGTTAGGTTCCTATGGCTAGGGCTTCCTGCCCTAGGGTTAGGTTCCTATGGCTAGGCACTGGAGCTAGGGTTAGGTTCCTATGGCTAGGCACTTGGAGCTAGGGTTAGGTTCCCTAGGTTAGGGTTCCTATGGCTAGGCACTTGGAGCTAGGGTTAGGTTCCTATGGCTAGGCTTCCTGCCCTAGGGTTAGGGTTCCTATGGCTAGGCACTTGGAGCTAGGGTTAGGGTTCCTATGGCTAGGCACTTGGAGCTAGGGTTAGGTTCCTATGGCTAGGCACTTGGAGCTAGGGTTAGGGTTCCTATGGCTAGGCTTCCCGCCCTAGGGTTAGGTTCCTATGGCTAGGCACTTGGAGCTAGGGTTAGGTTCCTATGGCTAGGGCTTCCCGCCTAGGGTTAGGTTCCTATGGCTAGGCACTTGGAGCTAGGGTTAGGTTCCTATGGCTAGGCACTTGGAGCTAGGGTTAGGTTCCTATGGCTAGGGCTTCCCGCCCTAGGTTAGGTTCCTATGGCTAGGCACTTGGAGCTAGGGTTAGGTTCCTATGGCTAGGCACTTGGAGCTAGGGTTAGGGTTCCTATGGCTAGGCACTTGGAGCTAGGGTTAGGGTTCCTATGGCTAGGCACTTGGAGCTAGGGTTAGGGTTCCTATGGCTAGGCACTTGGAGCTAGGGTTAGGTTCCTATGGCTAGGCACTTGGAGCTAGGGTTAGGTTCCTATGGCTAGGGCTTCCTGCCCTAGGGTTAGGTTCCTATGGCTAGGCACTTGGAGCTAGGGTTAGGTTCCTATGGCTAGGCACTTGGAGCTAGGGTTAGGTTCCTATGGCTAGGCACTTGGAGCTAGGGTTAGGTTCCTATGGCTAGGCACTTGGAGCTAGGGTTAGGTTCCTATGGCTAGGCACTTGGAGCTAGGGTTAGGTTCCTATGGCTAGGCACTTGGAGCTAGGGTTAGGTTCCTATGGCTAGGCTTCCTGCCCTAGGGTTAGGGTTCCTATGGCTAGGCACTTGGAGCTAGGGTTAGGTTCCTATGGCTAGGCTTCCTGCTAGGGTTAGGTTCCTATGGCTAGGCACTTGGAGCTAGGGTTAGGGTTCCTATGGCTAGGCACTTGGAGCTAGGGTTAGGTTCCTATGGCTAGGCACTTGGAGCTAGGGTTAGGTTCCTATGGCTAGGGCTTCCACCCTAGGGTTAGGGTTCCTATGGCTAGGCACTTGGAGCTAGGTTAGGGTTCCTATGGCTAGGCTTCCTGCCCTAGGGTTAGGTTCCTATGGCTAGGCACTTGGAGCTAGGGTTAGGTTCCTATGGCTAGGCTTCCTGCCCTAGGGTTAGGTTCCTATGGCTAGGCACTTGGAGCTAGGGTAGGTTCCTATGGCTAGGCTTGAGCTAGGGTTAGGTTCCTATGGCTAGGCTTCCTGCCCTAGGGTTAGGGTTCCTATGGCTAGGCACTTGGAGCTAGGGTTAGGTTCCTATGGCTAGGGCTTGGAGCTAGGGTTAGGGTTCCTATGGCTAGGCACTTGGAGCTAGGGTTAGGTTCCTATGGCTAGGCACTTGGAGCTAGGGTTAGGTTCCTATGGCTAGGCACTTGAGCTAGGGTTAGGTTCCTATGGCTAGGCACTTGGAGCTAGGTTAGGGTTCCTATGGCTAGGCACTTGGAGCTAGGGTTAGGTTCCTATGGCTAGGCACTTGGAGCTAGGGTTAGGTTCCTATGGCTAGGCTTCCGCCCTAGGGTTAGGGTTCCTATGGCTAGGCTTCCCGCCCTAGGGTTAGGTTCCTATGGCTAGGCACTTGGAGCTAGGGTTAGGTTCCTATGGCTAGGCTTCCGCCCTAGGGTTAGGGTTCCTATGGCTAGGCACTTGGAGCTAGGGTTAGGGTTCCTATGGCTAGGGCTTACTGCCCTAGGGTTAGGGTTCCTATGGCTAGGCACTTGGAGCTAGGGTTAGGTTCCTATGGCTAGGCACTTGGAGCTAGGGTTAGGTTCCTATGGCTAGGCACTTGGAGCTAGGGTTAGGGTTCCTATGGCTAGGCACTTGGAGCTAGGGTTAGGGTTCCTATGGCTAGGGCTTACTGCCCTAGGGTTAGGGTTCCTATGGCTAGGCACTTGGAGCTAGGGTTAGGTTCCTATGGCTAGGCACTTGGAGCTAGGGTTAGGTTCCTATGGCTAGGCACTTGAGCTAGGGTTAGGTTCCTATGGCTAGGCACTTGAGCTAGGGTTAGGTTCCTATGGCTAGGCACTTGGAGCTAGGGTTAGGTTCCTATGGCTAGGCTTCCCGCCTAGGGTTAGGGTTCCTATGGCTAGGCACTTGGAGCTAGGGTTAGGTTCCTATGGCTAGGCACTTGGAGCTAGGGTTAGGGTTCCTATGGCTAGGCACTTGGAGCTAGGGTTAGGTTCCTATGGCTAGGCTTCCTGCCCTAGGGTTAGGGTTCCTATGGCTAGGGCACTTGCCTAGGGTTAGGTTCCTATGGCTAGGCACTTGGAGCTAGGGTTAGGTTCCTATGGCTAGGCACTTGGAGCTAGGGTTAGGGTTCCTATGGCTAGGCACTTGGAGCTAGGGTTAGGTTCCTATGGCTAGGCACTTGGAGCTAGGGTTAGGTTCCTATGGCTAGGCACTTGGAGCTAGGGTTAGGTTCCTATGGCTAGGCTTCCTGCCCTAGGGTTAGGTTCCTATGGCTAGGGCTTCCCGCCCTAGGGTTAGGTTCCTATGGCTAGGCACTTGGAGCTAGGGTTAGGTTCCTATGGCTAGGCACTTGGAGCTAGGGTTAGGGTTCCTATGGCTAGGCACTTGGAGCTAGGGTTAGGGTTCCTATGGCTAGGCACTTGGAGCTAGGGTTAGGTTCCTATGGCTAGGCTTCCCGCCCTAGGGTTAGGGTTCCTATGGCTAGGCACTTGGAGCTAGGGTTAGGTTCCTATGGCTAGGCTTCCTGCCCTAGGGTTAGGTTCCTATGGCTAGGCACTTGGAGCTAGGGTTAGGTTCCTATGGCTAGGCACTTGGAGCTAGGGTTAGGTTCCTATGGCTAGGGCTTCCTGAGCTAGGGTTAGGGTTCCTATGGCTAGGCACTTGGAGCTAGGGTTAGGGTTCCTATGGCTAGGCACTTGGAGCTAGGGTTAGGTTCCTATGGCTAGGCACTTGGAGCTAGGGTTAGGTTCCTATGGCTAGGGCTTCTGCCCTAGGGTTAGGGTTCCTATGGCTAGGCACTTGGAGCTAGGGTTAGGTTCCTATGGCTAGGCACTTGGAGCTAGGGTTAGGGTTCCTATGGCTAGGGCTTCCCGCCCTAGGGTTAGGTTCCTATGGCTAGGCACTTGAGCTAGGGTTAGGTTCCTATGGCTAGGCACTTGGAGCTAGGTTAGGTTCCTATGGCTAGGCTTCCTAGGGCTAGGCTTCCTGCCCTAGGTTAGGTTCCTATGGCTAGGCACTTGGAGCTAGGGTTAGGTTCCTATGGCTAGGCACTTGGAGCTAGGGTTAGGTTCCTATGGCTAGGCACTTGGAGCTAGGGTTAGGGTTCCTATGGCTAGGCACTTGGAGCTAGGGTTAGGTTCCTATGGCTAGGGCTTCCCGCCCTAGGGTTAGGGTTCCTATGGCTAGGCACTTGGAGCTAGGGTTAGGTTCCTATGGCTAGGCACTTGGAGCTAGGGTTAGGTTCCTATGGCTAGGCACTTGGAGCTAGGGTTAGGTTCCTATGGCTAGGCACTTGGAGCTAGGGTTAGGGTTCCTATGGCTAGGCACTTGGAGCTAGGGTTAGGGTTCCTATGGCTAGGGCACTTGGAGCTAGGGTTAGGTTCCTATGGCTAGGCACTTGGAGCTAGGGTTAGGTTCCTATGGCTAGGCACTTGGAGCTAGGGTTAGGTTCCTATGGCTAGGCTTCCCGCCCTAGGGTTAGGGTTCCTATGGCTAGGCTTGGAGCTAGGGTTAGGTTCCTATGGCTAGGCTTCCTTGAGCTAGGGTTAGGTTCCTATGGCTAGGCACTTGGAGCTAGGGTTAGGGTTCCTATGGCTAGGCACTTGAGCTAGGGTTAGGTTCCTATGGCTAGGCTTCCTGCCCTAGGGTTAGGTTCCTATGGCTAGGCTTCCTGCCTAGGTTAGGGTTCCTATGGCTAGGCACTTGGAGCTAGGGTTAGGGTTCCTATGGCTAGGGCTTCCTGCCCTAGGGTTAGGTTCCTATGGCTAGGCACTTGGAGCTAGGGTTAGGGTTCCTATGGCTAGGCACTTGGAGCTAGGGTTAGGTTCCTATGGCTAGGCACTTGGAGCTAGGTTAGGTTCCTATGGCTAGGCACTTGGAGCTAGGGTTAGGTTCCTATGGCTAGGGCTTCCCGCCCTAGGGTTAGGGTTCCTATGGCTAGGCACTTGGAGCTAGGGTTAGGTTCCTATGGCTAGGCTTCCCGCCCTAGGGTTAGGGTTCCTATGGCTAGGCACTTGAGCTAGGGTTAGGTTCCTATGGCTAGGCACTTGGAGCTAGGGTTAGGTTCCTATGGCTAGGCACTTGGAGCTAGGGTTAGGTTCCTATGGCTAGGCTTCCCGCCTAGGGTTAGGGTTCCTATGGCTAGGCACTTGGAGCTAGGGTTAGGGTTCCTATGGCTAGGCACTTGGAGCTAGGGTTAGGTTCCTATGGCTAGGCTTCCTGCCCTAGGGTTAGGTTCCTATGGCTAGGCACTTGGAGCTAGGGTTAGGGTTCCTATGGCTAGGCACTTGGAGCTAGGGTTAGGTTCCTATGGCTAGGGCTTCCTGCCCTAGGGTTAGGTTCCTATGGCTAGGCACTTGGAGCTAGGGTTAGGTTCCTATGGCTAGGCACTTGGAGCTAGGGTTAGGTTCCTATGGCTAGGCACTTGGAGCTAGGGTTAGGTTCCTATGGCTAGGCACTTGGAGCTAGGGTTAGGTTCCTATGGCTAGGCACTTGGAGCTAGGGTTAGGTTCCTATGGCTAGGCACTTGGAGCTAGGGTTAGGTTCCTATGGCTAGGCACTTGGAGCTAGGGTTAGGTTCCTATGGCTAGGCACTTGGAGCTAGGGTTAGGGTTCCTATGGCTAGGCACTTGGAGCTAGGGTTAGGGTTCCTATGGCTAGGCACTTGGAGCTAGGGTTAGGGTTCCTATGGCTAGGCACTTGGAGCTAGGGTTAGGTTCCTATGGCTAGGCACTTGGAGCTAGGGTTAGGTTCCTATGGCTAGGGCTTCCTGCCCTAGGGTTAGGGTTCCTATGGCTTCCCGCCCTAGGGTTAGGTTCCTATGGCTAGGCACTTGGAGCTAGGGTTAGGTTCCTATGGCTAGGCACTTGGAGCTAGGGTTAGGTTCCTATGGCTAGGCTTCCCGCCTAGGGTTAGGGTTCCTATGGCTAGGCTTCCTGCCCTAGGGTTAGGGTTCCTATGGCTAGGCACTTGGAGCTAGGGTTAGGTTCCTATGGCTAGGGCACTTGGCTAGTAGGGTTAGGGTTCCTATGGCTAGGCACTTGGAGCTAGGGTTAGGTTCCTATGGCTAGGCACTTGGAGCTAGGGTTAGGTTCCTATGGCTAGGCACTTGGAGCTAGGTTAGGGTTCCTATGGCTAGGCACTTGGAGCTAGGGTTAGGTTCCTATGGCTAGGCTTCCTGCCCTAGGGTTAGGGTTCCTATGGCTAGGCTTCCCGCCCTAGGGTTAGGGTTCCTATGGCTAGGCACTTGGAGCTAGGGTTAGGTTCCTATGGCTAGGCACTTGGAGCTAGGGTTAGGTTCCTATGGCTAGGCTTCCCGCCCTAGGGTTAGGGTTCCTATGGCTAGGCACTTGGAGCTAGGGTTAGGGTTCCTATGGCTAGGGCTTCCTGCCCTAGGGTTAGGTTCCTATGGCTAGGCACTTGGAGCTAGGGTTAGGTTCCTATGGCTAGGCTTCCGCCCTAGGGTTAGGGTTCCTATGGCTAGGCACTTGGAGCTAGGGTTAGGTTCCTATGGCTAGGCACTTGGAGCTAGGGTTAGGGTTCCTATGGCTAGGCACTTGGAGCTAGGGTTAGGTTCCTATGGCTAGGGCTTCCCGCCCTAGGGTTAGGGTTCCTATGGCTAGGGCTTCCTGCCCTAGGGTTAGGTTCCTATGGCTAGGCACTTGGAGCTAGGGTTAGGTTCCTATGGCTAGGCACTTGGAGCTAGGGTTAGGTTCCTATGGCTAGGCACTTGGAGCTAGGGTTAGGGTTCCTATGGCTAGGCACTTGGAGCTAGGGTTAGGTTCCTATGGCTAGGCTTCCTGCCCTAGGGTTAGGTTCCTATGGCTAGGCACTTGGAGCTAGGGTTAGGTTCCTATGGCTAGGCACTTCTGCCCTAGGGTTAGGGTTCCTATGGCTAGGCACTTGGAGCTAGGGTTAGGGTTCCTATGGCTAGGCACTTGGAGCTAGGGTTAGGGTTCCTATGGCTAGGCACTTGAGCTAGGGTTAGGTTCCTATGGCTAGGCACTTGGAGCTAGGGTTAGGTTCCTATGGCTAGGCACTTGGAGCTAGGGTTAGGTTCCTATGGCTAGGCACTTGGAGCTAGGGTTAGGGTTCCTATGGCTAGGCTTCCTGCCCTAGGGTTAGGTTCCTATGGCTAGGCACTTGGAGCTAGGGTTAGGTTCCTATGGCTAGGCACTTGGAGCTAGGGTTAGGTTCCTATGGCTAGGGCTTCCTGCCCTAGGGTTAGGTTCCTATGGCTAGGCACTTGAGCTAGGGTTAGGTTCCTATGGCTAGGCACTTGAGCTAGGGTTAGGGTTCCTATGGCTAGGCTTCCTGCCCTAGGGTTAGGTTCCTATGGCTAGGCTTCCTGCCCTAGGGTTAGGTTCCTATGGCTAGGCACTTGGAGCTAGGGTTAGGTTCCTATGGCTAGGCTTCCTGCCCTAGGGTTAGGGTTCCTATGGCTAGGCACTTGGAGCTAGGGTTAGGTTCCTATGGCTAGGCACTTGGAGCTAGGGTTAGGTTCCTATGGCTAGGGCTTCCCGCCCTAGGGTTAGGGTTCCTATGGCTAGGCACTTGGAGCTAGGGTTAGGGTTCCTATGGCTAGGCACTTGGAGCTAGGGTTAGGTTCCTATGGCTAGGCACTTGGAGCTAGGGTTAGGTTCCTATGGCTAGGGCACTTGGAGCTAGGGTTAGGTTCCTATGGCTAGGCACTTGGAGCTAGGGTTAGGGTTCCTATGGCTAGGCACTTGGAGCTAGGGTTAGGGTTCCTATGGCTAGGCACTTGGAGCTAGGGTTAGGTTCCTATGGCTAGGCACTTGGAGCTAGGGTTAGGTTCCTATGGCTAGGCTTCCCGCCCTAGGGTTAGGTTCCTATGGCTAGGCTTCCTGCCCTAGGGTTAGGGTTCCTATGGCTAGGCACTTGGAGCTAGGGTTAGGTTCCTATGGCTAGGCACTTGGAGCTAGGGTTAGGTTCCTATGGCTAGGCACTTGGAGCTAGGGTTAGGGTTCCTATGGCTAGGCTTCCCACCCTAGGGTTAGGTTCCTATGGCTAGGCTTCCTGCCTAGGGTTAGGGTTCCTATGGCTAGGGCACTTGGAGCTAGGGTTAGGTTCCTATGGCTAGGCTTCCTGCCCTAGGGTTAGGTTCCTATGGCTAGGCACTTGGAGCTAGGGTTAGGTTCCTATGGCTAGGCACTTGGAGCTAGGGTTAGGGTTCCTATGGCTAGGGCTTCCCGCCCTAGGGTTAGGTTCCTATGGCTAGGCACTTGGAGCTAGGGTTAGGTTCCTATGGCTAGGCTTCCTGCCCTAGGGTTAGGGTTCCTATGGCTAGGCACTTGGAGCTAGGGTTAGGTTAGGTTCCTATGGCTAGGCACTTGGAGCTAGGGTTAGGTTCCTATGGCTAGGCACTTGGAGCTAGGGTTAGGTTCCTATGGCTAGGCACTTGGAGCTAGGGTTAGGGTTCCTATGGCTAGGGCTTCCTGCCCTAGGTTAGGGTTCCTATGGCTAGGCACTTGGAGCTAGGGTTAGGGTTCCTATGGCTAGGCACTTGGAGCTAGGGTTAGGTTCCTATGGTTAGGGTTCCTATGGCTAGGCTTCCTGCCCTAGGGTTAGGGTTCCTATGGCTAGGCACTTGGAGCTAGGGTTAGGTTCCTATGGCTAGGCTTCCTGCCCTAGGGTTAGGTTCCTATGGCTAGGCACTTGAGCTAGGGTTAGGGTTCCTATGGCTAGGCACTTGGAGCTAGGGTTAGGTTCCTATGGCTAGGCACTTGGAGCTAGGGTTAGGTTCCTATGGCTAGGCACTTGGAGCTAGGGTTAGGTTCCTATGGCTAGGCACTTGGAGCTAGGGTTAGGTTCCTATGGCTAGGCACTTGAGCTAGGGTTAGGGTTCCTATGGCTAGGCTTCCTGCCCTAGGGTTAGGGTTCCTATGGCTAGGCACTTGGAGCTAGGGTTAGGTTCCTATGGCTAGGCACTTGGAGCTAGGGTTAGGTTCCTATGGCTAGGCACTTGGAGCTAGGGTTAGGTTCCTATGGCTAGGCACTTGGAGCTAGGGTTAGGTTCCTATGGCTAGGCACTTGGAGCTAGGGTTAGGTTCCTATGGCTAGGCACTTGGAGCTAGGGTTAGGGTTCCTATGGCTAGGCTTCCCGCCCTAGGGTTAGGGTTCCTATGGCTAGGCACTTGGAGCTAGGGTTAGGTTCCTATGGCTAGGCACTTGGAGCTAGGGTTAGGTTCCTATGGCTAGGCTTCCAGCTAGGGTTAGGGTTCCTATGGCTAGGCTTCCTGCCTAGGGTTAGGTTCCTATGGCTAGGCACTTGGAGCTAGGGTTAGGTTCCTATGGCTAGGCTTCCTGCCCTAGGGTTAGGTTCCTATGGCTAGGCACTTGGAGCTAGGGTTAGGTTCCTATGGCTAGGCACTTGGAGCTAGGGTTAGGTTCCTATGGCTAGGCACTTGGAGCTAGGGTTAGGGTTCCTATGGCTAGGCACTTGAGCTAGGGTTAGGTTCCTATGGCTAGGCTTCCCGCCCTAGGGTTAGGGTTCCTATGGCTAGGCACTTGGAGCTAGGGTTAGGTTCCTATGGCTAGGCACTTGGAGCTAGGGTTAGGTTCCTATGGCTAGGCACTTGAGCTAGGGTTAGGGTTCCTATGGCTAGGCACTTGGCCCTAGGGTTAGGGTTCCTATGGCTAGGCACTTGGAGCTAGGGTTAGGGTTCCTATGGCTAGGCACTTGAGCTAGGGTTAGGTTCCTATGGCTAGGCACTTGGAGCTAGGGTTAGGGTTCCTATGGCTAGGCACTTGGAGCTAGGGTTAGGTTCCTATGGCTAGGCTTCCTGCCTAGGGTTAGGGTTAGGTTCCTGGCTAGGGTTAGGTTCCTATGGCTAGGCTTCCTGCCCTAGGGTTAGGGTTCCTATGGCTAGGCACTTGGAGCTAGGGTTAGGTTCCTATGGCTAGGGCTTGGCCCTAGGGTTAGGTTCCTATGGCTAGGCACTTGGAGCTAGGGTTAGGTTCCTATGGCTAGGCACTTGGAGCTAGGGTTAGGTTCCTATGGCTAGGCACTTGGAGCTAGGGTTAGGTTCCTATGGCTAGGCTTCCCCCTAGGGTTAGGTTCCTATGGCTAGGCACTTGAGCTAGGGTTAGGTTCCTATGGCTAGGCACTTGGAGCTAGGGTTAGGTTCCTATGGCTAGGCTTCCCGCCCTAGGGTTAGGGTTCCTATGGCTAGGCACTTGGAGCTAGGGTTAGGTTCCTATGGCTAGGGCTTTGGAGCTAGGGTTAGGTTCCTATGGCTAGGCACTTGGAGCTAGGGTTAGGTTCCTATGGCTAGGCACTTGGAGCTAGGGTTAGGGTTCCTATGGCTAGGCACTTGGAGCTAGGGTTAGGTTCCTATGGCTAGGCACTTGAGCTAGGGTTAGGTTCCTATGGCTAGGCACTGCCCTAGGGTTAGGTTCCTATGGCTAGGGCACTTGAGCTAGGGTTAGGGTTCCTATGGCTAGGCACTTGGAGCTAGGGTTAGGTTCCTATGGCTAGGCACTTGGAGCTAGGGTTAGGTTCCTATGGCTAGGCACTTGGAGCTAGGGTTAGGGTTCCTATGGCTAGGCACTTGGAGCTAGGGTTAGGGTTCCTATGGCTAGGCACTTGGAGCTAGGGTTAGGTTCCTATGGCTAGGGCTTGGAGCTAGGTTAGGTTCCTATGGCTAGGCACTTGGAGCTAGGGTTAGGTTCCTATGGCTAGGCTTCCCAGCTAGGGTTAGGTTCCTATGGCTAGGCTTCCTGGAGCTAGGGTTAGGTTCCTATGGCTAGGCTTCACTGCCCTAGGGTTAGGGTTCCTATGGCTAGGCACTTGGAGCTAGGGTTAGGGTTCCTATGGCTAGGGCTTCCCGCCCTAGGGTTAGGGTTCCTATGGCTAGGCACTTGGAGCTAGGGTTAGGTTCCTATGGCTAGGCACTTGGAGCTAGGGTTAGGTTCCTATGGCTAGGCACTGGAGCTAGGGTTAGGTTCCTATGGCTAGGGCTTCCTGCCCTAGGGTTAGGTTCCTATGGCTAGGGCTTCCGCCCTAGGGTTAGGGTTCCTATGGCTAGGCACTTGGAGCTAGGGTTAGGTTCCTATGGCTAGGCACTTGGAGCTAGGGTTAGGTTCCTATGGCTAGGCACTTGGAGCTAGGGTTAGGTTCCTATGGCTAGGCACTTGGAGCTAGGGTTAGGGTTCCTATGGCTAGGCTTCCACCCTAGGGTTAGGTTCCTATGGCTAGGCACTTGAGCTAGGGTTAGGTTCCTATGGCTAGGGCACTTGGCCCTAGGGTTAGGGTTCCTATGGCTAGGCACTTGGAGCTAGGGTTAGGTTCCTATGGCTAGGCACTTGGAGCTAGGGTTAGGTTCCTATGGCTAGGGCTTCCGCCTAGGGTTAGGGTTCCTATGGCTAGGCACTTGGAGCTAGGGTTAGGGTTCCTATGGCTAGGCACTTGGAGCTAGGGTTAGGTTCCTATGGCTAGGCACTTGAGCTAGGGTTAGGTTCCTATGGCTAGGCTTCCCTAGGTTAGGGTTAGGTTCCTATGGCTAGGGCTCCTGAGCTAGGGTTAGGTTCCTATGGCTAGGCACTTGGAGCTAGGGTTAGGTTCCTATGGCTAGGGCACTGAGCTAGGGTTAGGTTCCTATGGCTAGGCACTGGAGCTAGGGTTAGGTTCCTATGGCTAGGCACTTGAGCTAGGGTTAGGGTTCCTATGGCTAGGCTTCCTGCCCTAGGGTTAGGTTCCTATGGCTAGGCACTTGGAGCTAGGGTTAGGGTTCCTATGGCTAGGGCTTCCGCCCTAGGTTAGGTTCCTATGGCTAGGCACTTGGAGCTAGGGTTAGGTTCCTATGGCTAGGCACTTGGAGCTAGGGTTAGGGTTCCTATGGCTAGGGCACTTGCCCTAGGGTTAGGTTCCTATGGCTAGGCACTTGGAGCTAGGGTTAGGTTCCTATGGCTAGGCACTTGGAGCTAGGGTTAGGTTCCTATGGCTAGGCACTTGGAGCTAGGGTTAGGTTCCTATGGCTAGGCACTTGGAGCTAGGGTTAGGTTCCTATGGCTAGGCACTTGAGCTAGGGTTAGGGTTCCTATGGCTAGGGCACTGCCCTAGGGTTAGGGTTCCTATGGCTAGGCACTTGGAGCTAGGGTTAGGGTTCCTATGGCTAGGCACTTGGAGCTAGGGTTAGGTTCCTATGGCTAGGCACTTGGAGCTAGGGTTAGGTTCCTATGGCTAGGCTTCCCGCCCTAGGGTTAGGGTTCCTATGGCTAGGCTTCCGCCCTAGGGTTAGGGTTCCTATGGCTAGGCACTTGGAGCTAGGGTTAGGGTTCCTATGGCTAGGCACTTGGAGCTAGGGTTAGGTTCCTATGGCTAGGCTTCCACCCTAGGGTTAGGGTTCCTATGGCTAGGCTTCCTGCCTAGGGTTAGGGTTCCTATGGCTAGGCACTTGGAGCTAGGGTTAGGTTCCTATGGCTAGGGCTTCCTGCCCTAGGGTTAGGGTTCCTATGGCTAGGCACTTGGAGCTAGGGTTAGGTTCCTATGGCTAGGCACTTGGAGCTAGGGTTAGGGTTCCTATGGCTAGGCTTCTGCCCTAGGGTTAGGTTCCTATGGCTAGGCACTTGGAGCTAGGGTTAGGTTCCTATGGCTAGGCACTTGAGCTAGGGTTAGGTTCCTATGGCTAGGCACTTGGAGCTAGGGTTAGGTTCCTATGGCTAGGCACTTGGAGCTAGGGTTAGGTTCCTATGGCTAGGCACTTGGAGCTAGGGTTAGGTTCCTATGGCTAGGCTTCCTGCCCTAGGGTTAGGTTCCTATGGCTAGGCACTTGGAGCTAGGGTTAGGGTTCCTATGGCTAGGCACTTGGAGCTAGGGTTAGGTTCCTATGGCTAGGCACTTGGAGCTAGGGTTAGGTTCCTATGGCTAGGCTTCCTGCCCTAGGGTTAGGGTTCCTATGGCTAGGCACTTGGAGCTAGGGTTAGGTTCCTATGGCTAGGGCTTCCTGCCCTAGGGTTAGGGTTCCTATGGCTAGGCACTTGGAGCTAGGGTTAGGTTCCTATGGCTAGGCACTTGGAGCTAGGGTTAGGTTCCTATGGCTAGGCACTGGAGCTAGGGTTAGGTTCCTATGGCTAGGCACTTGGAGCTAGGGTTAGGGTTCCTATGGCTAGGCACTTGAGCTAGGGTTAGGGTTCCTATGGCTAGGGCTTCCTGCCCTAGGGTTAGGTTCCTATGGCTAGGCACTTGGAGCTAGGGTTAGGTTCCTATGGCTAGGCACTTGGAGCTAGGGTTAGGGTTCCTATGGCTAGGCACTTGGAGCTAGGGTTAGGTTCCTATGGCTAGGCACTTGGAGCTAGGTTAGGTTCCTATGGCTAGGCACTTGGAGCTAGGGTTAGGTTCCTATGGCTAGGCACTTGGAGCTAGGGTTAGGTTCCTATGGCTAGGGCTTCCCGCCTAGGGTTAGGTTCCTATGGCTAGGCTTCCTGCCCTAGGGTTAGGTTCCTATGGCTAGGCACTTGGAGCTAGGGTTAGGTTCCTATGGCTAGGCACTTGGAGCTAGGGTTAGGGTTCCTATGGCTAGGCTTCCCAGCTAGGGTTAGGTTCCTATGGCTAGGCACTTGAGCTAGGGTTAGGGTTCCTATGGCTAGGCACTTGGAGCTAGGGTTAGGTTCCTATGGCTAGGGCTTCCTGCCCTAGGGTTAGGGTTCCTATGGCTAGGCACTTGGAGCTAGGGTTAGGTTCCTATGGCTAGGCACTTGGAGCTAGGGTTAGGTTCCTATGGCTAGGCTTCCTGCCTAGGTTAGGTTCCTATGGCTAGGGCTTCCCGCCCTAGGTTAGGGTTCCTATGGCTAGGCACTTGGAGCTAGGGTTAGGTTCCTATGGCTAGGCACTTGAGCTAGGGTTAGGTTCCTATGGCTAGGCACTTGGAGCTAGGGTTAGGGTTCCTATGGCTAGGGCACTTGGAGCTAGGGTTAGGTTCCTATGGCTAGGCACTTGAGCTAGGGTTAGGTTCCTATGGCTAGGCACTTGGAGCTAGGGTTAGGTTCCTATGGCTAGGCACTTGGAGCTAGGGTTAGGTTCCTATGGCTAGGCTTCCCACCCTAGGGTTAGGGTTCCTATGGCTAGGCTTCCTGCCTAGGGTTAGGTTCCTATGGCTAGGGCTTCGAGCTAGGGTTAGGGTTCCTATGGCTAGGCACTTGGAGCTAGGGTTAGGTTCCTATGGCTAGGCTTTGAGCTAGGGTTAGGTTCCTATGGCTAGGCTTCCTGCCCTAGGGTTAGGTTCCTATGGCTAGGCACTTGGAGCTAGGGTTAGGTTCCTATGGCTAGGCACTTGGAGCTAGGGTTAGGGTTCCTATGGCTAGGCTTCCTGCCCTAGGGTTAGGTTCCTATGGCTAGGCACTTGGAGCTAGGGTTAGGTTCCTATGGCTAGGCACTTGGAGCTAGGGTTAGGTTCCTATGGCTAGGCTTCCCACCCTAGGGTTAGGGTTCCTATGGCTAGGCACTCCTGCCTAGGGTTAGGGTTCCTATGGCTAGGGCTTCCGCCCTAGGGTTAGGTTCCTATGGCTAGGCACTTGGAGCTAGGGTTAGGTTCCTATGGCTAGGGCTTCCTGCCTAGGGTTAGGTTCCTATGGCTAGGCACTTGGAGCTAGGGTTAGGGTTCCTATGGCTAGGCACTTGGAGCTAGGGTTAGGTTCCTATGGCTAGGCACTTGGAGCTAGGGTTAGGTTCCTATGGCTAGGCTTCCCGCCCTAGGGTTAGGGTTCCTATGGCTAGGCACTTGGAGCTAGGGTTAGGTTCCTATGGCTAGGCACTTGGAGCTAGGGTTAGGTTCCTATGGCTAGGCACTTGGAGCTAGGGTTAGGGTTCCTATGGCTAGGGCACCTGAGCTAGGGTTAGGGTTCCTATGGCTAGGCTTCCTGCCCTAGGGTTAGGTTCCTATGGCTAGGCACTTGGAGCTAGGGTTAGGTTCCTATGGCTAGGCTTCCTGCCCTAGGGTTAGGTTCCTATGGCTAGGCACTTGAGCTAGGGTTAGGTTCCTATGGCTAGGCACTTGGAGCTAGGGTTAGGTTCCTATGGCTAGGCACTTGGAGCTAGGGTTAGGTTCCTATGGCTAGGCTTCCCGCCCTAGGTTAGGGTTCCTATGGCTAGGCACTTGGAGCTAGGGTTAGGTTCCTATGGCTAGGCACTGGAGCTAGGGTTAGGGTTCCTATGGCTAGGCTTTGGAGCTAGGGTTAGGTTCCTATGGCTAGGCACTTGGAGCTAGGGTTAGGGTTCCTATGGCTAGGGCTTCCCACCCTAGGGTTAGGTTCCTATGGCTAGGCACTTGGAGCTAGGGTTAGGGTTCCTATGGCTAGGCACTTGGAGCTAGGGTTAGGTTCCTATGGCTAGGCTTCCTGCCCTAGGGTTAGGTTCCTATGGCTAGGCACTTGGAGCTAGGGTTAGGGTTCCTATGGCTAGGCACTTGGAGCTAGGGTTAGGTTCCTATGGCTAGGCACTTGGAGCTAGGGTTAGGTTCCTATGGCTAGGCTTCCTGCCCTAGGGTTAGGGTTCCTATGGCTAGGCACTTGAGCTAGGGTTAGGTTCCTATGGCTAGGCACTTGGAGCTAGGGTTAGGTTCCTATGGCTAGGCACTTGGAGCTAGGGTTAGGTTCCTATGGCTAGGCACTTGGAGCTAGGGTTAGGTTCCTATGGCTAGGCACTTGGCCCTAGGGTTAGGTTCCTATGGCTAGGCACTTGGAGCTAGGGTTAGGTTCCTATGGCTAGGCACTTGGAGCTAGGGTTAGGGTTCCTATGGCTAGGCACTGCCTAGGGTTAGGGTTCCTATGGCTAGGCACTTGGAGCTAGGGTTAGGGTTCCTATGGCTAGGGCACTTGGAGCTAGGGTTAGGTTCCTATGGCTAGGCACTTGGAGCTAGGGTTAGGGTTCCTATGGCTAGGCACTTGGAGCTAGGGTTAGGTTCCTATGGCTAGGCACTTGGAGCTAGGGTTAGGTTCCTATGGCTAGGCTTCCTGCCCTAGGGTTAGGTTCCTATGGCTAGGGCTTCCCGCCCTAGGGTTAGGGTTCCTATGGCTAGGCACTTGGAGCTAGGGTTAGGTTCCTATGGCTAGGCTTCCTGCCCTAGGGTTAGGGTTCCTATGGCTAGGCTTCCCGCCCTAGGGTTAGGGTTCCTATGGCTAGGCACTTGGAGCTAGGGTTAGGTTCCTATGGCTAGGCACTTGGAGCTAGGGTTAGGTTCCTATGGCTAGGCTTCCCACCCTAGGGTTAGGGTTCCTATGGCTAGGGCTTCCTGCCTAGGGTTAGGGTTCCTATGGCTAGGCACTTGGAGCTAGGGTTAGGTTCCTATGGCTAGGGCTTTGCCCTAGGGTTAGGTTCCTATGGCTAGGCACTTGGAGCTAGGGTTAGGTTCCTATGGCTAGGCACTTGGAGCTAGGTTAGGTTCCTATGGCTAGGCACTTGGAGCTAGGGTTAGGGTTCCTATGGCTAGGCACTTGGAGCTAGGGTTAGGGTTCCTATGGCTAGGCACTTGGAGCTAGGGTTAGGTTCCTATGGCTAGGCTTCCTGCCTAGGGTTAGGGTTCCTATGGCTAGGCACTTGGAGCTAGGGTTAGGTTCCTATGGCTAGGCACTTGGAGCTAGGGTTAGGGTTCCTATGGCTAGGCACTTGAGCTAGGGTTAGGGTTCCTATGGCTAGGCACTTGGAGCTAGGGTTAGGTTCCTATGGCTAGGGCTTCCCGCCCTAGGGTTAGGGTTCCTATGGCTAGGGCTTCCTGCCCTAGGGTTAGGTTCCTATGGCTAGGCACTTGGAGCTAGGGTTAGGGTTCCTATGGCTAGGCACTTGGAGCTAGGGTTAGGGTTCCTATGGCTAGGCACTTGGAGCTAGGGTTAGGTTCCTATGGCTAGGCACTTGGAGCTAGGGTTAGGTTCCTATGGCTAGGCACTTGGAGCTAGGGTTAGGGTTCCTATGGCTAGGCACTTGGAGCTAGGGTTAGGTTCCTATGGCTAGGCTTCCCGCCCTAGGGTTAGGGTTCCTATGGCTAGGGCACCTGCCTAGGGTTAGGTTCCTATGGCTAGGCTTCCCGCCCTAGGGTTAGGTTCCTATGGCTAGGCACTTGGAGCTAGGGTTAGGTTCCTATGGCTAGGCTTTCCTGCCCTAGGGTTAGGTTCCTATGGCTAGGCACTTGGAGCTAGGGTTAGGTTCCTATGGCTAGGCACTTTGAGCTAGGGTTAGGGTTCCTATGGCTAGGCACTTGGAGCTAGGGTTAGGTTCCTATGGCTAGGCTTCCTGCCCTAGGGTTAGGTTCCTATGGCTAGGCACTTGGAGCTAGGGTTAGGGTTCCTATGGCTAGGCACTTGGAGCTAGGGTTAGGTTCCTATGGCTAGGCACTTGGAGCTAGGGTTAGGTTCCTATGGCTAGGCACTTGGAGCTAGGGTTAGGGTTCCTATGGCTAGGCACTTGAGCTAGCCTAGGGTTAGGGTTCCTATGGCTAGGCACTTGGAGCTAGGGTTAGGTTCCTATGGCTAGGCACTTGGAGCTAGGGTTAGGTTCCTATGGCTAGGGCTTCCCGCCCTAGGGTTAGGGTTCCTATGGCTAGGCACTTGGAGCTAGGGTTAGGTTCCTATGGCTAGGCACTTGGAGCTAGGGTTAGGGTTCCTATGGCTAGGCACTTGGAGCTAGGGTTAGGGTTCCTATGGCTAGGCTTCTGGAGCTAGGGTTAGGTTCCTATGGCTAGGCACTTGGAGCTAGGGTTAGGGTTCCTATGGCTAGGCTTCTGCCCTAGGGTTAGGTTCCTATGGCTAGGCACTTGGAGCTAGGGTTAGGTTCCTATGGCTAGGGCTTCCCGCCCTAGGGTTAGGGTTCCTATGGCTAGGCACTTGGAGCTAGGGTTAGGTTCCTATGGCTAGGCACTTGGAGCTAGGGTTAGGGTTCCTATGGCTAGGCTTCCTGCCCTAGGGTTAGGTTCCTATGGCTAGGGCTTCCCGCCCTAGGGTTAGGGTTCCTATGGCTAGGCACTTGGAGCTAGGGTTAGGGTTCCTATGGCTAGGCACTTGGAGCTAGGGTTAGGGTTCCTATGGCTAGGCACTTGGAGCTAGGGTTAGGTTCCTATGGCTAGGCACTTGGAGCTAGGGTTAGGGTTCCTATGGCTAGGCACTTGAGCTAGGGTTAGGTTCCTATGGCTAGGCACTTGGAGCTAGGGTTAGGTTCCTATGGCTAGGCTTTCCGCCCTAGGGTTAGGTTCCTATGGCTAGGCACTTGGAGCTAGGGTTAGGTTCCTATGGCTAGGCACTTGGAGCTAGGGTTAGGTTCCTATGGCTAGGCACTTGGAGCTAGGGTTAGGGTTCCTATGGCTAGGGCTTCCTGCCCTAGGGTTAGGGTTCCTATGGCTAGGCACTTGGAGCTAGGGTTAGGTTCCTATGGCTAGGCACTTGGAGCTAGGGTTAGGGTTCCTATGGCTAGGCACTTGGAGCTAGGGTTAGGTTCCTATGGCTAGGCACTTGGAGCTAGGGTTAGGGTTCCTATGGCTAGGCTTCCCACCCTAGGGTTAGGTTCCTATGGCTAGGCACTTGGAGCTAGGGTTAGGTTCCTATGGCTAGGGCACTTGGCCCTAGGTTAGGTTCCTATGGCTAGGCACTTGGAGCTAGGGTTAGGTTCCTATGGCTAGGCACTTGGAGCTAGGGTTAGGGTTCCTATGGCTAGGGCTTCCCGCCCTAGGGTTAGGTTCCTATGGCTAGGCACTTGGAGCTAGGGTTAGGTTCCTATGGCTAGGCATTTGGAGCTAGGGTTAGGTTCCTATGGCTAGGCACTTGGAGCTAGGGTTAGGGTTCCTATGGCTAGGGCTTCCCACCCTAGGGTTAGGTTCCTATGGCTAGGCCTCCTGCCCTAGGGTTAGGGTTCCTATGGCTAGGCACTTGGAGCTAGGGTTAGGTTCCTATGGCTAGGCTTCCTGCCCTAGGGTTAGGTTCCTATGGCTAGGCACTTGGAGCTAGGGTTAGGTTCCTATGGCTAGGCACTTGAGCTAGGGTTAGGTTCCTATGGCTAGGCTTCCTGGAGCTAGGTTAGGTTCCTATGGCTAGGCACTTGGAGCTAGGGTTAGGTTCCTATGGCTAGGCACTTGGAGCTAGGGTTAGGTTCCTATGGCTAGGGCACTTGGAGCTAGGGTTAGGGTTCCTATGGCTAGGCACTTGGAGCTAGGGTTAGGGTTCCTATGGCTAGGCACTCTGAGCTAGGGTTAGGTTCCTATGGCTAGGGCTTCCTGCCCTAGGGTTAGGGTTCTATGGCTAGGCACTTGGAGCTAGGGTTAGGTTCCTATGGCTAGGGCACTTGGAGCTAGGGTTAGGTTCCTATGGCTAGGCACTTGGAGCTAGGGTTAGGGTTCCTATGGCTAGGGCTTCCAGCTAGGGTTAGGGTTCCTATGGCTAGGCTTCCTGCCCTAGGGTTAGGTTCCTATGGCTAGGCACTTGAGCTAGGGTTAGGTTCCTATGGCTAGGCACTTGGAGCTAGGGTTAGGGTTCCTATGGCTAGGCTTCCACCCTAGGGTTAGGTTCCTATGGCTAGGCACTTGGAGCTAGGGTTAGGGTTCCTATGGCTAGGGCTTCCGAGCTAGGGTTAGGGTTCCTATGGCTAGGCACTTGGAGCTAGGGTTAGGTTCCTATGGCTAGGCACTGGAGCTAGGGTTAGGGTTCCTATGGCTAGGCACTTGGAGCTAGGGTTAGGTTCCTATGGCTAGGGCTTCCTGCCCTAGGTTAGGGTTCCTATGGCTAGGGCTTCCGCCCTAGGGTTAGGTTCCTATGGCTAGGCACTTGGAGCTAGGGTTAGGTTCCTATGGCTAGGCACTTGGAGCTAGGGTTAGGGTTCCTATGGCTAGGCACTTGGAGCTAGGGTTAGGTTCCTATGGCTAGGCACTTGGAGCTAGGGTTAGGTTCCTATGGCTAGGCACTTGGAGCTAGGGTTAGGGTTCCTATGGCTAGGCACTTGGCCCTAGGGTTAGGTTCCTATGGCTAGGCACTTGGAGCTAGGGTTAGGTTCCTATGGCTAGGCACTTGGAGCTAGGGTTAGGGTTCCTATGGCTAGGCACTTGGAGCTAGGGTTAGGGTTCCTATGGCTAGGCACTTGAGCTAGGGTTAGGTTCCTATGGCTAGGCACTTGGAGCTAGGGTTAGGTTCCTATGGCTAGGCACTTGGAGCTAGGGTTAGGGTTCCTATGGCTAGGCTTCCTGCCCTAGGTTAGGTTCCTATGGCTAGGCACTGGAGCTAGGGTTAGGTTCCTATGGCTAGGCACTTGGAGCTAGGGTTAGGGTTCCTATGGCTAGGCTTCCTGCCCTAGGGTTAGGGTTCCTATGGCTAGGCACTTGGAGCTAGGGTTAGGTTCCTATGGCTAGGCTTCCTGAGCTAGGGTTAGGGTTCCTATGGCTAGGCACTTGGAGCTAGGGTTAGGGTTCCTATGGCTAGGCACTTGGAGCTAGGGTTAGGGTTCCTATGGCTAGGCTTCCTGAGCTAGGGTTAGGTTCCTATGGCTAGGCACTTGGCCCTAGGGTTAGGGTTCCTATGGCTAGGCACTTGGAGCTAGGGTTAGGTTCCTATGGCTAGGCACTTGGAGCTAGGGTTAGGGTTCCTATGGCTAGGGCACTTGAGCTAGGGTTAGGTTCCTATGGCTAGGCACTTGGAGCTAGGGTTAGGTTCCTATGGCTAGGGCTTCCCGCCCTAGGGTTAGGGTTCCTATGGCTAGGCACTTGGAGCTAGGGTTAGGTTCCTATGGCTAGGCTTCCTGGAGCTAGGGTTAGGTTCCTATGGCTAGGCACTTGGAGCTAGGGTTAGGGTTCCTATGGCTAGGCACTTGGAGCTAGGGTTAGGTTCCTATGGCTAGGGCTTCCTGCCCTAGGTTAGGTTCCTATGGCTAGGCACTGGAGCTAGGGCTAGGGTTAGGGTTCCTATGGCTAGGGCCCTAGGGTTAGGTTCCTATGGCTAGGCTTACTGCCCTAGGTTAGGGTTCCTATGGCTAGGCACTTGGAGCTAGGGTTAGGTTCCTATGGCTAGGGCTTCCTGCCCTAGGGTTAGGTTCCTATGGCTAGGGCACTTGGAGCTAGGGTTAGGGTTCCTATGGCTAGGGCAGTTGGAGCTAGGGTTAGGTTTCCTATGGCTAGGCACTTGGAGCTAGGGTTAGGTTCCTATGGCTAGGCTTCTGCCCCTAGGGTTAGGGTTCCTATGGCTAGGCTTCCTGCCCTAGGGTTAGGTTCCTATGGCTAGGCACTTGAGCTAGGGTTAGGGTTGCTATGGCTAGGGCACTTGGAGCTAGGGTTAGGGTTCCTATGGCTAGGGCATTTGGAGCTCGGGTTAGGGTTCCTATTGCTAGGGCACTTTGAGCTAGGGTTAGGGTTCCTAAGGCTAGGGCACTTGGAGCTAGGGTTAGGGTTCCTATGGCTACGGCTTCCCGCCCTAGAGTTAGTTTTCCTAGGGCTAGGGCTTCCCGCCCTAGGGTTAGGGTTGCTATGGCTAGGGCACTTGGAGCTAGGGTTAGGGTTCCTATGGCTAGGGCACTTGGAGCTAGGGTTAGGGTTCCTATGGCTAGAGCTTCCCACCCTAGGGTTAGGGTTCCTATGGCTAGGGCCTCCTGCCTGGGGTTAGGGTTCCTATGGCTAGGGCTTCCCGCCCTAGGGTTAGGGTTCCTATGGCTAGGGCACTTGGAGCTAGGGTTAGGGTTCCTGTGGCTAGGGATTCCTATGGCTAGGCACTTGGAGCTAGGGTTAGGTTCCTATGGCTAGGCACTTGAGCTAGGGTTAGGGTTCCTATGGCTAGGCTTCCCGCCTAGGGTTAGGTTCCTATGGCTAGGGCTTCCCGCCCTAGGGTTAGGTTCCTATGGCTAGGCATTTGGAGCTAGGGTTAGGGTTCCTATGGCTAGGCACTTGGAGCTAGGGTTAGGTTCCTATGGCTAGGGCATTTCGAGCTTGGGTTATGGTTCCTATGGCTAGGGCACTTGGAGCTAGGGTTAGGGTTCCTATGGCTAGGGCTTCCCACCCTAGGGTTAAGGTTCCTATGGCTAGGGCACTTGGAGCTAGGGGTTAGGTTCCTATGGCTAGGCATTTGAGCTAGGGTTAGGTTCCTATGGCTAGGCACTTGGAGCTAGGGTTAGGTTCCTATGGCTAGGCACTTGGAGCTAGGGTTAGGTTCCTATGGCTAGGCACTTGGAGCTAGGGTTAGGGTCTATGGCTAGGCACTTGGAGCTAGGGTTAGGTTCCTATGGCTAGGCACTTGGAGCTAGGGTTAGGTTCCTATGGCTAGGCTTCCGCCCTAGGGTTAGGGTTCCTATGGCTAGGGCACTTGGAGCTAGGGTTAGGGTTCCTATGGCTAGGGCTTCCCGCCCTAGGGTTAGGGTTCCTATGGCTAGGGCACTTGGAGCTAGGGTTAGGGTTCCTATGGCTAGGGCACTTGGAGCTAGGGTTAGGGTTCCTATGGCTAGGGCACTTGGAGCTAGGGTTAGGGTTCCTATGGCTAGAGCTTCCCACCCTAGGGTTAGGGTTCCTATGGCTAGGGCCTCCTGCCCTAGGGTTAGGGTTCCTATGGCTAGGGCCTCCTGCCCTAGGGTTAGGGTTCCTATGGCTAGGGCACTTGGAGATAGGGTTAGGGTTCCTGTGGCTAGGTTTCCGAGCTAGGGTTAGGTTCCTATGGCTAGGCACTTGGAGCTAGGGTTAGGTTCCTATGGCTAGGCACTTGGAGCTAGGGTTAGGGTTCCTATGGCTAGGCTTCCTGCCCTAGGGTTAGGTTTCCTATGGCTAGGCTTCCTGCCCTAGGGTTAGGTTCCTATGGCTAGGCATTTGGAGCTAGGGTTAGGGTTCCTATGGCTAGGCACTTGGAGCTAGGGTTAGGTTCCTATGGCTAGGGCACTTGGAGCTAGGGTTAGGGTTCCTATGGCTAGGGCACTTGGAGCTAGGGTTATGGTTCCTATGGCTAGGGCACTTTCAGCTAGGGTTAGGGTTCCTATGGCTAAGGCTTCCTGCCCTAGGGTTAGGGTTGCTATTGGTAGGGCACTTGGAGCTAGGGTTAGGGTTCCTATGGCTAGGGCACTTGGACCTAGGGTTAGGGTTCCTATGGCTAGGGCACTTGGAGCTAGGGTTAGGGTTCCTATGGCTAGGGCACTCTGAGCTAGGGTTAGGGTTCCTATGGCTAGGGCACTTGGAGCTAGGGTTAGGGTTCCTATGGCTAGAGCTTCCCGCCCTAGGGTTAGGGTTCCTATGGCTAGGCACTTGGAGCTAGGGTTAGGGTTCCTATGGCTAGGCTTCCGCCCTAGGGTTAGGGTTCCTATGGCTAGGCACTTGGAGCTAGGGTTAGGTTCCTATGGCTAGGCACTTGGAGCTAGGGTTAGGTTCCTATGGCTAGGCTTCCCACCCTAGGGTTAGGGTTCCTATGGCTATGGCTTCCTGAGCTAGGGTTAGGTTCCTATGGCTAGGGCTTCCTGCCCTAGGGTTAGGTTCCTATGGCTAGGCACTTGGAGCTAGGGTTAGGGTTCCTATGGCTAGGCTTCCCGCCCTAGGGTTAGGTTCCTATGGCTAGGCACTTGGAGCTAGGGTTAGGTTCCTATGGCTAGGCACTTGGAGCTAGGGTTAGGGTTCCTATGGCTAGGCTTCCTGCCCTAGGTTAGGTTTCCTATGGCTAGGGCTTCCGCCCTAGGGTTAGGGTTCCTATGGCTAGGCACTTGGAGCTAGGGTTAGGTTCCTATGGCTAGGCACTTGGAGCTAGGGTTAGGGTTCCTATGGCTAGGCACTTGGAGCTAGGGTTAGGTTCCTATGGCTAGGCACTTGGAGCGAGGGTTAGGGTTCCAATTGCTAGAGCTTACCACCCAATGGTTAGGGATCCTATGGCTAGGCACTTGGAGCTAGGGTTAGGGTTCCTATGGCTAGGCATTTGGAGCTAGGGTTAGGGTTCCTATGGCTAGGGCACTTGGAGCTAGGGTTAGGTTCCTATGGCTAGGCACTTGGAGCTAGGGTTAGGGTTCCTATGGCTAGGCACTTGGAGCTAGGGTTAGGTTCCTATGGCTAGGCACTTGGAGCTAGGGTTAGTGTTCCTATGGCTAGGGACTTGGAGCTAGGGTTAGGGTTCCTATGGCTAGGGCTTCCCGCCCTAGGGTTAGGGTTCCTATGGCTAGGCACTTGGAGCTAGGGTTAGGTTCTATGGCTAGGGCTTCCCGCCATAGGGTTAGTGTTCCTATGGCTAGGCACTTGGAGCTAGGGTTAGGGTTGCTATGGCTTGGGCTTTTGGAGCTTTGGTTAGGGTTCCTATGGCTAGGGCACTTGGAGCTAGGGTTAGGGTTCCTATGGCTAGGGCCTCCTGCCCTAGGGTAAGGGTTCCTATGGCTAGGGCCTCCTGCCCTAGGGTTAGGGTTCCTATGGCTAGGGCTTCCCGCCCTAGGGTTAGGGTTCCTATGGCTAGGGCACTTGGAGCTAGGGTTAGGGTTCCTGTGGCTAGGGTTTCCCGCCCTAGGGTTAGTGTTCCTATGGCTAGGGCACTTGGAGCTAGGGTTATAGTTCCTATTGCTAGGGCACTTTGAGCTAGGGTTAGGGTTCCTATGGCTAGGGCACTTGGAGCTAGGGTTAGGGTTCCTATGGCTAGGGCACTTGGAGCTAGGGTTAGGGTTCCTATGGCTAGGGCACTTGGAGCTAGGGTTAGGGTTCCTATGGCTAGGGCACTTGGAGCTAGGGTTAGGTTCCTATGGCTAGGCACTCTGAGCTAGGGTTAGGTTCCTATGGTTAGGACTTACTGCCCTAGGTTAGGGTTCCTATGGGTAGGCACTGAGCTAGGGTTAGGTTCCTATGGCTAGGCACTTGGAGCTAGGGTTAGGTTCCTATGGCTAGGCACTTGGAGCTAGGGTTAGGTTCCTATGGCTAGGCACTTGGAGCTAGGGTTAGGGTTCCTATGGCTAGGCACTTGGAGCTAGGGTTAGGGTTCCTATGGCTAGGCTTCCTGCCCTAGGTTAGGGTTCCTATGGCTAGGGTTAGGGTTCCTATGGCTAGGGCTTCCCGCCCTAGGGTTAGGGTTCCTATGGCTAGGGCACTTGGAGCTAGGGTTAGGGTTCCTATGGCTAGGGCACTTGGAGCTAGGGTTAGGGTTCCTATGGCTAGAGCTTCCCACCCTAGGGTTAGGGTTCCTATGGCTAGGGCCTCCTGCCTGGGGTTAGGGTTCCTATGGCTAGGGCTTCCCGCCCTAGGGTTAGGGTTCCTATGGCTAGGGCACTTGGAGCTAGGGTTAGGGTTCCTGTGGCTAGGGTTTCCCGCCCTAGGGTTAGTGTTCCTATGGCTAGGGCACTTGGAGCTAGGGTTATGGTTCCTATTGCTAGGGCACTTGGAGCTAGGGTTAGGGTTCCTATGGCTAGGGCTTCCCGCCCTAGAGTTAGGTTTCCTAGGGCTAGGGCTTCCCGCCCTAGGGTTAGGGTTGCTATGGCTAGGGCATTTGGAGCTAGGGTTAGGGTTCCTATGGCTAGGGCACTTGGAGCTAGGGTTAGGGTTCCTATGGCTAGGGCATTTGGAGCTAGGGTTAGGGTTCCTATGGCTAGGGCACTTGGAGCTAGGGTTAGGGTTCCTATGGCTAGGGCTTCCCACCCTAGGGTTAAGGTTCCTATGGCTAGGGCACTTGGAGCTAGGGTTAGGGTTCCTGTGGTTAGGGCTTACTGCCCTAGGGTTAGGGTTGCTATGGCTAGGGCATTTGGAGCTAGGGTTGGGGTTCCTATGTCTAGGGCACTTGGAGCTAGGGTTAGGGTTCCTATGGCTAGGGCACTTGGAGCTAGGGTTAGGGTTCCTATGGCTAGGGCACTTGGAGCTGGGGTTAGTGTTACTATGGCTAGGGCACTTGGAGCTGGGGTTAGTGTTACTATGGCTAGGGCACTTGGAGCTAGGGTTAGGGTTCCTATGGCTAGGGCTTCCCGCCCTAGGGTTAGGGTTCCTATGGCTAGGGCACTTGGAGCTAGGGTTAGGCATTCTATGGGTAGGGCTTCCCGCCATAGGGTTAGTGTTCCTATGGCTAGGGCACTTGGAGCTAGGGTTGGGGTTCCTATGGCTAGGGCATTTGGAGCTAGGGTTAGGGTTCCTATGGCTAGGGCACTTGGAGCTAGGGTTAGGGTTCCTATGGCTAGGGCTTCCCGCCCTAGGGTTAGGGTTCCTATGGCTATGGCCTCCTGCCCTAGGGTTAGGGTTCCTATGGCTAGGGCACTTGGAGATAGGGTTAGGGTTCCTGTGGCTAGGGTTTCCCGCCCTAGGGTTAGTGTTCCTATGGCTAGGGCACTTGGAGCTAGGGTTATGGTTCCTATGGCTAGGGCACTTTGAGCTAGGGTAAGGGTTCCTATGGCTAAGGCTTCCTGCCCTAGAGTTAGTTTTCCTAGGGCTAGGGCTTCCCGCCCTAGGGTTAGGGTTGCTATGGCTAGGGCATTTGGAGCTAGGGTTGGGGTTCCTATGTCTAGGGCACTTGGAGCTAGGGTTAGGGTTCCTATGGCTAGGGCACTTGGAGATAG
Organism: Mauremys reevesii; assembly: GCF_016161935.1. Lineage (NCBI taxonomy): Eukaryota > Metazoa > Chordata > Testudines > Geoemydidae > Mauremys > Mauremys reevesii. Next base: position 100,460,416 of record NC_052623.1, read on the forward strand.
GGTTAGGGTTCCTATGGCTAGGGCACTCTGAGCTAGGGTTAGGGTTCCTATGGTTAGGGCTTACTGCCCTAGGGTTAGGGTTGCTATGGGTAGGGCACTTGGAGCTAGGGTTAGGGTTCCTATGGCTAGGGCACTTGGAGCTAGGGTTAGGGTTCCTATGGCTAGGGCACTTGGAGCTAGGGTTAGGGTTCCTATGGCTAGGGCACTTGGAGCTAGGGTTAGGGTTCCTATGGCTAGGGCACTTGGAGCTAGGGTTAGGGTTCCTATGGCTAGGGCTTCCCGCCCTAGGGTTAGGGTTCCTATGGCTAGGGCTTCCCGCCCTAGGGTTAGGGTTCCTATGGCTAGGGCACTTGGAGCTAGGGTTAGGGTTCCTATGGCTAGGGCACTTGGAGCTAGGGTTAGGGTTCCTATGGCTAGAGCTTCCCACCCTAGGGTTAGGGTTCCTATGGCTAGGGCCTCCTGCCTGGGGTTAGGGTTCCTATGGCTAGGGCTTCCCGCCCTAGGGTTAGGGTTCCTATGGCTAGGGCACTTGGAGCTAGGGTTAGGGTTCCTGTGGCTAGGGTTTCCCGCCCTAGGGTTAGTGTTCCTATGGCTAGGGCACTTTGAGCTAGGGTTAGGGTTCCTATGGCTAGGGCACTTGGAGCTAGGGTTAGGGTTCCTATGGCTAGGGCTTCCCGCCCTAGAGTTAGTTTTCCTAGGGCTAGGGCTTCCCGCCCTAGGGTTAGGGTTGCTATGGCTAGGGCATTTGGAGCTAGGGTTAGGGTTCCTATGGCTAGGGCACTTGGAGCTAGGGTTAGGGTTCCTATGGCTAGGGCATTTGGAGCTAGGGTTAGGGTTCCTATGGCTAGGGCACTTGGAGCTAGGGTTAGGGTTCCTATGGCTAGGGCTTCCCACCCTAGGGTTAAGGTTCCTATGGCTAGGGCATTTGGAGCTAGGGTTAGGGTTCCTATGGCTAGGGCACTTGGAGCTGGGGTTAGTGTTACTATGGCTAGGGCACTTGGAGCTGGGGTTAGTGTTACTATGGCTAGGGCACTTGGAGCTAGGGTTAGGGTTCCTATGGCTAGGGCTTCCCGCCCTAGGGTTAGGGTTCCTATGGCTAGGGCATCCCGCCCTAGGGTTAGGATTCCTATGGCTAGGGCACTTGGAGCTAGGGTTAGGGTTCCTATGGCTAGGGCTTCCCGCCCTAGGGTTAGTGTTCCTATGGCTAGGGCACTTGGAGCTAGGGTTAGGGTTCCTATGGCTAGGGCTTCCAGCCCTAGGGTTAGGGTTCCTATGGCTAGGGCACTTGGAGCTAGGGTTTGGGTTCCTATGGCTAGGGCTTCCCGCCCTAGGGTTAGGGTTCCTATGGGTAGGGCACTTGGAGCTAGGGTTAGGGTTCCTATGGCTAGGGCTTCCCGCCCTAGGGTTAGGGTTCCTATGGTTAGGGCACTTGGAGCTAGGGTTTGGGTTCCTATGGCTAGGGCTTCCCGCCCTAGGGTTAGGGTTCCTATGGCTAGGGCTTCCCGCCCTAGGGTTAGGGTTCCTATGGCTAGGACACTTGGAGCGAGCGTTAGGGTTTCTATGGCTAGGGCACTTGGAGCTAGGGTTAGGGTTCCTATGGCTAGGGCGTCCCGCCCTAGGGTTAGTGTTCCTATGGCTAGGGCACTTGGAGCTAGGGTTAGGGTTCCTATGGCTAGGGCTTCCCGCCCTAGGGTTAGGGTTCCTATGGATAGGGCACTTGGAGCTAGGGTTAGGGTTCCTATAGCTAGAGCTTCCCACCCTAGGATTAGGGTTCCTATCGTTAGGGCTTACTACCCTAGGGTTAAGGTTCTTATGGGTAGGGCACTTGGAGCTAGGGTTAGGGTTCCTATGGGTAGGGCACTGGGAGCTAGGGTTAGGGTTCCTAAGGATAGTTCACTTGGAGCTAGGGTTAGGGTTCCTATAGCTAGGGCTTCCCGCCCTAGGATTAGGGTTCCTATCGTTAGGGCTTACTGCCCTAGGGTTAGGGTTCCTATGGGTAGAGCACTTGGAGCTAGGGTTACGGTTCCTATGGCGAGGGCTTCCCTCCTTAGGGTTATGGTTCCTATGGCTAGGGCTTCCCACCCTAGGGTTAGGGTTCCTATGGGTAGGGCACTTGGAGCTAGTGTTAGGGTTCCTATGGCTAGGGCACTTGGAGCTAGGGTTACGGTTCCTATTTCTAGGGCTTCCCGCCCTAGGGTTACGGTTCCTATGGCTAGGGCTTCCTGCCTTTGGGTTAGGGTTCCTATGGGTAGGGCAGTTGGAGCTAGGGTTAGGCTTCCTATGGGTAAGGCTTCCCGCCATAGGGTTAGGGTTCCTATGGCTAGGGCACTTGGAGCTAGGGTTAGGGTTCCTATGGCTAGGGCACTTGGAGCTAGGGTTAGGGTTCCTATGGCTAGGGCTTCCCGCCCTAGGGTTAGGGTTCCTATGGCTAGGGCACTTGGAGCTAGGGTTAGGGTTCCTCTGGCTAGGGCTTCCCGCCCTAGTGTTAGGGTTCCTATGGCTAGGGCACTTGGAGCTAGGGTTACGGTTCCTATGGCTAGGGCACTTGGAGCTAGGGTTAGGCTTTCTATGGGTAGGGCTTCCCGCCATAGGGTTAGTGTTCCTATGGCTAGGGCACTTGGAGCTAGGGTTAGGGTTCCTATGGCTAGGGCATTTGGAGCTAGGGTTAGGGTTCCTATGGCTAGGGCACTTGGAGCTAGGGTTAGGGTTCCTATGGCTAGGGCTTCCCACCCTAGGGTTAGGGTTCCTATGGCTAGGGCTTCCCGCCCTAGGGTTAGGGTTCCTATTGCTAGGGCACTTGGAGCTAGGGTTAGGGTTCCTATGCCTAGGGCTTCCCGCCCTAGGGTTAGGGTTCCTACGGCTAGGGCACTTGGAGCTAGGGTTACTGTTCCTATGGCTAGGGCACTTGGAGCTAGGGTTAGGGTTCCTATGGCTAGGGCACTTGGAGCTAGTGTTAGGGTTCCTATGGCTAGGGCACTTGGAGCTAGGGTTACGGTTCCTATGGCTAGGGCTTCCCGCCCTAGGGTTACGGTTCCTATGGCTAGGGCTTACTGCCTTTGGGTTAGGGTTCCTATGGGTAGGGCAGTTGGAGCTAGGGTTAGGCTTTCTATGGGTAGGGCTTCCCGCCATAGGGTTAGGGTTCCTATGGCTAGGGCACTTGGAGCTAGAGTTAGGGTTCCTATGGCTAGGGCACTTGGAGCTAGAGTTAGGGTTCCTATGGCTAGGGCATTTGGAGCTAGGGTTAGGCTTTCTATGGCTAGGGCTTCCCGCCCTAGGGTTACGGTTCCTATGGCTAGGGCTTACTGCCTTTGGGTTAGGGTTCCTATGGGTAGGGCAGTTGGAGCTAGGGTTAGGCTTTCTATGGGTAGGGCTTCCCGCCATAGGGTTAGGATTCCTATGGCTAGGGCTTCCCACCCTAGGGTTAGGGTTCCTATGGCTAGGGCTTCCCGCCCTAGGGTTAGGGTTCCTATTGCTAGGGCACTTGGAGCTAGGGTTAGGGTTCCTATGGCTAGGGCTTCCCGCCCTAGGGTTAGGGTTCCTATGGCTAGGGCTTCCCGCCCTAGGGTTAGGGTTCCTATGGCTAGGGCACTTGGAGCTAGGGTTAGGGTTCCTATGGCTAGGGCACTTGGAGCTAGTGTTAGGGTTTGTATGTCTAGGGCTTCCCGCCCTAGGGTTAGGGTTCCTATGGCTAGGGCACTTGGAGCTAGGGTTAGGGTTCCTATGGCTAGGGCTTCCCGCCCTAGGGTTAGGGTTCCTATGGCTAGGGCTTCCCGCCCTAGGGTTAGGGTTCCTATGGCTAGGGCACTTGGAGCTACGGTTAGGGTTCATATGGCTAGGGCACTTGGTGCTAGGGTTAGAGTTCCTATGGCTAGAGCTTCCCACCCTAGGGTTGGGGTTCCTATGGCTAGGGCTTCCCGCCCTAGGGTTAGGGTTCCTATGGCTAGGGCACTTGGAGCTAGGGTTAGGGTTCCTGTGGCTAGGGCTTCCCGCCCTAGGGTTAGTGTTCCTATGGCTAGGGCACTTGGAGCTAGGGTTATGGTTCCTATGGCTAGGGCACTTTGAGCTAGGGTTAGGGTTCCTATGGCTAGGGCTTCCTGCCCTAGAGTTAGGGTTCCTAGGGCTAGGGCTTCCCGCCCTAGGGTTAGGGTTGCTATGGCTAGGGCACTTGGAGCTAGGGTTAGGGTTCCTATGGCTAGGGCACTTGGAGCTAGGGTTAGGGTTCCTATGGCTAGGGCACTTTGAGCTAGGGTTAGGGTTCCTATGGCTAGGGCTTCCCGCCCTAGGGTTAGGGTTCCTATGGCTAGGGCATTTGGAGCTAGGGTTAGGGTTCCTATGGCTAGGGCACTTGGAGCTAGGGTTAGGGTTCCTATGGCTAGGGCACTTGGAGCTAGGGTTAGGGTTCCTATGGCTAGGGCACTCTGAGCTAGGGTTACGGTTCCTATGGCTAGGGTAGGGTTAGGGTTCCTATGGCTAGGCACTTGGAGCTAGGTTAGGTTCCTATGGCTAGGGCTTCCCGCCCTAGAGTTAGTGTTCCTATGGCTAGGGAATCCCGCCCTAGGGCTAGGTTTCCTATGGCTAGGGCATTTGGAGCTAGGGTTAGGGTTCCTATGGCTAGGGCTTCCCGCCCTAGGGTTAGGGTTCCTATGGCTAGGGCACTTGGAGCTAGGGTTAGGGTTCCTATGGCTAGGGCTTCCGGCCCTAGGGTTAGGGTTCCTATGGCCAGGGCTTCCCGCCCTAGGGTTAGGGTTCCTATGTCTAGTGCACTTGGAGCTAGGGTTAGGGTTCCTATGGGTAGGGCACTTGGAGCTAGGGTTAGGGTTCCTATGGCTAGCGTTTCCCGCCCTAGGGTTAGGGTTCCTATGGCTAGGGCACTTGGAGCTAGGGTTAGGGTTCCAATGGGTAGGGCACTTGGAGCTAGGGTTAGTGTTGCTATGGGTAGGGCATTTGGAGCTAGGCTTAGGGTTCCTATGGCTAGGGCAGTTGGAGCTAGGTTTATGGTTCTATGGCTAGGGCTTCCCGCCCCAAGGTTAGGGTTCCTATGGGTAGGGCACGTGGAGCTAGTGTTAGAGTTCCTATGCGTAGGGCTTCCTGCCCTAGGGTTAGGGTTCCTATGGGTAGGGCACTTGGAGCTTGGGTAAGGTTTCCTAGGGGTAGGGCTTCCCGCCCTAGGGTTAGGATTCCTAGGGGTAGGGCAGTTGGAGCTAGCGTTAGGGTTCCTAGGGGTAGGGCTTCCCGCCCTAGCGTTAGGGTTCCTATTGGTAGGGCTTCCCGCCCTAGGGTTAGGGTTGCTATGGGTAGGGCATTTGGAGCTAGGGTTAGGGTTCCTATAGCTACGGCACTTGGAGCTAGGTTTATGGTTCCTATGGCTAGGGTTTCCCGCCCTAGGGTTAGGATTCCTATGGCTAGGGCACTTGGAGCTAGGGTTAGGGTTCCAATGGGTAGGGCACTTGGAGCTAGGGTTAGGGTTCCTATGGGTAGGGCACTTGGAGCTAGGGTTAGGGTTCCTATGGCTAGGGCTTCCCGCCCTAGGGTTAGGGTTGCTATGGGTAGGGCATTTGGAGCTAGGCTTAGGGTTCCTATGGCTAGGGCACTTGGAACTAGGTTTATGGTTCTATGGCTAGGGCTTCCCGCCCCAAGGTTAGGCTTCCTATGGGTAGGGCACGTGGAGCTAGGGTTAGAGTTCCTATGCGTAGGGCTTCCTGCCCTAGGGTTAGGGTTCCTATGGTTAGGGCACTTGGAGCTAGGGTTAGGGTTCCTATGGCTAGCGCTTCCCGTCATAGGGTTAGGGTTCCTAAGGCTAAGGCACTTGGAGCTAGGGTTAGGTTTCCTATGGGTAGGGCACTTGGAGCTAGGGTTAGGGTTCCTATGGGTAGGGCACTTGGAGCTTGGGTTATGGTTCCTAGGGGTAGGGCTTCCCGCCCTAGGGTTAGGATTCCTAGGGGTAGGGCAGTTGGAGCTAGGGTTAGGGTTCCTAGGTGTAGGGCTTCCCGCCCTAGGGTTAGGGTTCTCAGGGGTAGGGCACTTGGGTTAGGGTTAGGGTTAGGGTTAGGGTTAGGGTTGCTATGGGTAGGGCTTCCCGCCCTAGGGTTAGGGTTCCTATGGCTAGGGCACTTGGAGCTAGGGTCAGGGTGCCTAGGGGTAGGGTTTCCCGCCCTAGGGTTAGGGTTCCTATGGGTAGGGCATTTCGAGCTAGGGTTAGGGTTCCTATGGCTAGGGCACTTGGAGCAAGGGTTAGGGTTCTATGGCTAGGGCTTCCCGCCCCAGGGTTAGGGTTCGTATGGGTAGGGCACGTGGAGCTAGGGTTAGAGTTCCTATGGGTAGGGCACTTGGAGCTAGGGTTAGGGTTCCTATGGCTAGCGCTTCCCATCATAGGGTTAGGGTTCCTATTGCTGGGGCACTTGGAGCTAGGGTTAGGTTTCCTATGGGTAGGGCACTTGGAGCTAGGGTTAGGGTTCCTATGGGTAGGGCACTTGGAGCTTGGGTTAGGGTTCCTAGGGGTAGGGCTTCCCATCCTACGGTTAGGATTCCTAGGGGTAGGGCAGTTGGAGCTAGGGTTAGGGTTCCTAGGGGTAGGGCTTCCCGCCCTAGGGTTAGGGTTCCCAGGGGTAGGCCACTTGGAGCTAGGGTTAGAGTTCCTATCGGTAGGGCACTCGGAGCTAGGGTTAGGGTTCCTATGGGTAGGGCTTCCCGCGCTAGGGGTAAGGCTCCTATGTGTAGGGCACTAGGAACTAGGGTTAGGGTTCCTCTGGGTAGGCTTTCCCGCCCTAGGGTTAGGGTTCCTCTGGGTAGGGCTCTTGGAGCTAGGGTTAGGGGTCCTAGGGGTAGGGCATTCGGAGCTAGGGTTAAGTTTCCTAGCGGTAGGGTATTTGGAGCTAGGGTTACGGTTCCTTCGGGTACGGCACTTGGAGCTAGGGTTAGGGTTCCTATGGGTAGGGCACTTGGAACTAGGGTTAAGGTTGCTATGGGTAGGGCTTCCCGCCCTAGGGTTAGGGTAGGGTAAGTGCCCTACCCATAGCAACCCCCACGCTAGGATGGGCAGCCCTACCCGTAGGAACTCTAACCCCAGCTCCAAATGCCCTACCAATAGCAACGCTAACCCTACGGGCCGACGCCCTACCAATAGGAATCCTAACCCTAGGGAGTGAAGCTCTACCAATAGGAACCCTAACCCTAGCTCCAAGTGCCCTATCCATAGGAACTCTAACCCTGGGGTGGGAGGCCCTAACCAAGCCAACCCTAACCCTAGGGAGAGAAGCTCTACCAATAGGAACCCTAACCCTAGCTCCCAGTGTCCTACCCTTATGAACCCTAACCGTAGGGTGGGAACCCCTCCCTATAGGATCCCTAACCCTTGCTCCAAGTGTCATACCCATAGGAAACCTAATCCTAGCTCCAAGTGCCCTAGCCATAGGAACCCTAACCCTAGGGCGGGAAGCCCTAGCCAAAGGAACCCTAACCCTAGCTCCAAGTGCCCTAGCCATAGGAACCCTAACCCTAGCTCCAAATGCCCTAGCCATAGGAACCCTAACCCTAGCTCCAAGTGCCCTAGCCATAGGAACACTAACCCTATGGCGGGAAGCCCAACCCATAGAAAGCCTAACCCTAGCTCCAAGTGCCCTAGCCATAGGAACCGTAACCCTAGGGCGGGAAGCCCTAGCCATAGGAACCCTAACCCTAGGGCGGGAAGCCCTAGCCATAGGAACCCTAACCCTAGGGCGGGAAGCCCTAGCCATAGGAACCCTAACCCTAGCTCCAAGTGCCCTAGCCATAGGAACCCTAACCCTAGCTCCAAGTGCCCTAGCCATAGGAACCCTAACCCTAGCTCCAAGTGCCCTAGCCATAGGAACCCTAACCCTAGAGCGGGAAGCCCTAGCCATAGGAACCCTAACTCCAAGTGCCCTAGCCATAGGAACCCTAACCCTAGCTCCAAGTGCCCTAGCCATAGGAACCCTAACCCGAGCTCCGTCTGCCCTAGCCATAGGAACCCTAACCCTAGCTCCCTTAGCCCTAGCCATAGGAACCCTAACCCTAGCTCCAAGTGCCCTAGCCATAGGAACCCTAACCCTAGGGCGGGAAGCCCTAGCCACAGGAACCCTAACCCTAGCTCCAAGTGCCCTAGCCATAGGAACCCTAACCCTAGCTCCAAGTGCCCTAGCCATAGGAACCCTAACCCTAGGTCCAAGTGCCCTAGCCATAGGAACCCTAACCCTAGCTCCAAGTGCCCTAGCCATAGGAACCCTAACCCTAGCTCCACGTGCCCTAGCCATAGGAACCCTAACCCTATGGCGGAAGCCCCACCCATAGCAACCCTAACCCTAGCACCAAGTTCCATACCAATAGGAACCCTAACCCTAGCTCCAAGTGCCCCAGCCATAGGAACCCTAACCCTAGGGCTGGAAGCCCTAGCCATAGGAACCCTAACCCTAGCTCCAAGTGCCCTAGCCATAGGAACCCTAACCCTAGGGCAGGAAGCCCTAGCCATAGGAACCCTAACCCTAGCTCCAAGTGCCCTAGCCATAGGAACCCTAACCCTAGCTCCAAGTGCCCTAGCCATAGGAACCCTAACCCTAGCTCCAAGTGCCCTAGCCATAGGAACCCTAACCCTAGGGCGGGAAGCCCTAGCCACAGGAACCCTAACCCTAGCGCCAGAAGCCCTAGCCATAGGAACCCTAACCCTAGCTCCAAGTGCCCAAGGCTTAAGAACCCTAACCCTAGGGCGGAAGCCCTAGCCATAGGAACCCTAACCCTAGCTACACGTGCCCAGCCATAGGAACCCTAACCCTAGGGCGGGAAGCCCTAGCCATAGGAACCCTAACCCTAGCTCCAAGTGCCCTAGCCATAGGAACCCTAACCCTAGGGAGGGAAGCCCTAGCCATAGGAACCCTAACCCTAGCTCCAAGTGCCCTAGCCATAGGAACCCTAACCCTAGGGAGGGAAGCCCTAGCCACAGGAACCCTAACCCTAGCTCCAAGTGCCCTAGCCATAGGAACCCTAACCCTAGCTCCAAGTGCCCTAGCCATAGGAACCCTAACCCTAGGGCGGGAAGCCCTAGCCATAGGAACCCTAACCCTAGCTCCAAGTGCCCTAGCCATAGGAACCCTAACCCTAGCTCAGAGTGCCCTAGCCATAGGAACCCTAACCCTAGCTCCAAGTGCCCTAGCCATAGGAACCCTAACCCTAGCTCCAAGTGCCCTACCCATAGGAACCCTAACCCTAGCTCCAAGTGCCCTAGCCATAGGAACCCTAACCCTAGGGCGGGAAGCCCTAGCCATAGGAACCCTAACCCTAGCTCCAAGTGCCCTAGCCATAGGAACCCTAACCCTAGCTCCAAGTGCCCTACCCATAGCAACCCTAACCCTAGGGCAGTAAGCCCTAGCCATAGGAACCCTAACCCTAGGGCGGGAAGCCCTAGCCATAGGAACCCTAACCCTAGCTCCAAGTGCCCTAGCCATAGGAACCCTAACCCTAGCTCCAAGTGCCCTAGCCATAGGAACCCTAACCCAAAGGCAGTAAGCCCTAGCCATAGGAACCGTAACCCTAGCTCCAAGTGCCCTAGCCATAGGAACCCTAACCCTAGCTCCAAGTGCCCTAGCCATAGGAACCCTAACCCTAGCTCCAAGTGCCCTAGCCATAGGAACCCTAACCCTAGCTCCAAGTGCCCTAGCCATAGGAACCCTAACCCTAGCTCCAAGTGCCCGGGCCGTAGGACCCCTAACACTAGCTCCAAGTGCCTAGCCATAGGAACCTAACCCTAGCTCCAAGTGCCCTAGCCATAGGAACCCTAACCCTAGGGCGGGAAGCCCTAGCCATAGGAACCCTAACCCTAGCTCCAAGTGCCCTAGCCATAGGAACCCTAACCCTAACTCCAAGTGCCCTAGCCATAGGAACCCTAACCCTAGCTCCAAGTGCCCTAGCCATAGGAACCCTAACCCTAGCTCCAAGTGCCCTAGCCATAGGAACCCTAACCCTAGCTCCAAGTGCCCTAGCCATAGGAACCCTAACCCTAGGGCGGGAAGCCCTAGCCATAGGAACCCTAACCCTAGCTCCAAGTGCCCTAGCCATAGGAACCCTAACCCTAGGGCAGTAAGCGCTAGCCATAGGAACCCTAACCCTAGCTCCAAGTGCCCTAGCCATAGGAACCCTAACCCTAGCTCCAAGTGCCCTAGCCATAGGAACCCTAACCCTAGCTCCAAGTGCCCTAGCCATAGGAACCCTAACCCTAGCTCCAAGTGCCCTAGCCATAGGAACCCTAACCCTAGCTCCAAGTGCCCTAGCCATAGGAACCCTAACCCTAGCTCCAAGTGTACTAGCCATAGGAACCCTAACCCTAGCTCCAAGTGCCCTAGCCATAGGAACCCTAACCCTAGCTCCAAGTGCCCTAGCCATAGGAACCCTAACCCTAGCTCCAAGTGCCCTAGCCATAGGAACCCTAACCCTAGCTCCAAGTGCCCTAGCCATAGGAACCCTAACCCTAGCGCCGGAAGCCCTAGCCATAGGAACCCTAACCCTAGCTCCAAGTGCCCTAGCCATAGGAACCCTAACCCTAGCTCCAAGTGCCCTAGCCATAGGAACCCTAACCCTAGCTCCAAGTGCCCTAGCCATAGGAACCCTAACCCTAGCTCCCAAAGCCCTAGCCATAGGAACCCTAACCCTAGGGCGGGAAGCCCTAGCCATAGGAACCCTAACCCTAGCTCCAAGTGCCCTAGCCATAGGAACCCTAACCCTAGGGCGGGAAGCCCTAGCCATAGGAACCCTAACCCTAGCTCCAAGTGCCCTAGCCATAGGAACCCTAACCCTAGCTCCAAGTGCCCTAGCCATAGGAACCCTAACCCTAGCTCCAAGTGCCCTAGCCATAGGAACCCTAACCCTAGCTCCAAGTGCCCTAGCCATAGGAACCCTAACCCTAGGGCGGGAAGCCCTAGCCATAGGAACCCTAACCCTAGCTCCAAGTGCCCTAGCCATAGGAACCCTAACCCTAGTTCCAAGTGCCCTAGCCATAGGAACCCTAACCCTAGCTCCAAGTGCCCTAGCCATAGGAACCCTAACCCTAGGGTGGGAAGCCCTAGCCATAGGAACCCTAACCCTAGCTCCAAGTGCCCTAGCCATAGGAACCCTAACCCTAGCTCCAAATGCCCTAGCCATAGGAACCCTAACCCTAGCTCCAAGTGCCCTAGCCATAGGAACCCTAACCCTAGCTCCAAATGCCCTAGCCATAGCTACCGTAACCCTAGCTCCAAGTGCCCTAGCCATAGGAACCCTAACCCTAGCTCCAAGTGCCCTAGCCATAGGAACCCTAACCCTAGCTCCAAGTGCCCTAGCCATAGGAACCCTAACCCTAGGGCAGTAAGCCCTAGCCATAGGAACCCTAACCCTAGCTCCAAGTGCCCTAGCCATAGGAACCCTAACCCTAGCTCCAAGTGCCCAGCCATAGGAACCCTAACCCTAGCTCCAAGTGCCCTAGCCATAGGAACCCTAACCCTAGCTCCAAGTGCCCTAGCCATAGGAACCCTAACCCTAGCTCCAAGTGCCCTAGCCATAGGAACCCTAACCCTAGCTCCAAGTGCCCTAGCCATAGGAACCCTAACCCTAGCTCCAAGTGCCCTAGCCATAGGAACCCTAACCCTAGCTCCAAGTGCCCCAACCATAGGAACCCTAACCCTAGCTCCAAGTGCCCTAGCCATAGGAACCCTAACCCTAGCTCCAAGTGCCCTAGCCATAGGAACCCTAACCCTAGCTCCAAGTGCCCTAGCCATAGGAACCCTAACCCTAGCTCCAAGTGCCCTAGCCATAGGAACCCTAACCCTAGCTCCAAGTGCCCTAGCCATAGGAACCCTAACCCTAGGGCGGGAAGCCCTAGCCATAGGAACCCTAACCCTAGCTCCAAGTGCCCTAGCCATAGGAACCCTAACCCTAGCTCCAAGTGCCCTAGCCATAGGAACCCTAACCCTAGCTCCAAGTGCCCTAGCCATAGGAACCCTAAGCCTAGGGCGGGAAGCCCTAGCCATAGGAACCCTAACCCTAGCTCCAAGTGCCTTACCCATAGGAACCCTAACCCTAGCTCCAAGTTCCCTATCCTTAGGAACCCTTACCCTAGGGCAGGAATCCGTACGCATAGGAACCCTAACTCTAGCTCCATGTGCCCTACCCATAAGAACCCTAACCCTAGTTCCAAGTGCATACCCATAGGAACCCTAACCCTAGCTCCTATTGCCCTAGCCATAGGATACCTAACCCTATCTCCAAGTGCCCTAGCCATAGGAACCCTAACCCTAGCTCCAAGTGCCCTAGCCATAGGAACCCTAACCCTAGCTCCAAGTGCCCTAGCCATAGGAACCCTAACCCTAGCTCCAAGTGCCCTAGCCATAGGAACCCTAACCCTAGCTCCAGAAGCCCTAGCCATAGGAACCCTAACCCTAGCTCCAAGTGCCCTAGCCATAGGAACCCTAACCCTAGGGCGGGGAGCCCTAGCCATAGGAACCCTAACCCTAGCTCCAAGTGCCCTAGCCATAGGAACCCTAACCCTAGCTCCAAGTGCCCTAGCCATAGGAACCCTAACCCTAGCTCCAAGTTGCCTAGCCATAGGAACCCTAACCCTAGCTCCAAGTGCCCTAGCCATAGGAACCCTAACCCTAGCTCCAAGTGCCCTAGCCATAGGAACCCTAACCCTAGCTCCAAGTGCCCTAGCCATAGGAACCCTAACCCTAGCTCCAAGTGCCCTAGCCATGGGAACCCTAACCCTAGGGCGGAAGCCCTAGCCATAGGAACCATAACCCTAGCTCCAAGTGCCTAGCCATAGGAACCCTAACCCTAGGGCGGGAAGCCCTAGCCATAGGAACCCTAACCCTAGCTCCAAGTGCCCTAGCCATAGGAACCCTAACCCTAGCTCCAAGTGCCCTAGCCATAGGAACCCTAACCCTAGCTCCAAGTGCCCTAGCCATAGGAACCCTAACCCTAGCTCCAAGTGCCCTAGCCATAGGAACCCTAACCCTAGTTCCATGTGCCGAGCCATAGGAACCCTAACCCTAGCTCCAAGTGCCCTAGCCATAGGAACCCTAACCCTAGCTCCAAGTGCCCTAGCCATAGGAACCCTAACCCTAGCTCCAAGTGCCCTAGCCATAGGAACCCTAACCCTAGCTCCAAGTGCCCTAGCCATAGGAACCCTAACCCTAGCTCCAAGTGCCCTAGCCATAGGAACCCTAACCCTAGGGCGGGAAGCCCTAGCCATAGGAACCCTAACCCTAGCTCAAAGTTCCCTAGCCATAGGAACCTTAACCCTAGCTCCAAGTGCCCTAGCCATAGCAACCCTAACCCTAGCTCCAAGTGCCCTAGCCATAGGAACCCTAACCCTAGCTCCAAGTGCCCTAGCCATAGGAACCCTAACCCTAGCTCCAAGTGCCTTAGCCATAGGAACCCTAACCCTAGGGCGGGAAGCCCTAGCCATAGGAACCCTAACCCTAGCTCCAAGTGCCCTAGCCATAGGAACCCTAACCCTAGCTCCAAGTGCCCTAGCCATAGGAACCCTAACCCTAGCTCCAAGTGCCCTAGCCATAGGAACCCTAACCCTAGCTCCAAGTGCCCTAGCCATAGGAACCCTAACCCTAGGGTGGGAAGCTCTAGCCATAGGAACCCTAACCCTAGCTCCAAGTGCCCTAGCCATAGGAACCCTAACCCTAGGGCGGGAAGCCCTAGCCATAGGAACCCTAACCCTAGCTCCAAGTGCCCTAGCCATAGGAACCCTAACCCTAGGGCGGGAAGCCCTAGCCATAGGAACCCTAACCCTAGCTCCAAGTGCCCTAGCCATAGGAACCCTAACCCTAGCTCCAAGTGCCCTAGCCATAGCAACCCTAACCCTAGGGGAGGAGGCCCTAGCCATAGGAACCCTAACCCTAGCTCCAAGTGCCCTAGCCATAGGAACCCTAACCCTAGCTCCAAGTGCCTTAGCCATAGGAACCCTAACCCTAGGGCGGGAAGCCCTAGCCATAGGAACCCTAACCCTAGCTCCAAGTGCCCTAGCCATAGGAACCCTAACCCTAGCTCCAAGTGCCCTAGCCATAGGAACCCTAACCCTAGCTCCAAGTGCCCTAGCCATAGGAACCTTAACCCTAGCTCCAAGTGCCCTAGCCATAGGAACCCTAACCCTAGGGCGGGAAGCCCTAGCCATAGGAACCCTAACCCTAGCTCCAAGTGCCCTAGCCATAGGAACCCTAACCCTAGCTCCAAGTGCCCTAGCCATAGGAACCCTAACTCTAGGGCGGGAAGCCCTAGCCATAGGAACCCTAACCCTAGCTCCAAGTGCCCTAGCCATAGGAACCCTAACCCTAGCTCCAAGTGTCCTAACCGTAGGAACCCTAACCCTAGCTCCAAGTGCCCTAGCCATAGGAACCCTAACCCTATCTCCAAGTGGCCTAGCCATAGGAACCCTAACCCTAGCTCCAAGTGCCCTAGCCATAGGAACCCTAACCCTAGCTCCAAGTGCCCTAGCCATAGGAACCCTAACCCTAGGGCGGGAAGCCCTAGCCATAGGAACCCTAACCCTAGCTCCAAGTGCCCTAGCCATAGGAACCCTAACCCTAGCTCCAAGACCCCAAGCCATAGTAACCCAAACCCTAGCTCCAACTGCCTAGCCATAGGAACCCTAACCCTAGGCGGGAAGTGCCCTAGCCATAGGAACCCTAACCCTAGCTCCAAGTGCCCTAGCCATAGGAACCCTAACCCTAGCTCAGAGAGCCCTAGCCATAGGAACCCTAACCCTAGCTCCAAGTGCCCTAGCCATAGGAACCCTAACCCTAGCTCCAAGTGCCCTAGCCATAGGAACCCTAACCCTAGCTCCAAGTGCCCTAGCCATAGGAACCCTAACCCTAGCTCCAAGTGCCCTAGCCATAGGAACCCTAACCCTAGCTCGTTATGCCCTAGCCATAGGAACCCTAACCCTAGCTCCAAGTGCCCTAGCCATAGGAACCCTAACCCTAGCTCCAAGTGCCCTAGCCATAGGAACCCTAACCCTAGGGCGGGAAGCCCTAGCCATAGGAACCCTAACCCTAGCTCCAAGTGCCCTAGCCATAGGAACCCTAACCCTAGCTCCAAGTGCCCTAGCCATAGATAACTCCAAGTGCCCTAGCCATAAGAGCCCTAACCCTAGCTCCAAGTGCCCTAGCCATAGGAACCCTAACCCTAGCTCCAAGTGCCCTAGCCATAGGAACCCTAACCCTAGCGCCCGAAGCCCTAGCCATAGGAACCCTAACCCTAGCTCCAAGTGCCCTAGCCATAGGAACCCTAACCCTAGCTCCAAGTGCCCTAGCCATAGGAACCCTAACCCTAGGGCGGGAAGCCCTAGCCATAGGAACCCTAACCCTAGCTCCAAGTGCCCTAGCCATAGGAACCCTAACCCTAGCTCCAAGTGCCCTAGCCATAGGAACCCTAACCCTAGCTCCAAGTGCCCTAGCCATAGGAACCCTAAACCTAGCTCCAAGTGCCCTAGCCATAGGAACCCTAACCCTAGGGAGGGAAGCCCTAGCCATAGGAACCCTAACCCTAGCTCCAAGTGCCCTAGCCATAGGAACCCTAACCCTAGCTCCAAGTGCCCTAGCCATAGGAACCCTAACCCTAGCTCCAAGTGCCCTAGCCATAGGAACCCTAACCCTAGCTCCAAGTGCCAAGCCATAGGAACCCTAACCCTAACTCCAAGTGCCCTAGACATAGGAACCCTTACCCTAGGGCGGGAAGCCCTAGCCATAGGAACCCTAACCCTAGCTCAAAGTGCCCTAGCCATAGGAACCTTAACCCTAGCTCCAAGTTCCCTAGCCATAGGAACCCTAACCCTAGCTCCAAGTGCCTAGCCATAGGAACCTAACCCTAGCTCCAAGTGCCTAGCCATAGGAACCCTAACCCTAGCTCCAAGTGCCTAGCCATAGGAACCCTAACCCTAGCTCCAAGTGCCTAGCCATAGGAACCTAACCCTAGCTCCAAGTGCCCTAGCCATAGGAACCTAACCCTAGGCGGGAAGCCTAGCCATAGGAACCCTAACCCTAGCTCCAAGTGCCTAGCCATAGGAACCCTAACCCTAGGCAGGAAGCCTAGCCATAGGAACCTAACCCTAGCTCCAAGTGCCTAGCCATAGGAACCCTAACCCTAGGGCGGGAAGCCTAGCCATAGGAACCTAACCCTAGCTCCAAGTGCCCTAGCCATAGGAACCCTAACCCTAGCTCCAAGTGCCTAGCCATAGGAACCTAACCCTAGGGCGGGAAGCCCTAGCCATAGGAACCTAACCCTAGCTCCAAGTGCCTAGCCATAGGAACCCTAACCCTAGGGCGGGAAGCCTAGCCATAGGAACCCTAACCCTAGGGCGGGAAGCCTAGCCATAGGAACCTAACCCTAGCTCCAAGTGCCTAGCCATAGGAACCTAACCCTAGCTCCAAGTGCCCTAGCCATAGGAACCCTAACCCTAGCTCCAAGTGCCTAGCCATAGGAACCCTAACCTAGGGCGGGAAGCCCTAGCCATAGGAACCCTAACCTAGCTCCAAGTGCCTAGCCATAGGAACCTAACCCTAGCTCAGTGCCTAGCCATAGGAACCTAACCCTAGCTCCAAGTGCCTAGCCATAGGAACCCTAACCCTAGCTCCAAGTGCCTAGCCATAGGAACCTAACCCTAGCTCCAAGTGCCTAGCCATAGGAACCCTAACCCTAGGGCGGGAAGCCCTAGCCATAGGAACCTAACCCTAGCTCCAAGTGCCTAGCCATAGGAACCTAACCCTAGCTCCAAGTGCCCTAGCCATAGGAACCCTAACCCTAGCTCCAAGTGCCTAGCCATAGGAACCTAACCCTAGCTCCAAGTGGCCTACCCATAGGAACCCTAACCCTAGCTCCAAGTGCCCTAGCCATAGGAACCTAACCCTAGCTCCAAGTGCCTAGCCATAGGAACCTAACCCTAGCTCGGGAAGTGCCCTAGCCATAGGAACCCTAACCCTAGCTCCAAGTGCCTAGCCATAGGAACCCTAACCCTAGGGCGGGAAGCCTAGCCATAGGAACCCTAACCCTAGCTCCAAGCCCTAGCCATAGGAACCCTAACCCTAGCTCCAAGTGCCTAGCCATAGGAACCTAACCCTAGCTCCAAGTGCCTAGCCATAGGAACCCTAACCCTAGCTCGTGATGGCCTAGCCATAGGAACCCTAACCCTAGCTCCAAGTGCCCTAGCGATAGGAACCCTAACCCTAGGGCGGGAAGGCCTAGCCATAGGAACCCTAACCCTAGCTCCAAGTGCCCTAGCCATAGGAACCCTAACCCTAGCTCCAAGTGCCCTAGCCATAGGAACCCTAACCCTAGCTCCAAGTGCCCTACCCATAGCAACCCTAACCCTAGGGCCGGAAGCCTAGCCATAGGAACCCTAACCCTAGCTCCAAGTGCCTAGCCATAGGAACCTAACCCTAGCTCCAAGTGCCCTAGCCATAGGAACCTAACCCTAGCTCCAAGTGCCTAGCCATAGGAACCTAACCCTAGCTCCAAGTGCCCTAGCCATAGGAACCCTAACCCTAGGCGGGAAGCCCTAGCCATAGGAACCCTAACCCTAGCTCCAAGTGCCTAGCCATAGGAACCTAACCCTAGCTCCAAGTGCCTAGCCATAGGAACCCTAACCCTAGCTCCAAGTGCCTAGCCATAGGAACCCTAACCCTAGCTCCAAGTGCCTAGCCATAGGAACCTAACCCTAGCTCCAAGTGCCCTAGCCATAGGAACCTAACCCTAGCTCCAAGTGCCTAGCCATAGGAACCTAACCCTAGCTCCAAGTGCCTAGCCATAGGAACCCTAACCCTAGGGCGGGAAGCCTAGCCATAGGAACCCTAACCCTAGCTCCAAGTGCCTAGCCATAGGAACCCTAACCCTAGGGCAGGAAGCCCTAGCCATAGGAACCTAACCCTAGCTCCAAGTGCCTAGCCATAGGAACCTAACCCTAGCTCCAAGTGCCTAGCCATAGGAACCCTAACCCTAGGGCGGGAAGCCTAGCCATAGGAACCTAACCCTAGCTCCAAGTGCCTAGCCATAGGAACCTAACCCTAGGGCAGGAAGCCCTAGCCATAGGAACCCTAACCCTAGCTCCAAGTGCCTAGCCATAGGAACCCTAACCCTAGCTCCAAGTGCCTAGCCATAGGAACCCTAACCCTAGGGCGGGAAGCCCTAGCCATAGGAACCTAACCCTAGCTCCAAGTGCCCTAGCCATAGGAACCCTAACCCTAGCTCCAAGTGCCTAGCCATAGGAACCTAACCCTAGCTCCAAGTGCCTAGCCATAGGAACCCTAACCCTAGGCGGAAGCCCTAGCCATAGGAACCTAACCCTAGCTCCAAGTGCCTAGCCATAGGAACCCTAACCCTAGCTCCAAGTGCCCTAGCCATAGGAACCCTAACCCTAGGGCGGGAAGCCCTAGCCATAGGAACCCTAACCCTAGGTCCGAGAGCCCTAGCCCTAGGAACCCTAACCCTAGCTCCAAGTGCCTAGCCATAGGAACCTAACCCTAGCTCCAAGTGCCTAGCCATAGGAACCTAACCCTAGCTCCAAGTGCCTAGCCATAGGAACCTAACCCTAGGGCGGAAGCCCTAGCCATAGGAACCTAACCCTAGCTCCAAGTGCCTAGCCATAGGAACCCTAACCCTAGGGCGGGAAGCCTAGCCATAGGAACCCTAACCCTAGGGCGGGAAGCCCTAGCCATAGGAACCTAACCCTAGCTCCAAGTGCCTAGCCATAGGAACCTAACCCTAGCTCCAAGTGCCTAGCCATAGGAACCCTAACCCTAGCTCCAAGTGCCCTACCATAGGAACCTAACCCTAGCTCCAAGTGTACTAGCCATAGGAACCTAACCCTAGCTCCAAGTGCCTAGCCATAGGAACCCTAACCCTAGGCGGGAAGCCCTAGCCATAGGAACCTAACCCTAGCTCCAAGTGCCTAGCCCTAGGAACCCTAACACTAGGGCAGGAAGCCTTAGCCATAGGAACCCTAACCCTAGCTCAAAGTGCCCTAGCCATAGGAACCATAACCCTAGCTCCAAGTGCCCTAGCCATAGGAACCCTAACCCTAGCTCCAAGTGCCCTAGCCATAGGAACCCAAACCCTAGCTCCAAGTGCCCTAGCCATAGGAACCCTAACCCTAGCTCCAAGTGCCCTACCCATAGCAACCCTAACCCTAGGGCAGTAAGCCCTAACCATAGGAACCCTAACCCTAGCTCCAAGTGCCCTAGCCATAGGAACCCTAACCCTAGCTCCAAGTGCCCTAGCCATAGGAACCCTAACCCTAGGGCGGGAAGCCCTAGCCATAGGAAGCCTAACCCTAGCTCCAAGTGCCCTAGCCATAGGAAGCCTAACCCTAGCTCCAAGTGCCCTAGCCATAGGAACCCTAACCCTAGCTCCAAGTGCCCTAGCCATAGGAACCCTAACCCTAGCTCCAAGTGCCCTAGCCATAGGAACCCTAACCCTAGGGCGGCAAGCCTAGCCACAAGATCCCTAACCCTAGCTCCAAGTGCCCTAGCCATAGGAACCTAACCCTAGCTCCAAGTGCCTAGCCATAGGAACCTAACCCTAGCTCCAAGTGCCTAGCCATAGGAACCCTAACCCTAGCTCCAAGTGCCTAGCCATAGGAACCTAACCCTAGGGCGGAAGCCCTAGCCATAGGAACCTAACCCTAGCTCCAAGTGCCTAGCCATAGGAACCTAACCCTAGGGCGGGAAGCCTAGCCATAGGAACCCTAACCCTAGCTCCAAGTGCCTAGCCATAGGAACCCTAACCCTAGGGCGGGAAGCCTAGCCATAGAACCCTAACCTAACCCTAGCTCCAAGTGCCTAGCCATAGGAACCTAACCCTAGCTCGGAAGCCTAGCCATAGGAACCCTAACCCTAGCTCCAAGTGCCCTAGCCATAGGAACCCTAACCCTAGCTCGGGTGCCTAGCCATAGGAACCCTAACCCTAGGGCGGAAGCCCTAGCCATAGGAACCCTAACCCTAGCTCCAAGTGCCTAGCCATAGGAACCCTAACCTAGCTCCAAGTGCCCTAGCCATAGGAACCTAACCCTAGCTCCAAGTGCCTAGCCATAGGAACCTAACCCTAGCTCCAAGTGCCTAGCCATAGGAACCTAACCCTAGCTCCAAGTGCCTAGCCATAGGAACCTAACCCTAGCTCCAAGTGCCTAGCCATAGGAACCCTAACCCTAGGGCGGGAAGCCTAGCCATAGGAACCTAACCCTAGCTCCAAGTGCCTAGCCATAGGAACCTAACCCTAGCTCCAAGTGCCTAGCCATAGGAACCCTAACCCTAGCTCCAAGTGCCTAGCCATAGGAACCTAACCCTAGCTCCAAGTGCCCTAGCCATAGGAACCCTAACCCTAGCTCCAAGTGCCTAGCCATAGGAACCTAACCCTAGCTCCAAGTGCCTAGCCATAGGAACCCTAACCCTAGCTCCAAGTGCCTAGCCATAGGAACCCTAACCCTAGCTCCAGTGCCCTAGCCATAGGAACCTAACCCTAGCTCCAAGTGCCTAGCCATAGGAACCTAACCCTAGGGCGGGAAGCCTAGCCATAGGAACCTAACCCTAGCTCCAAGTGCCCTAGCCATAGGAACCCTAACCCTAGCTCCAAGTGCCTAGCCATAGGAACCTAACCCTAGCTCCAAGTGCCTAGCCATAGGAACCTAACCCTAGCTCCAAGTGCCCTAGCCATAGGAACCCTAACCCTAGGGCAGAAGCCTAGCCATAGGAACCTAACCCTAGGCGGGAAGCCCTAGCCATAGGAACCTAACCCTAGCTCCAAGTGCCCTAGCCATAGGAACCTAACCCTAGGCGGGAAGCCTAGCCATAGGAACCTAACCCTAGCTCCAAGTGCCCTAGCCATAGGAACCCTAGCTCCAAGTGCCTAGCCATAGGAACCTAACCCTAGGGCGGAAGCCTAGCCATAGGAACCCTAACCCTAGCTCCAAGTGCCTAGCCATAGGAACCTAACCCTAGCTCCAAGTGCCTAGCCATAGGAACCTAACCCTAGCTCCAAGTGCCTAGCCATAGGAACCTAACCCTAGGGCGGGAAGCCCTAGCCATAGGAACCTAACCCTAGCTCCAAGTGCCTAGCCATAGGAACCCTAACCCTAGCTCCAAGTGCCTAGCCATAGGAACCCTAACCCTAGCTCCAAGTGCCTAGCCATAGGAACCTAACCCTAGGGCGGGAAGCCCTAGCCATAGGAACCCTAACCCTAGCTCCAAGTGCCCTAGCCATAGGAACCGTAACCCTAGCTCCAAGTGCCCTAGCCATAGGATCCCTAACCCTAGCTCAAAGTGCCCTAGCCATAGGAACCCTAACCCTAGCTCCAAGTGCCCTAGCCATAGGAAACCTAACCCTAGCTCCAAGTGCCCTAGCCATAGGAACCCTAACCCTAGCTCCAAGTGCCCTAGCCATAGGAACCCAAACCCTAGCTCCAAGAGCCGTAGCCATAGGAACCCTAACCCTAGCTCCAAGTGCCTAGCCATAGGAACCCTAACCCTAGGGCAGGAAGCCCTAGCCATAGGAACCCTAACCCTAGCTCCAAGTGCCTAGCCATAGGAACCCTAACCCTAGGCGGAAGTGCCCTAGCCATAGGAACCCTAACCCTAGCTCCAAGTGCCCTAGCCATAGGAACCCTAACCCTAGCTCCAAGTGCCCTAGCCATAGGAACCCTAACCCTAGCTCCAAGTTGCCTAGCCATAGGAACCCTAACCCTAGGGCGGGAAGCCCTAGCCATAGGAAACCTAACCCTAGCTCCAAGTGCCCTAGCCATAGGAACCTAACCCTAGCTCCAGTGCCTAGCCATAGGAACCTAACCCTAGCAGGGAAGCCTAGCCATAGGAACCTAACCCTAGCTCCAAGTGCCTAGCCATAGGAACCTAACCCTAGCTCCAAGTGCCCTACCCATAGGAACCCTAACCCTAGCTCCAAGTGTACTAGCCATAGGAACCCTAACCCTAGCTCCAAGTGCCCTAGCCATAGGAACCCTAACCCTAGCTCAAAGTTGCATAGCCATAGGAACCATAACCCTAGCTCGGAAGCCTAGCCATAGGAACCCTAACCCTAGCTCCAAGTGCCCTAGCCATAGGAACCTAACCCTAGCTCCAAGTGCCTAGCCATAGGAACCTAACCCTAGGGCCAAGTGCCCTAGCCATAGGAACCTAACCCTAGCTCCAAGTGCCTAGCCATAGGAACCCTAACCCTAGGGGAAGCCTAGCCATAGGAACCCTAACCCTAGCTCCAAGTGCCCTAGCCATAGGAATCCCTAACCCTAGGGCGGGATGCCTAGCCATAGGAACCCTAACCCTAGGGCGGAAGCCTAGCCATAGGAACCCTAACCCTAGCTCCAAGTGCCTAGCCATAGGAAGCCTAACCCTAGCTCCAAGTGCCTAGCCATAGGAAGCCTAACCCTAGCTCCAAGTGCACTAGCCATAGGAAGCCTAACCCTAGCTCCAAGTGCCTAGCCATAGGAACCTAACCCTCGCTCCAAGTGACCTAGCTATAGGATCCCTAACCCTAGCTCCAAGTGCCTAGCCATAGGAACCTAACCCTAGCTCCAAGTGCCTAGCCATAGGAACCCTAACCCTAGCTCCAAGTGCCCTACCCATAGGAACCCTAACCCTAGCTCCAAGTGCCTACCCATAGCAACCTAACCCTAGGGCAGTAAGCCCTAACCATAGGAACCTAACCCTAGCTCAGAGTGCCTAGCCATAGGAACCTAACCCTAGCTCCAAGTGCCTAGCCATAGGAACCCTAACCCTAGGGCGGGAAGCCTAGCCATAGGAAGCCTAACCCTAGCTCCAAGTGCCTAGCCATAGGAAGCCTAACCCTAGCTCCAAGTGCCTAGCCATAGGAAGCCTAACCCTAGCTCCAAGTGCCTAGCCATAGGAACCCTAACCCTAGCTCCAAGTCCCTAGCCATAGGAACCCTAACCCTACGGAGGGAAGCTCTAGCCATAGGAACCCTAACCCTAGCGCCGGAAGCCCTAGACATAGGAACCCACACCCTAGGGCCGGAAGCCCTAGCCATAGGAACCTAACCCTATCTCCAAGTGCCTAGCCATAGGAACCCTAACCCTAGCTCCAAGTGCCTAGCCATAGGAACCTAACCCTAGGGGGGAAGCCCTAGCCATAGGAAGCCTAACCCTAGCTCCAAGTGCCTAGCCATAGGAACCCTAACCCTAGCTCCAAGTGCCTAGCCATAGGAACCTAACCCTAGCTCCAAGTGCCCTAGCCATAGGAAGCCTAACCCTAGGGCGGGAGGCCCTAGCCATAGGAACCTAACCCTAGCTCCAAGTGCCTAGCCATAGGAACCCTAACCCTATCTCCAAGTGCCCTAGCCATAGGAACCCTAAACCTAGCTCCAAGTGCCTAGCCATAGGAACCTAACCCTAGGCGGGAAGCCCTAGCCATAGGAAGCCTAACCCTAGCTCCAAGTGCCTAGCCATAGGAAGCCTAACCCTAGCTCCAAGTGCCTAGCCATAGGAAGCCTAACCCTAGCTCCAAGTGCCTAGCCATAGTAACACTAACCCTAGCTCCAAGTGCCCTAGCCATAGGAACCCTAACCCTAGGGCGGAAGCCTAGCCATAGGAACCCTAACCCTAGGGCGGAAGCCTAGCCATAGGAACCCTAACCCTAGGGCGGGAAGCCTAGCCATAGGAACCCTAACCCTAGGGCAGGAAGCCTAGCCATAGGAACCCTAACCCTAGCTCCAAGTGCCTAGCCATAGGAACCTAACCCTAGCTCCAAGTGCCTAGCCATAGGAAGCCTAACCCTAGCTCCAAGTGCCCTAGCCATAGGAAGCCTAACCCTAGCTCCAAGTGCCCTAGCCATAGGAACCCTAACCCTAGCTCCAAGTGCCCTAGCCATAGGAACCCTAACCCTAGCTCCAAGTGCCCTAGCCATAGGAACCCTAACCCTAGGGCGGGAAGCCCTAGCCATAGGAACCCTAACCCTAGCTCCAAGTGCCCTAGCCATAGGAACCCTAACCCTATCTCCAAGTGCCCTAGCCATAGGAACCCTAACCCTAGCTCCAAGTGCCCTAGCCATAGGAACCCTAACCCTAGCTCCAAGTGCCCTACCCATAGGAACCCTAACCCTAGCTCCAAGTGTACTAGCCATAGGAACCCTAACCCTAGGGCGGGAAGCCCTAGCCATAGGAACCCTAACCCTAGCTCCAAGTGCCCTAGCCATAGGAACCCTAACCCTAGGACGGGAAGCCCTAGCCATAGGAACCCTAACCCTAGCTCCAAGTGCCCTAGCCATAGGAATCCTAACCCTAGGGCGGGATGCCCTAGCCATAGGAATCCTAACCCTAGGGCGGGAAGCCCTAGCCATAGGAACCCTAACCCTAGCTCCAAGTGCCCTAGCCATAGGAACCCTAACCCTAGGACGGGAAGCCCTAGCCATAGGAACCCTAACCCTAGCTCCAAGTGCCCTAGCCATAGGAATCCTAACCCTAGGGCGGGATGCCCTAGCCATAGGAACCCTAACCCTAGGGCGGGAAGCCCTAGCCATAGGAACCCTAACCCTAGGGCGGGAAGCCCTAGCCATAGGAACCCTAACCCTCGCTCCAAGTGCCCTAGCCATAGGAACCCTAACCCTAGCTCCAAGTGCCCTAGCCATAGGAACCCTAACCCTCGCTCCAAGTGCCCTAGCCATAGGAACCCTAACCCTAGCTCCAAGTGCCCTAGCCATAGCAACCCTAACCCTAGGGCAGTAAGCCCTAACCATAGGAACCCTAACCCTAGCTCAGAGTGCCCTAGCCATAGGAACCCTAACCCTAGGGCGGGAAGCCCTAGCCATAGGAAGCCTAACCCTAGCTCCAAGTGCCCTAGCCATAGGAAGCCTAACCCTAGCTCCAAGTGCCCTAGCCATAGGAAGCCTAACCCTCGCTCCAAGTGCCCTAGCCATAGGAAGCCTAACCCTCGCTCCAAGTGCCCTAGCCATAGGAAGCCTAACCCTCGCTCCAAGTGCCCTAGCCATAGGAACCCTAACCCTAGCTCCAAGTGCCCTAGCCATAGGAACCCTAACCCTAGCTCCAAGTGCCCTACCCATAGCAACCCTAACCCTAGCTCAGAGTGCCCTAGCCATAGGAACCCTAACCCTAGCTCAGAGTGCCCTAGCCATAGGAACCCTAACCCTAGCTCCAAGTGCCCTAGCCATAGGAACCCTAACCCTAGGGCGGGAAGCCCTAGCCATAGGAAGCCTAACCCTAGCTCCAAGTGCCCTAGCCATAGGAAGCCTAACCCTAGCTCCAAGTGCCCTAGCCATAGGAAGCCTAACCCTAGCTCCAAGTGCCCTAGCCATAGGAACCCTAACCCTAGCTCCAAGTCCCCTAGCCATAGGAACCCTAACCCTAGGGCGGGAAGCCCTAGCCATAGGAACCCTAACCCTAGGGCGGGAAGCCCTAGCCATAGGAACCCTAACCCTAGCTCCAAGTGCCATAGCCATAGGAACCCTAACCCTAGGGTGGGAAGCCCTAGCCATAGGAACCCTAACCCTAGGGCGGGAAGCCCTAGCCATAGGAACCCTAACCCTAGGGCGGGAAGCCCTAGCCATAGGAACCCTAACCCTATCTCCAAGTGCCCTACCCATAGGAACCCTAACCCTAGCTCCAAGAGCCCTACCCATAGGAACCCCAACCCTAGCTCCAAGTGCCCTACCCATAGGAACCCTAACCCTAGCTCCAAGTGCCCTACCCATAGGAACCCTAACCCTAGGGCAGGAAGCCCTAGCCATAGGAACCCTAACCCTAGCTCCAAGTGCCCTAGCCATAGGAACCCTAAGCCTAGGGCGGCAAGCCCTAGCCATAGGAACCCTAACCCTAGCTCAGAGTGCCCTAGCCATAGGAACCCTAACCCTAGCTCCAAGTGCCCTAGCCACAGGAACCCTAACCCTAGCTCCAAGTGCCCTAGCCATAGGAACCCTAACCCTAGGGCGGGAAGCCCTAGCCATAGGAACCCTAACCCTAGCTCCAAGTGCCCTAGCCATAGGAAGCCTAACCCTAGCTCCAAGTGCCCTAGCCATAGGAACCCTAACCCTAGCTCCAAGTGCCCTAGCCATAGGAACCCTAACCCTAGGGCGGGAAGCCCTAGCCATAGGAACCCTAACCCTAGCTCCAAGGGCCATAGCCATAGGAACCCTAACCCTAGGGCGGGAAGCCCTAGCCATAGGAACCCTAACCCTAGGGCGGGAAGCCCTAGCCATAGGAACCCTAACCCTATCTCCAAGTGCCCTACCCATAGGAACCCTAACCCTATCTCCATGTGCCCTACCCATAGGAACCCTAACCCTATCTCCAAGTGCCCTAGCCATAGGAACCCTAACCCTATCTCCAAGTGCCCTACCCATAGGAACCCTAACCCTAGCTCCAAGTGCCCTAGCCATAGGAACCCTAACCCTAGGGCGGGAAGCCCTAGCCATAGGAACCTAACCCTAGCTCCAAGTTCCTAGCCATAGGAACCCTAACCCTAGGACGGGAAGCCCTAGCCATAGGAACCCTAACCCTAGCTCCAAGTGCCCTAGCCATAGGAAACCTAACCCTAGGGCGGAAGCCTAGCCATAGGAACCCTAACCCTATCTCCAAGTGCCCTAGCCATAGGAACCCTAAGCCTAGGGCGGCAAGCCCTAGCCATAGGAACCCTAACCCTAGCTCAGAGTGCCCTAGCCATAGGAACCCTAACCCTAGCTCCAAGTGCCCTAGCCATAGGAACCCTAACCCTAGCTCCAAGTGCCCTAGCCATAGGAACCCTAACCCTAGGGCGGGAAGCCCTAGCCATAGGAACCCTAACCCTAGCTCCAAGTGCCCTAGCCATAGGAACCCTAACCCTAGCTCCAAGTGCCCTAGCCATAGGAACCCTAACCTAGCTCCAAGTGCCTAGCCCTAGGAACCCTAAATCTAGGGCAGGAAGCCTTAGCCATAGGAACCCTAACCCTAGCTCCAAGTGCCATAGCCATAGGAACCCTAACCCTAGGGCGGGAAGCCCTAGCCATAGGAACCCTAACCCTAGGGCGGGAAGCCCTAGCCATAGGAACCCTAACCCTATCTCCAAGTGCCCTACCCATAGGAACCCTAACCCTATCTCCAAGTGCCCTACCCATAGGAACCCTAACCCTATCTCCAAGTGCCCTACCCATAGGAACCCTAACCCTATCTCCAAGTGCCCTACCCATAGGAACCCTAACCCTAGCTCCAAGTGCCCTACCCATAGGAACCCTAACCCTAGCTCCAAGTGTACTAGCCATAGGAACCCTAACCCTAGGGCGGGAAGGCCTAGCGATAGGAACCTAACCCTAGCTCCAAGTGCCTAGCCATAGGAACCCTAACCCTAGGACAGGAAGCCCTAGCCATAGGAACCTAACCCTATCTCCAAGTGCCTAGCCATAGGAACCCTAACCCTATCTCCAAGTGCCCTAGCCATAGGAACCTAACCCCTAGCTCCAAGTGCCTAGCCATAGGAACCTAACCCTAGCTCCAAGTGCCCTACCCATAGGAACCTAACCCTAGGGCAGGAAGCCCTAGCCATAGGAACCTAACCCTAGCTCCAAGTGCCTAGCCATAGGAACCCTAACCCTAGGGCGGGAAGCCTAGCCATAGGAACCTAACCCTAGCTCCAAGTGCCTAGCCATAGGAATCCTAACCCTAGGGCGGGATGCCTAGCCATAGGAATCCTAACCCTAGGCGGGAAGCCCCTAGCCATAGGAATCCTAACCCTAGGCGGGAAGCCTAGCCATAGGAACCCTAACCCTAGCTCCAAGTGCCTAGCCATAGGATCCCTAACCCTAGCTCCAAGTGCCTAGCCATAGGAACCTAACCCTAGGGCGGGAAGCCCTAGCCATAGGAACCCTAACCCTAGCTCCAAGTGCCCTAGCCATAGGAATCCTAACCCTAGGGCGGGAAGCCCTAGCCATAGGAACCCTAACCCTAGCTCCAAGTGCCCTACCCATAGGAACCCTAACCCTAGCTCCAAGTGTACTAGCCATAGGAACCCTAACCCTAGGGCGGGAAGCCCTAGCCATAGGAACCCTAACCCTAGCTCCAAGTGCCCTAGCCATAGGAACCCTAACCCTAGGGCGGGAAGCCCTAGCCATAGGAACCCTAACCCTAGCTCCAAGTGCCCTAGCCATAGGAATCCTAACCCTAGGGCGGGATGCCCTAGCCATAGGAATCCTAACCCTAGGGCGGGAAGCCCTAGCCATAGGAACCCTAACCCTAGCTCCAAGTGCCCTAGCCATAGGATCCCTAACCCTAGCTCCAAGTGCCCTAGCCATAGGAACCCTAACCCTAGGACGGGAAGCCCTAGCCATAGGAACCCTAACCCTAGCTCCAAGTGCCCTAGCCATAGGAATCCTAACCCTAGGGCGGGAAGCCCTAGCCATAGGAACCCTAACCCTAGCTCCAAGTGCCCTAGCCATAGGAACCCTAACCCTAGCTCCAAGTGCCCTAGCCATAGGAACCCTAACCCTAGCTCCAAGTGCCCTAACCATAGGAACCCTAACCCTAGGGCAGTAAGCCCTAACCATAGGAACCCTAACCCTAGGGTGGGAAGCCCTAGCCATAGGAACCCTAACTTTAGCTCCAAGTGCCCTAGCCATAAGAACCCTAACCCTATGGCGGGAAGCCCTACCCATAGGAACCCTAACCCAAAGGCAGTAAGCGCTAGCCATAGGAACCGTAACCCTAGGGCGGGAAGCCCTAGCCATAGGAACCGTAACCCTAGCTCCAAGTGCCCTAGCCATAGGAACCCTAACACTAGCTCCAAGTGCCCTAGCCATAGGAACCCTAACCCTAGCTCCAAGTGCCCTAGCCATAGGAACAGTAACCCTAGCTCCAAGTGCCCTAGCAGTAGGAACCCTAACCCTAGGGCGGGAAGCCCTAGGCATAGGAACCCTAACCCTAGCTCCAAGTGTCCTAGCCATAGGAACCCTAACCCTAGGGCGGGAAGCCCTAGCCATAGGAACCCTAACCCTAGGGCGGGAAGCCCTACCCATAGGAACCCTAACCCTAGCTCCAAGTGCCCTACCCATAGGAACCCTAACCCTATCTCCATGTGCCCTAGCCATAGGAACCCTAACCCTAGCTCCAAGTGCCCTACCCATAGGAACCCTAACCCTAGCTCCAAGTGCCCTACCCATAGGAACCCTAACCCTAGGACGGGAAGCCCTAGCCATAGGAACCCTAACCCTAGCTCCAAGTGCCCTAGCCATAGGAACCCTAACCCTAGGGCGGGAAGCCCTAGCCATAGGAACCCTAACCCTCGCTCCAAGTGCCCTAGCCATAGGAACCCTAACCCTAGCTCCAAGTGCCCTAGCCATAGGAACCCTAACCCTAGCTCCAAGTGCCCTAGCCATAGGAACCCTAACCCTAGCTCCAAGTGCCCTACCCATAGCAACCCTAACCCTAGCTCCAAGTGCCCTAGCCATAGGAACCCTAACCCTAGGGCGGGAAGCCCTAGCCATAGGAAGCCTAACCCTAGCTCCAAGTGCCCTAGCCACAGGAAGCCTAACCCTAGCTCCAAGTGCCCTAGCCATAGGAAGCCTAACCCTAGCTCCAAGTGCCCTAGCCATAGGAAGCCTAACCCTAGCTCCAAGTGCCCTAGCCATAGGAACCCTAACCCTAGGGCGGGAAGCCCTAGCCATAGGAACCCTAACCCTAGCTCCAAGTGCCATAGCCATAGGAACCCTAACCCTAGGGTGGGAAGCCCTAGCCATAGGAACCCTAACCCTAGGGCGGGAAGCCCTAGCCATAGGAACCCTAACCCTAGGGCGGGAAGCCCTAGCCATAGGAACCCTAACCCTATCTCCAAGTGCCCTACCCATAGGAAGCCTAACCCTAGCTCCAAGAGCCCTACCCATAGGAACCTAACCCTAGCTCCAAGTGCCTACCCATAGGAACCTAACCCTAGCTCCAAGTGCCCTACCCGTTGGAACCCTAATCCTAGGGCAGGAAGCCTAGCCATAGGAACCTAACCCTAGCTCCAAGTGCCCTAGCCATAGGAACCCTAAGCCTAGGGCGGCAAGCCCTAGCCATAGGAACCCTAACCCTAGCTCCAAATGCCCTAGCCATAGGAACCCTAACCCTAGGACGGGAAGCCCTAGCCATAGGAACCCTAACCCTAGCTCCAAGTGCCCTAGCCATAGGAATCCTAACCCTAGGGCGGGATGCCCTAGCCATAGGAACCCTAACCCTAGGGCGGGAAGCCCTAGCCATAGGAAGCCTAACCCTAGCTCCAAGTGCCCTAGCCATAGGAAGCCTAACCCTAGCTCCAAGTGCCCTAGCCATAGGAAGCCTAACCCTAGCTCCAAGTGCCCTAGCCATAGGAAGCCTAACCCTAGCTCCAAGTGCCCTAGGCATAGGAACCCTAACCCTAGGGCGGGAAGCCCTAGCCATAGGAACCCTAACCCTAGCTCCAAGTGCCATAGCCATAGGAACCCTAACCCTAGGGTGGGAAGCCCTAGCCATAGGAACCCTAACCCTAGGGCGGGAAGCCCTAGCCATAGGAACCCTAACCCTATCTCCAAGTGCCCTACCCATAGGAACCCTAACCCTAGCTCCAAGAGCCCTACCCATAGGAACCCTAACCCTAGGTCCAAGTGCCCTACCCATAGGAACCCTAACCCTAGCTCCAAGTGCCCTACCCATAGGAACCCTAACCCTAGGGCAGGAAGCCCTAGCCATAGGAACCCTAACCCTAGCTCCAAGTGCCCTAGCCATAGGAACCCTAAGCCTAGGGCGGCAAGCCCTAGCCATAGGAACCCTAACCCTAGCTCCAAATGCCCTAGCCATAGGAACCCTAACCCTAGGACGGGAAGCCCTAGCCATAGGAACCCTAACCCTAGCTCCAAGTGCCCTAGCCATAGGAACCCTAACCCTAGGGCGGGATGCCCTAGCCATAGGAACCCTAACCCTAGGGCGGGAAGCCCTAGCCATAGGAACCCTAACCCTAGCTCAGAGTGCCCTAGCCATAGGAACCCTAACCCTAGCTCCAAGTGCCTTAGCCATAGGAACCCTAACCCTAGCCCCAAGTGCCCTAGCCATAGGAACCCTAACCCTAGCCCCAAGTGCCCTAGCCATAGGAACCCTAACCCTAGCCCCAAGTGCCCTAGCCATAGGAACCCTAACCCTAGGGCGGGAAGCCCTAGCCATAGGAACCCTAACCCTAACTCCAAGTGCCCTAGCCATAGGAAGCCAAACCCTAGCTCCAAGTGCCCTAACCATAGGAACCCTAACCCTAGGACGGGAAGCCCTAGCCATAGGAACCCTAACCCTAGCTCCTAGTGCCCTAGCCATAGGAATCCTAACCCTAGGGTGGGATGCCCTAGCCATAGGAACCCTAACCCTAGGGCGGGAAGCCCTAGCCATAGGAACCCTAACCCTAGCTCCAAGTGCCCTCCCTATAGCAACCCTAACCCTAGGGCAGTAAGCCCTAACCATAGGAACCCTAACCCTAGCTCAGAGTGCCCTAGCCATAGGAACCCTAACCCTAGCTCCAAGTGCCCTAGCCATAGGAAACCTAACCCTAGCTCCAAGTGCCCTAGCCATAGGAACCCTAACACTAGGGTGGGAAGCCCTAGCCATAGGAACCCTAACCCTAGCTCCAAGTGCCCTAGCCATAGGAAGCCTAACCCTAGCTCCAAGTGCCCTAGCCATAGGAACCCTAACCCTAGCTCCAAATGCCCTAGCCATAGCAACCCTAACCCTAGGGCGGGAAGCCCTAGCCCTAGGAACCCTAACTCTAGGGCAGGAAGCCTTAGCCATAGGAACCCTAACCCTAGCTCAAAGTGCCCTAGCCATAGGAACCATAACCCTAGCTCCAAGTGCCCTAGCCATAGGAACACTAACCCTAGGGCGGGAAGCCCTAGCCATAGGAACCCTAACCCTAGCTCCAAGTGCCCTAGCCATAGGAAGCCTAACCCTATCTCCAAGTGCCCTACCCATAGGAACCCTAACCCTAGCTCCAAGTGCCCTACCCATAGGAACCCTAACCCTAGCTCCAAGTGCCCTACCCATAGGAACCCTAACCCTAGCTCCAAGTGCCCTACCCATAGGAACCCTAACCCTAGGCGGGAAGCCTAGCCATAGGAACCTAACCCTAGCTCCAAGTGCCTAGCCATAGGAACCCTAACCCAAGGGCGGAAGCCTAGCCATAGGAACCTAACCCTAGCTCCAAGTGCTCTAGCCATAGGAACCCTAACCCTAGGGCAGGAAGCCCTAGCCATAGGAACCCTAACCCTAGCTCCAAGTGCCCTAGCCATAGGAACCCTAACCCTAGCTCCAAGTGCCCTAGCCATAGGAACCCTAACCCTAGCTCCAAGTGCCCTAGCCATAGGAACCCTAACCCTAGGGCGGGAAGCCCTAGCCATAGGAACCCTAACCCTAGGGCGGGAAGCCCTAGCCATAGGAACCCTAACCCTAGGGCGGGAAGCCCTAGCCATAGGAACCCTAACCCTAGCTCCAAGTGCCCTAGCCATAGGAACCCTAACCCTAGGGTGGGAAGCCCTAGCCATAGGAACCCTAACCCTAGGGCGGGAAGCCCTAGCCATAGGAACCCTAACCCTATCTCCAAGTGCCCTACCCATAGGAACCCTAACCCTAGCTCCAAGTGCCCTAGCCATAGGAAGCCTAACCCTAGCTCCAAGTGCCCTAGCCATAGGAAGCCTAACCCTAGCTCCAAGTGCCCTAGCCATAGGAAACCTAACCCTAGGGCGGGATGACCTAGCCATAGGAACCCTAACCCTAGCTCCAAGTGCCCTAGCCATAGGAACCCTAACCCTAGGGCGGGATGCCCTAGCCATAGGAATCCTAACCCTAGGGCGGGAAGCCCTAGCCATAGGAACCCTAACCCTAGCTCCAAGTGCCCTAGCCATAGGAACCCTAACCCTAGCTCCAAGTGCCCTAGCCATAGGAACCCTAACCCTAGGACGGGAAGCCCTAGCCATAGGAACCCTAACCCTAGCTCCAAGTGCCCTAGCCATAGGAATCCTAACCCTAGGGCGGGATGCCCTAGCCATAGGAACCCTAACCCTAGGGCGGGAAGCCCTAGCCATAGGAACCTAACCCTAGCTCCAAGTGCCTAGCCATAGGAACCCTAACCCTAGCTCCAAGTGCCTAGCCATAGGAACCTAACCCTAGCTCCAAGTGCCCTACCCATAGGAACCCTAACCCTAGCTCCAAGTGCCCTACCCGTAGAAACCCTAACCCTAGGGCAGGGGGCCCTAACCATAGGAACCCTAACCCTAGCTCCAAGTGCCCTAGCCATAGGAACCCTAACCCTAGCTCCAAGTGCCATAGCCATAGGAACCCTAACCCTAGGGTGGGAAGCCCTAGCCATAGGAACTCTAACCCTAGGGCGGGAAGCCCTAGCCATAGGAACCCTAACCCTATCTCCAAGTGCCCTACCCATAGGAACCCTAACCCTATCTCCAAGTGCCCTAGCCATAGGAACCCTAACCCTATCTCCAAGTGCCCTACCCATAGGAACCCTAACCCTAGCTCCAAGTGCCCTAGCCATAGGAACCCTAACCCTAGGGCGGGAAGCCCTAGCCATAGGAACCCTAACCCTAGCTCCAAGTGCCCTAGCCATAGGAATCCTAACCCTAGGGCGGGATGCCCTAGCCATAGGAATCCTAACCCTAGGGCGGGAAGCCCTAGCCATAGGAACCCTAACCCTAGCTCCAAGTGCCCTAGCCATAGGAACCCTAACCCTAGCTCCAAGTGTCCTAGCCATAGGAACCCTAACCCTAGGACGGGAAGCCCTAGCCATAGGAACCTAACCCTAGCTCCAAGTGCCTAGCCATAGGAATCCTAACCCTAGGGCGGGATGCCTAGCCATAGGAACCCTAACCCTAGGGCGGGAAGCCTAGCCATAGGAACCTAACCCTAGCTCCAAGTGCCTAGCCATAGGAACCTAACCCTAGCTCCAAGTGCCTAGCCATAGGAACCTAACCCTAGCTCCAAGTGCCCTACCCATAGAACCCTAACCCTAGGGCAGTGGCCTAGCCATAGGAACCCTAACCCTAGCTCCAAGTGCCCTAGCCACAGGAAAAGTAACCCTAGCTCCAAGTGCCCTAGCAGTAGGAACCCTAAACCTAGGGCGGGAAGCCCTAGGCATAGGAACCCTAACCCTAGCTCCAAGTGTCCTAGCCATAGGAACCCTAACCCTAGGGCAGGAAGCCCTAGCCATAGGAACCCTAACCCTAGGGCGGGAAGCCCTAGCCATAGGAACCCTAACCCTAGCTCCAAGTGCCCTACCCATAGGAACCCTAACCCTAGCTCCAAGTGCCCTACCCATAGGAACCCTAACCCTAGCTCCAAGTGCCCTACCCATAGGAACCCTAACCCTAGCTCCAAGTGCCCTACCCATAGGAACCCTAACCCTAGCTCCAAGTGTACTAGCCATAGGAACCCTAACCCTAGGGCGGGAAGCCCTAGCCATAGGAACCCTAACCCTAGCTCCAAGTGCCCTAGCCATAGGAACCCTAAGCCTAGGGCGGGAAGCCCTAGCCATAGGAACCCTAACCCTAGGGTGGAAGCCCTACACATAGGAACCCTAACCCTATCTCTAAGTGCCCTACCCTTAGGAACACTAACCCTATGGCAGTAAGCCTAGCCATAGGAACCCTAACCCTAGGGCGGGAAGCCTAGCCATAGGAACCTAACCCTAGCTCCAAGTGCCCTATCCATAGGAACCTAACCCTAGCTTCAAGTGCCTAGCCATAGGAACCTAACCCTAGCTCCAAGTGCCCTAGCCATAGGAACCCTAACCCTAGGGCGGGAAGCCCTAGCCATAGGAACCCTAACCCTATGTCCGCAAGCCCTAGCCATAGGAACCTAACCCTATGGAGGAAGCCCTAGCCATAGGAACCCTAACCCTAGCTCCAAGTGCCGTACCCATAGGAACCGTAACCCTAGGGCAGTAAGCCCTAACTATAGGAACCCTAACCCTAGGGTGGGAAGCCCTAGCCATAGGAGCCCTAACCCTAGCTCCAAGTGTCCTATTCATATGAACCCTAACCCTATGGCGGGAAGCCCTACCCATAGGAACCCTAACCCTAGGGTGGGAAGCCCTAGCCATAGGAACCCTAACCCTAGGGCGGGAAGCCCTAGCCATAGGAACCCTAACCCTAGGGCGGGAAGCCCTAGCCATAGGAACCCTAACCCTATCTCCAAGTGCCCTACCCATAGGAACCCTAACCCTAGCTCCAAGAGCCCTACCCATAGGAACCCTAACCCTAGCTCCAAGTGCCCTACCCATAGGAACCCTAACCCTAGCTCCAAGTGCCCTACCCATAGGAACCCTAACCCTAGGGCAGGAATCCCTAGCCATAGGAACCCTAACCCTAGCTCCAAGTGCCCTAGCCATAGGAACCCTAAGCCTAGGGCGGCAAGCCCTAGCCATAGGAACCCTAACCCTAGCTCCAAATGCCCTAGCCATAGGAACCCTAACCCTAGGACGGGAAGCCCTAGCCATAGGAACCCTAACCCTAGCTCCAAGTGCCCTAGCCATAGGAATCCTAACCCTAGGGCGGGATGCCCTAGCCATAGGAACCCTAACCCTAGGGCGGGAAGCCCTAGCCATAGGAAGCCTAACCCTAGCTCCAAGTGCCCTAGCCATAGGAAGCCTAACCCTAGCTCCAAGTGCCCTAGCCATAGGAAGCCTAACCCTAGCTCCAAGTGCCCTAGCCATAGGAAGCCTAACCCTAGCTCCAAGTGCCCTAGCCATAGGAAGCCTAACCCTAGCTCCAAGTGCCCTAGCCATAGGAACCCTAACCCTAGCTCCAAGTGCCATAGCCATAGGAACCCTAACCCTAGGGTGGGAAGCCCTAGCCATAGGAACCCTAACCCTAGGGCGGGAAGCCCTAGCCATAGGAACCCTAACCCTATCTCCAAGTGCCCTACCCATAGGAACCCTAACCCTAGCTCCAAGAGCCCTACCCATAGGAACCCTAACCCTAGGTCCAAGTGCCCTACCCATAGGAACCCTAACCCTAGCTCCAAGTGCCCTACCCATAGGAACCCTAACCCTAGGGCAGGAAGCCCTAGCCATAGGAACCCTAACCCTAGCTCCAAGTGCCCTAGCCATAGGAACCCTAAGCCTAGGGCGGCAAGCCCTAGCCATAGGAACCCTAACCCTAGCTCCAAGTGCCATAGCCATAGGAACCTAACCCTAACCCTAGGACGGAAGCCCTAGCCATAGGAACCCTAACCCTAGCTCCAAGTGCCCTAGCCATAGGAATCCTAACCCTAGGGCAGGATGCCCTAGCCATAGGAACCCTAACCCTAGGGCGGGAAGCCCTAGCCATAGGAACCCTAACCCTAGCTCAGAGTGCCCTAGCCATAGGAACCCTAACCCTAGCTCCAAGTGCCCTAGCCATAGGAACCCTAACCCTAGCTCCAAGTGCCCTAGCCATAGGAAGCCTAACCCTAGCTCCAAGTGCCCTAGCCATAGGAACCCTAACCCTAGGGCGGGAAGCCCTAGCCATAGGAACCCTAACCCTAGCTCCAAGTGCCCTAGCCATAGGAAGCCTAACCCTAGCTCCAAGTGCCCTAGCCATAGGAACCCTAACCCTAGGACGGGAAGCCCTAGCCATAGGAACCCTAACCCTAGCTCCAAGTGCCCTAGCCATAGGAATCCTAACCCTAGGGTGGGATGCCCTAGCCATAGGAACCCTAACCCTAGGGCGGGAAGCCCTAGCCATAGGAACCCTAACCCTAGCTCCAAGTGCCCTACCCATAGCAACCCTAACCCTAGGGCAGTAAGCCCTAACCATAGGAACCCTAACCCTAGCTCAGAGTGCCCTAGCCATAGGAACCCTAACCCTAGCTCCAAGTGCCCTAGCCATAGGAACCCTAACCCTAGCTCCAAGTGCCCTAGCCATAGGAACCCTAACCCTAGGGTGGGAAGCCCTAGCCATAGGAACCCTAACCCTAGCTCCAAGTGCCCTAGCCATAGGAAGCCTAACCCTAGCTCCAAATGCCCTAGCCATAGGAAGCCTAACCCTAGCTCCAAATGCCCTAGCCATAGCAACCCTAACCCTAGGGCGGGAAGCCCTAGCCCTAGGAACCCTAACTCTAGGGCAGGAAGCCTTAGCCATAGGAACCCTAACCCTAGCTCAAAGTGCCCTAGCCATAGGAACCCTAACCCTAGCTCCAAGTGCCCTAGCCATAGGAACCCTAACCCTAGGGCGGGAAGCCCTAGCCATAGGAAGCCTAACCCTAGCTCCAAGTGCCCTAGCCATAGGAAGCCTAACCCTATCTCCAAGTGCCCTACCCATAGGAACCCTAACCCTAGCTCCAAGTGCCCTACCCATAGGAACCCTAACCCTAGCTCCAAGTGCCCTACCCATAGGAACCCTAACCCTAGCTCCAAGTGCCCTACCCATAGGAACCCTAACCCTAGGGCGGGAAGCCCTAGCCATAGGAACCCTAACCCTAGCTCCAAGTGCCCTAGCCATAGGAACCCTAACCCTAGGGCGGGAAGCCCTAGCCATAGGAACCCTAACCCTAGCTCCAAGTGCCCTAGCCATAGGAAGCCTAACCCTAGCTCCAAGTGCCCTAGCCATAGGAACCCTAACCCTAGCTCCAACTGCCCTACCCATAGGAACCCTAACCCAAAGGCAGTAAGCCCTAGCCATAGGAACCCTAACCCTAGGGCGGGAAGCCCTAGCCATAGGAACCCTAACCCTAGGGCGGGAAGCCCTAGCCATAGGAACCCTAACCCTAGCTCCAAGTGCCATAGCCATAGGAACCCTAACCCTAGGGTGGGAAGCCCTAGCCATAGGAACCCTAACCCTAGGGCGGGAAGCCCTAGCCATAGGAACCCTAACCCTATCTCCAAGTGCCCTACCCATAGGAACCCTAACCCTAGCTCCAAGTGCCCTAGCCATAGGAACC
This sequence comes from Mauremys reevesii, assembly GCF_016161935.1. NCBI lineage: Eukaryota > Metazoa > Chordata > Testudines > Geoemydidae > Mauremys > Mauremys reevesii. The sequence goes on from NC_052623.1 coordinate 100,498,309, forward strand.
CTAACCCTAGCTCCAAGTGCCCTACCCATAGGAACCCTAACCCTAGCTCCAAGTGACCTAGCCATAGGAACCCTAACCCTAGATCAAAGAGCACTAGCCATAGGAACCCTAACCCTAGCTCCAAGTGCCCTAGCCATAGGAATCCTAACCCTAGGGCGGGATGCCCTAGCCATAGGAATCCTAACCCTAGGGCGGGAAGCCCTAGCCATAGGAACCCTAACCCTAGCTCCAAGTGCCCTAGCCATAGGAACCCTAACCCTAGCTCCAAGTGCCCTAGCCATAGGAACCCTAACCCTAGGACGGGAAGCCCTAGCCATAGGAACCCTAACCCTAGCTCCAAGTGCCCTAGCCATAGGAATCCTAACCCTAGGGCGGGATGCCCTAGCCATAGGAACCCTAACCCTAGGGCGGGAAGCCCTAGCCATAGGAACCCTAACCCTAGCTCCAAGTGCCCTAGCCATAGGAACCCTAACCCTAGCTCCAAGTGCCCTAGCCATAGGAACCCTAACCCTAGCTCCAAGTGCCCTACCCATAGCAACCCTAACCCTAGGGCAGTAAGCCCTAACCATAGGAACCCTAACCCTAGCTCCAAGTGCCCTAGCCATAGGAACAGTAACCCTAGCTCCAAGTGCCCTAGCAGTAGGAACCCTAACCCTAGGGCGGGAAGCCCTAGGCATAGGAACCCTAACCCTAGCTCCAAGTGTCCTAGCCATAGGAACCCTAACCCTAGGGCGGGAAGCCCTAGCCATAGGAACCCTAACCCTAGGGCGGGAAGCCCTAGCCATAGGAACCCTAACCCTAGCTCCAAGTGCCCTACCCATAGGAACCCTAACCCTAGGGCGGGAAGCCCTAGCCATAGGAACCCTAACCCTAGCTCCAAGTGCCCTACCCATAGGAACCCTAACCCTAGCTCCAAGTGCCCTACCCATAGGAACCCTAACCCTAGCTCCAAGTGTACTAGCCATAGGAACCCTAACCCTAGGGCGGGAAGCCCTAGCCATAGGAACCGTAACCCTAGCTCCAAGTGCTCTACCCATAGGAACCCTAACCCTAGGGCGGGAAGGCCTAGCCATAGGAACCCTAACCCTAGGGCGGGAAGCCCTACCCATAGGAACCCTAACCCTATCTCTAAGTGCCCTACCCATAGGAACCCTAACCCTATGGCAGTAAGCCCTAGCCATAGGAACCCTAACCCTAGGGCGGGAAGCCCTAGCCATAGGAACCCTAACCCTAGCTCCAAGTGCCCTATCCATAGGAACCCTAACCCTAGCTTCAAGTGCCCTAGCCATAGGAACCCTAACCCTAGCTCCAAGTGCCCTAGCCATAGGAACCCTAACCCTAGGGCGGGAAGCCCTAGCCATAGGAACCCTAACCCTATGGAGCGAAGCCCTAGCCATAGGAACCCTAACCCTATGGAGGGAAGCCCTAGCCATAGGAACCCTAACCCTAGCTCCAAGTGCCGTACCCATAGGAACCGTAACCCTAGGGCAGTAAGCCCTAACTATAGGAACCCTAACCCTAGGGTGGGAAGCCCTAGCCATAGGAGCCCTAACCCTAGCTCCAAGTGTCCTATTCATATGAACCCTAACCCTATGGCGGGAAGCCCTACCCATAGGAACCCTAACCCTAGGGCAGTAAGCCCTAACCATAGGAACCCTAACCCTAGGGCAGTAAGCCCTAGCCATAGGCACCCTAACCCTAGCTCCAAGTGCCCTACCAATGGGAACCCTAACCCTAGGTCGTGAAGCCCTAGCCATAGGAACCCTAGCCCTAGCTCCAAGTGCCCTAGCCATAGGAACCCTAACCCGAGCTCCAAGTGCCCTAGCCATAGGAACCCCAACCCTAGCTCCAAGTGCCCTACCCATAGGAACCCTAACCCTAGGGCGGGAAGCCCTAGCCGTAGGAACCCTAACCCTAGTTCCAAGTGCCCTACCCATAGGAACCCTAACCCTAGCTCCAAATGCCCTACCCATAGCAACCATAACCCTAGGGCGGGAAGCCCGACCCATATGAACCCAAACTCTAGGGAAGGAAGCCCTACACACAGGAACCCTAAGCCTAACTCCAAGTGCCCTACGCATAGCAACTCTAACCCGAGCGCCAAGGGAACCTGCCGTAGGGTGAGGGTTCTTATGGGTAGTGCTTCCCGCCCTATAGTTAGGGTTGCTATAGGTAGGGCACTTGGTGCTAGGCATTAGGGTTAGTATGGGTAGGGCTTCCCGCCCTAGGGTTAGGGTTCCTATGGGTAGGGCACTTGGAACTAGGGTTAGGGTTCCTATGGGTAGCACTTCCCTCCCTAGTGTTAGGGTTCCTATGGGTAGTGCTTCCTGCACTAGAGTTAGGGTTGCTATAGGGAGGGCACTTGGAGCTAGGATTAGGGTTCCTAGGGGTAGGGCACTTGGAGCTAGGCATTAGGGTTCCTATGGGTAGGTCTTCCCTCCCTAGGGTTAGGGTTGGTATGGGTAGGGCACTCGGAACTAGGGTTATGGTTCCTATGGCTAGGGCTTCCCTCCGCAGGGTTAGGGTTGCTATGGGTAGGGTTTCCCGCCCTACGTTTAGGGTTGCTACGTGTAGGGCACCTGGAGCTAGGGTTAGGGTTGTTATGGGTAGGGCTTCCCACCCTGGGGTTAGGGTTGCTATGGGTAGGGCACCTGGAGCTAGGGTTAGGGTTCCTACGGGTAGGGTACTAGGAGCTAGGGTTAGGGTTCCTATGGGTAGGGCTTCCTGCCGTAGTGTTAGGGTTCCCAGGGGTAGGGCACTTGGAACTAGGGTTAGGGTTTGTATGGGAAGGGCTTCCCGCCCTAGGGTTAGTGATGCTGGTAATACTGTCCACAGTAGGGACAGAAGAGAGAGGGATCTGAAAAGGATTGAAAGTTTTTGTTTTATACTAAATAAAGGAATTCCATTACCTTTTAACTGTATAGCATGCCTTTTTGTGTTCCTCATTTTAGGTCTTGGCGTCTCATTGTGTTCCCTATTTGAGCTGTGGTAGGTTGAGAGTTATGTACACAACCACCATTGCCATATAATCATCTAATTAATATTTCACAGACATACCACCTTTTAAATTTATTTCAGCCACAATGTTTTCAGAGCTCATTTGTCTAATCGACTGATACTTTTGCCAACTCACAAATTGTTGTGTGTTTTTTTAAACCCCAACATTTGGAATTATCTGATTTTGTGAGAATCTTGCTTTTATTTAAAGAAAAATTCTGACCATGACAATTGTGGGGAAAACTGTGTAAATACATATTCTACAGATTCCAAAACCCGATAGCAAATAGAAAGAAACTAAAATATATTGTTTGTTTCCAAGTCAATCTTGTGATTTTCTGGAGTCTAATTCGTGATTTGTTAACACTTTGGGTTAGCAATAGTGCATCTGTGTACAAGAATTAGTTGTAATTGTCTATCTGGACTACTCTCTCTCTATTTTTTTTGTTATCTGTTTGATAGGTTTTAGTACTCACATAAAAACACTTAAATGCTGTCAAGCAGAAAAAGATTTTGTGTTTCTGTCTCAGCTGTCCTGGGGTGGGTCTCTATTATTCAATATTTATATTGCAGTAGCACCCAGAGGCCACAATCAAGATCAGACAACACTGTGAAGGAAGCTGTACAAATAAATTAAAAAATGCAGTCTCTGCCCCAAACTTCCTCCAACTTAGGGGCCTGATCTAGTGAACAATTATGCACATGCTTAGCTTTAAGTAGTCCATACTTTCCAACATTCTGAGAATGAAAACTAATGGATTATAGATTTGTATATATCTGCATACATTTACTTGGATATATTTAATAGCTCCATACCAGAATACCGAGATGGTGGTTGGGGATGGAGTGGGAAGAGATAGACTCTAGCACTTTATTCTGTCCCCCTTTGTACTCAGATCAGAATGGGGGATAAGTGGAAGATAGCCTTTAGAATTAGGTTTGCACACTTTGAATATCTGGTAATGCCCTTTGGACTCATCAGTGCCACTGCCACTTTCCACCACCTTGTCAAAGACGTGTTTGCAGATATCCTAGACCAGGGGGTGGTGGCATATCTTGACAATATTTTAATCTACTCCAGTGATCAAGCAAGCCACAACCATAATGCCCTTGAAGCTCTTATACAATTGCACCAGCACAGGTAGCATGCAAAACTGGAAAAGTGACAGATGACTGATCAGATATGCAAATGTTTGGGGTTCATCCTGTCATCTGATGAACTGTGGATGAATTCTCAAAGTATCAGCAATTTGGGATTGGACAGAATCCAGAGCATTCGAGACATCCAAAAATTCATGGGGTTTGCCAACTTTTACAGAAGATTTATTCCAAATTTCTCAGAGGTTGCAGCTCCAATAACTGCCATCCTCTGTAAACCTGCAAGATTTCACTGGCCTGCAGAGGCCTATCAAGACTTTGAATGTGTGAATATAGCTTTCATGTCTGCCCCAGCGATGGTCCACCTCGATCCTGACTAACCCGTGATCCTTGAGGCTGATGGCTCTGATGTCACCATCATGGTAGTACTACCCCAAAGAATGGGGCCCCGTGTGTGTATTTGTCACAAAAACCTTACTCCAGCCAAACAATTATGAAATAGACAAGGAGTTACTTGCTATCAAGGCTGGATTTGAGACAAGGTAACACAATGTTGAGAGGGCCAAACACCCCGTCATAGTCTCAATAGACCATAAGAATCTAGACTACCTATGATCTACCAAGGCACTAAACCAGGGTCAGTTATACTGGGCCCTAGTCTTTTTAAGATTCAATTTCACACTCACATACCATCCATGCAACAAGTACAGCAACACCGTTCATGGAAAGGGGAATATTATATAGAACCCGCTAAACCCTGAAGAATCGCCACCTGACGTATTAAAACCACATTTCATTTATGGATCTGTAGCCCTAAACTTTCTTAGCATATGACCAGCAGCCCTTCCAATTTTTTTTTAAACTAGTAACCTCATCCAAGGAGGGTCTCCCAAGTACTACCTTAGGGCTAGTCTACACTTACCAGCCGGGTCGACGCGGTGAGTTCGACTTCTCGGAGTTCGAACTATCGCGTCTAATCTGGACGCGATAGTTCGAACTCCGGAAGCGCGGCAGTCGACTCCGGTACTCCACCACTGCAAACGGCGGTGGCGGAGTCGACCTTGGAGCCGCGGACTTCGATTCCGCGGCGTCTGGACGGGTGAGTAGTTCGAACTAGGGTACTTTGAATTCAGCTACGCTATTCACGTAGCTGAACTTGCGTACCCTAGTTCGACCCCCGCCCTTAGTGTAGACCTGCCCTTACAGCACTGTTTCTGGGTCAGTGACCACCTTTATGTCAACAGCCACCTACATGTCCCCAGTGCTCCTCTAAGAAGAGGTTCTCTGCATACATCATGACACATTGTCACTTTGGACAATTCAAGACTTTGCATGCTGTGGCACACTTATTCTGGTGGCCACAAAAGTGGCATGATGTCCCATCCTGCGGCAACTGTGCTAGAAAAAAAAACCCACTCCTGAGCAGACCTTGTGGCCTCCAAATGCCATCCAAGACCCTTTTCCAGCACTGGTTGCAATAGCTCTCGACTTTATAGTGGAACTACCCAAATCTGAAGGCCACTCACCAAAATAGCCCATTTTATACCAGGCACAAATCTCCTGAGTGTGAAAACTACCACCCGCCTTCTCTTTTCACATCTTCTGCCTCGATGGCCTTCCTAACTATCTTGCTAGAAACTGTGTCTCACAGGTCATATCCAGGTTCTGGAAGGAGGTGTACTACCTGCTGGATATCCAGCACCGAGCATCCACGGCCCATCACCCCCCCGCCTCCCAGATAGATGGTCAATCAGAACCAGGTGCTCAAACAATACCTGCAGCAGCAGATCTACTCTATCCATGACAAATTGCCAACAAAAATCCATTCACTCAGAATACAGTATATAGTTATTATTCAAAAACAAGAAGATCCCTCAAGTAATTAGCATAACAGCCTTACAGAGATGCCTCAAAACTATAGCAAATACAGTCCAAAATAAGAAATCTAAGTCTTGTTGGTTTTGTTATAACAAATTTCCCATCTCTTATGTTGCATACAGAATTACCTACGTCTTACAAAACAGAGGGAGGACTGTAGGATCATGATCACTCAACCTTTAAAAATAAAAATGAGAGACACTTCACATCTTCAAATAAACTTGATTTTTCTTTTCAGTATTATTGTAATATCATTCTGTTCCCAATTTTCTAAGTGGCTCTCTCATGCCATGTGCAAAGGCTAAAAGCAGAGAGACTGATAAAGTATAATTCCATCTCCAATCCCAATAAGAACTTGTCTACACTTAGAAATTGCACCAGCTTAACTTAAATTGTTTTAGTTAAACCAGTGCAACTTTTATGTGTGGACTCCGTTATATCAGTTTAAAACTGGTTATATTGGTTCATCATGTATCTGCACATGTACTGACATAAGATAAACCAATATATACCAGGTTTAAACTGACATAAGTGTGTCTACTCACAAAATTGTGCTGGTTTAACTAAATTGGTGTAAAATCACACCTTTAGTTAAATTGGTACAACTCTGTATATAGACTATACTTTACTGATGTCCAAAGGTTTCAGTCAGGAATTCCTTTTACAACTATATTGTAGCTTTAACAATATGACTCAGAATTATCCTTTGTTGTAACCAAGACTTTGTGTAACTCATGTAACAAAACAAAGCACATTTTGCATCACGTGAAATAGGATATGATCCACTGAACCATGATCTACCATAACAGCTTTACTCAGCCTTTACTCAGGCCTTCTTCCATCAAATTCTCATTGTAGTAATATTATTCGCAACTGATTAAGTAAGAAAAGCTTTTGAGTTAAATATTTCCTCCTAAAAATTGTTGGGCACATTTCCTGAATTTGAAATAAAATACTTATTGCAGGGACTATCATTGGATGAATGGGCCTTTATTTATACTGAGTATAATTAAGGTCAACTTATAAGTATTTTTCAATAATGCAAATATATTAATAATTTCTATCCTTTTCAATTAATCTAGCTATATACAATTTTAATTTTTTTATGTTTTACACACTGCTAATTATAATCCATAATGGAGACTCAATGTTAAAAAATAGCTACACATGAAAGAAAGAGCAAGAAAGTGCAGCCATGAGCTATTACACATGTAATGAAAATGGATTTATTGCTCCAGTCTCATATTTCCTTCTATTATTAAACCATTAAGAAGATCCCTTAAGTTCAATCCAAATAGGGAAAGACACACACACTATCCAGTGCAAAAATATGTTAAAGGAATATTCTGAAAATTAAGCTCACAAAAGGTAAGGAAATTGGGTCATGATTCACATAGCTCATCCTATTCACACATATACATGGTAGTATGATGTATTAGGTCTATGTTATAAAATATCTGCCTTAATATATACATGAAATTTGGCAGAATCATTGTCATTATGGTAATTATAATTTTGCAATTCCTGATTTGTGCATATTGCATTTGCAGGATTTTTTGCATTTTGCATTTCCTTGTTTTAAACACAACATAAAACAAACAAACAGGGAGTAAGTTCACATTTAAATAAAAGAACGGTGTAGTGCCCTGTATCAACAGGAGATGTAGCATTCAAATATGCATTTATTTGTAGCTTTGCACCTGTGTATTTAAGTGATTGCATATAATTGAGAATCCACATATTGCAGATAATTAGACTTACAGAAACACACTACCTTTAGAATATAATAATGTGGATAAACCTCTGGGGGAAATGCAAATGTTATTACAAAATGACAATGTAATTCGCTGAGGAGTGTCTCATATCTATGTGATAGATAGTGGTATCTCTGTCATCAGAGTTTGGTTGCTGCTGTCTGTTAAGATGGTTAAAAGCAGGATTTTTCTTCTGCATAGTAAAGTTTCAAAGCAGTATTAAGTCAATGTTCAGTTGTAAACTTTTGAAAAGTACAACCATAATGTTTTGTTCAGAGTTACGATCTTTTCAGAGCTACGAACAACCTCCATTCCTGAGGTGTTCGTAACTCTGAGGTTTAACTGCATATGCAGTTAGAGTTCAGAATCAGTTCTAGGGCACACCCAGCAAATTGCAACATGCTCTAGAAATGATGCACATGTGGCTGAGTTGTAGATCTCAAGTAGGGGAGTCAATAAACTAAGTTGTACATGTTGTCTCATTTCTAATATTTTTTCTACTTTGCAGAAAACAAAACAGAAGACTCTTGGAACTAACTTTTATTTTTAGGGCATGTAGGAAGCTCCCTCCCACTTTGACACAATGTTGTTGAAAGATAGCTCTCACCTACCCTTTGCTGAGAGAAAAAGGAAGTGGGTACACAGTCTAAGATCCTGTCCTCTTCACTTCCTTGTCCCAGGCCATTTCCTTCACCTCTATCCAGCATCTTTCCAGTTCCAGTATTTCCCTTTTGGACATAAAGGATTTACATATTCTTTGAAGGTTATCTGTTTACCTCTCCAGCCAAACTAAACCTCCTTGCCTCAAGGTGCCTATGGTACAAACTGTCTACATTGACAAGAACAGTATAGTCAAGCCCCAATTCTGTCAGGCTAAGGGTTCATTCCACTTCCCTCACTTTTTGCTAAGACCTGGTGGCAAAATCCAAACAAACATCCAAATAAACCAAACTTCTTCCCAAGTCTCTTTGATTCACAGATTATCCATAGTAAATCCATCTGTATCATTGTTCCCAAAATTTCCCTTCCTTCTGTCTGGGTTTCAGTGACTGGGCTTCCCTTCAGATTCAAGGCCAACAGATCCTATTCCTTTCCCCTTTATAAAAGATAAACGCTATGTATATACTACAGGTATTTTTCTGCCACACTTTCCTGTGGTCACCTACATTCTGAGCTCTTCTGCAGATTACAGTTCTCTGCATGCTCCAGTACGGAGTTGAAATCAGGAACCAAGAAGTGCTGGAGGCAGAGGCCTGTCTTAAAGAGCTAGTATATCCTGTTACAGGGTGTCATAATTCACCAGCTCTTTGATTCAATTTGGTAGAAAATTCTACCGCAGCATCAGCTCTAACCTGACCATTTTGAGGCCAGTGATTTTTGTGTGGGGATTTTGTAGGTGGAGGCCAAAATTGAGTTTCTAGTTAAAAGTCAGGCTTTGTCTACACTTGTGGCAGCATGTAGGGTACACGTAGTTACACGCTGCAGTGAAAGATGCTGGCAAGGGAGGCAGCGGAGAAAACCTCTGGCAGGGGGGAACTGCTTTCCCCAGTGCCTCCCTCCACCAGAGCCTGCAGCCAGGAAAGGCTCCTGCAACTCCCTGTTCCCAGAGTTTTCACTGCAGCAGGGAAAGGCTTCAGCGGGGCCGGGGAAGCAATGAGACACAACACAGCTAAAAATAGGAGCTTAGAAGTGGGAGACACTGCTTGGGCATGTAGAAACCCATGGTTCTGCAATGTCTTTACTTTACTCATCTAAACAGTGCCTCATCATCTACACTGCTACTTATACCTGTGCTAGCTGGGCATGCAGTGTCTTTACACGCCACCACAGATGTGGAGCTACCCTCAATTGCAACCTGAACTCAGGGCTGGATTAACTCTCTTGTGGGCCCAGGGCTATTAGATTTTGTGGGGCCCCTGTATATAAGTCTTTTTTCCTAATTTAAAACAAAATCATCACAATTATGGCATTGAGGCTATTAATGCTATACTAAACTTGCCTTTTAATGAACATAAAGCTGTTCTGTGGTTACATTTCAGTCTTAAAACATGTAGAATATAGTTAAGTTAATTCAAAATAACCTACTTCTTACCTTAGAACAGCTATTATATTAGTTTCGTTCTGGTCTTTAGGGCTGAGAAATCTTTGATGATGTCACTGAAATGCAGCTGACGAAGCAAGTCACACACTGTTGATATTAGAGTCAAATTATTCAGTCTCATCTGATCCATGCTTGACCTCAGCTTGTTTTTTATTAACGCCAGTTTTGCAAACGATTGTTCCCCTCCAGCGTTAGTAACTGGCAGTGTCAAAAAAAATCCGTAAGGAATGTCTACATTGGGAAACAGACTGCAGACTCAGTTGTCTTAAAACGTGAAGTAGTGTCTTTACCATTTTGTTTTCCTCGTTTTTTGTGAACTCCCTAAATTGAACTAGTTTATATGCAAAATCCTCTTGTAAGTCAGTAATATTTGTTTTGTAGTTTAAGAGCTGAATTATATAGTTCCGATACAGAAAATAGATGAAGATTGTTCATAAATCTGAAGTAGCCGCATACCTCTTCTTTTACTTCATACTTGCGATGCAACTCTTCAACAATAACATTGAAAACCTCCACACAAAATTTCTCTTGGCCTGACAACTTACAGTCCGGCTCCCCAGACTCATCCTGTTTTTTTATGCTTCAGTTCACAGTGCTTTTCCAATTTATACTGTTGAGAAACTCAAGGTGTCATTTGTTTAGTGGTAGTTTCAAAGCTGTCAAACTGAACTTATAGACCAGCCACAAAGTCATGTAAAGAGACCAACTTTACAGCATTAGGCAAGTCAAGGTCAACAGCCTGAAGTGCAGTGCTTGTTGCTTGAAATCTCTGCAGAACTGTTCCAGAGGTTGAAAAGAAAAGCAATTTCCATCTTGCCCATTTTCATGAACAGTGATCGAGCATCGTTATGCGTATTTGAGTTCTGATTTGGATCATCGGCTGGTTTTCAGAGAGAGATTCCTGAATATTTTCATAATTCAGCCCTAGTGCTTTTGTAGCCCGGTCATGTACATACCACGTTGTATCTGAAAGAGCTTTCAGTGTCTCGATTGGCTTATTGTCATTTGGCTCCAATCCTGCCGTAACAATTTGCCAGTGAGTGGCTGATTTCAAGAAGAAATTAAAAAGTGACTAAACAAAGGAAAAAAACATGTTTGCCTCCAAGCAGCAGTTTACGCTCATAACGTCAATGAAATTCAGAGTGTGAGCTGTGCAAAGTAACCACTCTACTAAAGGGTTTATCTCCCGAATTCGTGATTGACATAGCAAAAAGTTCTGCAATGTCCATCTTCTGCAAAATTGAATTACAAAAAGTGATTCTCCAATATGACTCGTTATTGCGAGAAATTTAAGAAAACACTCTTGAATCTGTCCCTCTTGCAACACACAGCGGACAATGAACATAAGTTGATCTATGTGGGATATGTCAGGAGTGGAATCTACAATAATTGAAAAGTACTTTGCAATCTGCAACTGACCGTTTATTTCTGAAAGCACCCTTTGTCCCATTAAAGTTATAAATTCCTCACAAATCACTGAAGAAAGGTACGAAGGCTTTCCTTTACCAGTGTTCCCATATTTTTTAATATGTTCATTTAAAAAAAGGATCAAACTGATTCAATAATTCCAAGGTGCCCAAGTAATTTCCGTTGTTGGGGGATCCAACAGTTTCAATATCTCCTCTGAAAGAAAGTTCTCGCTCTGCCAGAAACTTAACAACTGCAACAGCCGATCTGAGGACCTCTTTCCAATAAGCAAGTCAGTTTCAAACTGTTTTTTTTCAGTTCTGAGTCAATTTGCCCTTTGGCTTGTGTCCGATAAATCCAGGTAAGCATTGCATTTCTGTGACAAGTGTTGCTCTTGTGCTCAACAACACAAACTGCATCATGTTTCCAGTCATTAAAGCCACAACCACTAAATGCCCTTGTATCAGAGGACAAATCTCCAAACAATCACACACAAAACAAAAAAACCAGACCCTGTCGATGAAGAACACAGAAGCCACCCACGAGGTACAGATTCCCCATTTTGAAGAGTACGTGTGAAGAGGGTTTTCGATAAATACTGTTTTTGATGTTTGTATTGTTTTTCAGATGCTGAAAAATCAAAAATGTTTGCTTTGACATAGCGTTGGCCCTTTTGTGATCTAATAAGATTGGACCGTTTCATTTACTAGGCCCCAGCATGCTGCATCAGTGTTATATGGGTCAAAGTTAACTGCATTTTTACCTTCATCACATGCAGCTATTTCAGTCTCGTCCGAAAGTGGCTGACTGACTGTGTCTGGACTGTCTGTGGCTGCTGTCATTCCCTTGCGCGGATTTGTGACGCTCATTGACTTATTTTCCAAATCACTAATATCTGGTGCATTTGTTGGTGGTTTACTGAAATAAACAAAATACCAAAGTTGATAGGCTAACAACTATTCCTCACAAATCATTTTTAACTTCTGCACTTTCCTCTTTTGAGCTCCGCTGTCATATTTTCTAGGTGGACTATCATCTGACATTTTTTATAAAACCCCTGCACAGGCGCACAGATCCAAGCTATAAGAAATGGCATGTGATTGGATTTTGTCCCTTGATAATTATAATCAGGAAGTTGTTTTAATAAGATATGTTTGTAAAATAGATTTATTCTACCCCAAACCATAGATCGTACATTTTTTATATATATTTTTTCATTGTATGTAATTATGGATTTATTTTTGCAGGGCCCCCCTTAGCCTGAGGCCCTGAGCTGTAGCCCCTAAAGTCCCCATGTTAATCCAGACCTGCCTGAACTGTGTCTTCTGTTGTCAGTTGGCATGCGTGCGTGTGTGTGTTTTTTCTCTCCATATACTGTCCCTGCCCTATGCAGATAGCTAGTTCAGCAGACCTCAGTAGTACTGCACAGAAAGACCACAGGCTCAGTTCGGCAGCAAAAAGGCTCGTCCAGGTTGATTGTCTACAAAGCACGTTATCAGCATTCCCTACACTGCAAAGGTATGCTGCATGTATGGTCATGACAATGGTACCAGCACATTCAATGTAAAGTTGTTCCCTAAACCAGTACAAAGAATCAAGAAGTGGTACCTCGATATTTATGGGGTGAAACAAACAATTTACATGCCACCTTATGTGTTATGTGACATCTGTTTGTAACCTCTTTGTACCTTGCTCCTGATGTCTCTGAAAAAGCAACCCTATTAATCACTTATGTCAAACCATCTTGTGCTAGGTTGAGGTGTACCTGTGTTAGCCTTCTGGAATGTGTTTGCATGAATATCCAGTGCCTAATACTTCTTAGGACTTGCCAGTGTTTTAGCAGCACTAGCAGTACCATTGCCAAGTTCGTGTACCAAAGCATGAAAGCTGTAAGCATCTGCTTTAATACATCTTGACTTTGATTCAGAGTCTGTGGTTCAGACCTTAGGTCTTGCACCAGGCCCAGTGCTGCCGCTGCGCACGCACACGCACACCTTCCATCACTCCATAATTAAAACTGAATCCTTTTCTCACTCTCCAACTTTTAATATAATAATAAGCCCAGACTTCACCTCCACTGGGAAGCTGGCATGCAAGACCCTGATATATGCTACCAGTCAAAAGAGGGGTGATGCTGTTGTCAGAAATGGGACACTGATATTGGAAGAAGGGACAATATTACTTCTCCTTCTGTGCAGCCCTTTACTGTTCTCTCCTAGTCTTAGCATCTGCCACATCAATCTACCTACCTTGCACACTACTATCTACCTACCCCACACCCCCAATTCAACTATACCCCCTTCACCAATTGACTCCATTCACCTTTGCAGACAACCCCAATCACTCCCCATCCCAGCTCAGAACCTCCCCAAGTCCCCTTAGCTCCCTCCAACCCAACCCCTATCTGATCAAAGGAGGGATGTAAATACCATTTAAAAAGTTATATTTTTAACCATTTTAAATGTTTTTCATTTAAACAGTTTACCGGCTGGGGCTGGGGCAGGGCGGCATGCCTGGGGCCACTCCGGCCCGTGTGGGGCCAGCCAGCCAGCCCAGGGGTTAATGGTTAAGGTGGGTTAACTGGTAAGACTAATGCTTACGGTTAACTGGTTAACATTTTACATCCTTAGATCAAACCTCTCCTCTTTGCACACATATCCCACCAACCTGAGAATCCCTCTCTTCGTAACAAATCTTTTCACAACTAGGATCCACCCCACTCAGCTTGGAACCTTCTCCTACCTGATGCTCCTAAGCTTAGAACAAACACACACATGTAGACACAACTCACCGGACTTATAAAACCCATCATCACCCTTTTACATGAGAACTACCTGGCTCAGAAACCCTGTTTTATATTATATATAAATAAAACAAACAACTAGAAAAAAACCTGCAACTACAATAGAGAACTCCCTCAAATAAGTTGCAAAGAATCCTGTGGCATCTTTGCTGCTTCTACAGAACCAGACTAACACGGCTCCCCCTCTGATACTCAAATAAGTTATACACCTCTACCCCAATATAATGTGACCCAATATAACATGAATTTGGATATAACACAGTAAAGCAGTGCTCCGGGGCGGGCGGAGCGGGGCAGGGCTGCGCATTCCAGCGGATCAAAGCAAGTTTGATATAACGTGGTTTCACCTATAACGCGGTAAGATTTTTGGCTCCCAAGGACAGCATTATATCCGGGTAGAGGTGTATTACTGTCGTTCATAATTTGTGGAATTCTTACTTGTATCTGGGTCTGGAAAAACAGAAGCAGAGGAAGCACAGAGCATGTGCCTCTGTTCTGGAATAACTCCACAGAAGGCAGTATTACCTACTCTGCTTTCTTTCTATACTGGCAGCTTATGTGCTGCAGAGATTCCAGGGGATGGAGGCTGCAAAGAGTATGTGCAGACAACCATATAGTTTTCCTGTGTGGTGCAGGATTTTAATAGACCCACATTAACCTGTTACTCCTGGGGGAATGATGCACCAAAAAAATAAAAAAAAATCTGTGCACAATATTTTAAAATTCTGCAAAACTCTGTATATTTGTCAAAATAACACACTATAATTATCTAACAATATAGACAACAAAAAAGATTCACTAAATATTTTTTGACAAAGATTCCTTACAGAACTTTAAGTAATAATTCATATAAACTACAATACAGAAATGTATTTCTCACACCTCTCAGAAGCAGTGCAAAGGTGTGGGGGAGTCAGGGGTAATGGAGGAGCTGAGGGAGAAGGAAGCAATTGCTAGAAAGAAGTGAACCTGGGAGTGAACCTGGAGGGTTGTTGGATGTGGGTGGGAGAAGTATTGAATGTTTTGGTGTTTTTTTTTTTGGGGGGGGGGGGGGGGAGGGATTGTTAAGGAGTTTGGGAGCTTCCCCCATGCAGACCTTGCTGATCCCTAGACACATCAGCCCCATCTCCATTTGTCCCTTCCCCCCCACTCCTATTCAGCTCCTAGCTCAATGCTGTCCCCCACAGTCTGCTTCCCTCACTAGCACTTCTGAACCCATCTATGTGACCACCCAGCCCCATGTGCCCCACTCTGTCTGTCCACCCCATATGCTGTGTATCCTCATCTGGCCCCAAGGGCAACGCACTGTGAGGAAGACAGCTACTGCCCCTACCTCTCTGCGGCTGGCTATTCTGGGCCTGAGCCTACTGCCCTGTCTTCTGGCACCGCAGCAGCACCTCTTGGGCAAAAGGTATAATTTCAGCCCTCCCCCATTTTCTGCAGGGGATAAAAATTCTGTGGGGCAGATGAATTTGGCGCATGTGAAGTGGCACAGTATTCCTCCAGGAGTAACCGGTATTCCCTGCTCTGTGCCTCCTCCCTGCAGTCTATGTTTGGGCTGTAGGGAGCATGCTCTGCTAGCCCCCGAGAGGTTTGCATTCCATGCTTTTGTGTCTCCTCCCTCTGCTACCTACAGTCTGTGTGCTGCAAGGCTAGAACTCCTCAGTGGCAATCAGGTATCTTACAGCCTTTGATGGGGTTGCTTTAGCGCCTAAGAGTCCCTACGCAGCAGATGGTACTATTACAGTTGTGATGTTATTGGTGTGTTTGGCTCCCTCAGCCCCCGTCAGCCACCCTTGCTCTGCAAACACGAACAACACTGGGGTCTTTCCTATGTGGGCTCCACAGGTAGAGGTCTTGCTCAGTACCTAATAGAGCCTAGAGCTGTATCCTCTCCTCTTCAGATACCCCACAGTGCTGAGAGCAGGGGAACAATGTGAGCCACCCCACGTACAGATTCTTAGGCAGCCCTCTGTGAATACAGGGACTGAGTGGGATGGTGTCACGTGACAAAAGAGCCCCATTCTACATGATACAAGGGAGATCTTCCTATAAAAGGTCCCATTTATACATGGACCTGAGAATAGTCTAGCTCAAAAATATCCAGAATATACTTGTTTCTTAATAAATGTAACTCAAAAAAATGTAACAATGCCTATCTGTGGGTGCAATTTATGGATTTAAACAAAAAAACTGATTTGTTTAAGTTAATGATAGGTTTCACTTGTGCTATGACAGCATCTTGCATAAGCTATGAATATTCAAAGCAGAATATAGCAGATTATTCTTCTGAAGGGAGAAATGAACATACTCCTGGGGGAATTCTGCACCAAAAAAATTCTGCACACAATATTATAAAATTCTGCAAAATTCTACATATTTTATTTGTCAAAAATAATCATACCAGTTTCAATTTTGTTAATTTATTTCAAAATATCTGTCCACAAGTATGTCTGTAACAATACAGACCAAAAAAAGATTCTAGTATTTTTTTTTTGACAAATAGATTCCTTATTAGGCATATTAATACAGAACTTTAAGTAATTCATTTAAATTACAATACAGAACTGTATTTCTCGCACCCCTCAGAAGCAGTGCAAAGGCTTGTGGGAGTCAGGGGTAATGGAGGAACTAAGGGAGAAGGAAGGAAGCTGGAGTAAACCTGGATGGTTGTTGGGTGTGGGTGAGACAAGCATGGAAGAGGATTTTTTGGGAGGGAGGGGGGGATAGTTGGGGAGCCTCCCCCATACAGACCTCGGCTGACCTCAAGTTTCTCCCATTCAGTCAGGCACATCTTCCCCCTGTCCCTGCGCCCCACAAGCCATGGATCTCTGCAGCCTCCTCCCCCATTTCCCATCCCCTGTCCCCATGTGGCCTTTCACCCCCCACTCCCTTCACCTCCTAGCTCAATGCTATCATCACACTAGCTCCTGAGCACATGCCCCCATCTGTCCCCTCCACTAGCCATTCTCAACCCCAGTCTGTGATCCTTCCCTCCCCCAGCAACCCCATGTGCCCCACCCTGTCTGTCCTAACCTGGCTCCACTGGTAGGGTGCTGTGATGAACTTCTACCCCCAAGGGGAATTCTGCACCACCTACAGAATCCCCCTCCCCCCCAAGAAAATACATTCTGCCTCAGATGTGCTGCAGTTCCACCTTTTAGCCACCAGAGGTCACAGTGGCATCAGAACAGCCAGCTGCATTCATTCTGCTGGCTGTTCTGGCAACACAGTGGCCCCTGGTGGGCAAAAGGCAAAACTGCAGCACTTGTTGGGCAGAATGTATTTTCTGCAGAAAAAAAATCTGCAGGACACATGACTTCTGCATATGCCCAGTGGCGCAGAATTCCCCCAGGAGTAGAAAAAGAAGCAATGTGTAGGGTAGCAAATAATAAGTTGCAGAGGTCACTGAATATAAAGGCATATATGAAAAATAAGATTAATTTGGGAGCATAAAATGACAGAAAATTAGCAGAGATTTAAAAATAAACGGCCAAGAGATACGCATTTCAAACTCAATTACATCTTGATAATTAAAGAACACTATATTAATTCAAATCTACTGCAGTTGGGTCAATTTTGGACATCATTGTGACTAAGACAATGTTTCCATACATTTCCATTCTCTGATTAAAGGAGACAAGAAAGAAATTTACATTTGTAATGAAATTAGTTACATAAAACAAAAGTATGGCAAGCACTTGAGAGTGGAAATTAATATATGTAATATGACTTGTAAGTTCTTTACAACAAAGTTGGGCAACAAGAGCAGATTTTATAATGCAGTTACTTATAAAGGAACAATACAATATGACATTGAAATGGGACTTTCAGTAAGGACAAACATTGCAAATTAATATGATCCAAAAATAAGAAGGTTTATACTAGAAGTATGGAAACAATTAATCCCATAGAGATGACCAAAATTAGCATAGGTGTACAGATTTAGCTATTGAGATTTTTCAGTTTGTATGTTTGTGACAAATAAAAGAAGTGGGATTTATACAATTAAAAGTTGGTTTATTGAAACTCAGAACTGGCTAAAAGCATTGAAACTGCTCATAAAGAACAATTTAAAGAAACCAATGTGAGATATACTTCACTTTAATTATCAGAGCTAACAGAAGTACACCTAGTCAAATAAGTATGATTACCAAATCAATTATCAAATTTTTGTGTGTCTTCTTCACAGTATCCTTTGTTTACTAACACACTTTGTACAATTGTTGATTTTGGCATTGATACTATGTCTCAAATGCCCACACTTCAGATGTCTCTGACTAACAAATATTACAGTTAATACTGGGATAGCCTTCTTCTCTGAGGTCTGAAGTTTTTGATCTGGGCTAGAAGAACATTTTGGCCTCTCAAAGGCATTTAAGCACCATTGAAATATGTTAGTCCCACTTCAGACCTCAGAAGGAAGGATTACAAATAGAACTTAAGATCCACTGATCTCTTTTAGGGAGTGCTTGTAACATTGTTGGGATCTAATTCAGAGGTCTTCAAGCAGTTCAATAAGATATTCTTGGTATGTTCTATTCCCCACAGCATTACCATGTAATACAGAATTCCTTTATTTGATAAAAAATACAATGCATTCCTGTCTCCTGTTTTTACCTCAAAATAAGTGTTCACACTGGAATTTCAATGGGAGTTAGGTATCTAAATATCTGAGGATCTACGCCTTCCTGTTTGTGGAAGGACAGGGGAACTAGACTTTGATACAGTTCACATCTGTCTTTCAGCTCAGACATGATCTCCTGGACACATGATTTGCAATCAACAAAATCAGTAGAAAAACAGAATTTAATTTAATTTTACCAGAAAGTGGTCATTTCATAACAAAGTGTAGATAGATTTGGATTTATACAGGCATCTTGTGATATGTTCCTGTCAGATCTTTCAAAATTTACTCTGAAGGCAAAGTAGAATGTTTTTGAAAAAAAAATGAAGAAAATGTTTGAGTGATAAGTCATTAAAATTATGCTAACTAAAAGATTTGGCGTTTGTTTAATATTTTGTCACCTTTTCTGCAATAGCTGAACCTAGTTTGTTACTACTGCTTCAAACTTTCCATATAGTTATATCTCCTGGAAAACTATGAGCAGGCTACATTTGAAGGAAAATAGGATGGTAATGAGGCAAATTTATTAATGTTTTTAAGGATCATTTTGGGCCCAATCCCATTCCTGCTGATTTCAATGAGCATTATGGGCCCTATGGTTTTCCTACTGATGTCAATCAGGATTTATAGAGTGCCTTCAATGACAGAAGGATTTTGAACTATTGGCCTGACTCTAAAACAGGCGCAAGCAAATGTTTTGGCCTGAGGGCCACATCGGGTTTCCAAAATTGTATGGAGGGCCAGTTAGCAGAGACTGTCTTCCCAAACAGCCAGGTGTGGCCCAGCCCCGCCCCCTATCCAACCCCTCCTGCTTCTCGCCCCCTGACGGCCCCTCCAGGACTCCTGCTCCATCCACCCCCCCTTCTCCCTGTCCCCAGACCACCCCCATAACCCTGCCCCTAACTGCCTCCTGCTGCCCCATCCAAACCCCTCTCCTTCCTGACTGCCCCCCCCGGACTCCTACCCCCATTCAACCCCCCCGTTCCCTGGCCTCTGACAGCCCCGACCTCTATCCACACTCCCACCCCCTGACCACCGCCCCAAACTCCCCTGCCCTCTATCCAACCCCCCCTGCTCTGTGACCCCTTACTGTGCTTCCTGGGGCACCGGTGGCTGGCAGTGCTACAGCCGCGCCCCCCAGAGCACCAGGACAGGCAGCCGTGCTGCCCGGCTGGAGCCAGCCATGTCACCACACAACACAGAACACCGGGTCAGGCCCCGGCTCTGCAGCTGCACTGCCCCAGGAACTCGCAGCCCAGACACCCAGAGCGTTGTGCTGGTGGCAGAGCGAGCTGAGGCTATGGGGTAAGGGGAAGAGCAGGAGAGGGGCCGGGAGCGAGTCTCCCAGGCCAGGAGCTGGGCAGGAGGGTCCCGCGGGCCGGATGTGGCCTGTGGGCCATAGTTTGCCCACCTCCGCTCTACAAGCTCTTGCACCTAATGTAGTGATTTGTACCTGTGGAAAGGGGATGGAAAAGGCTACCAAATAAATAATAGCATTTTACAGTGCCTTAGCACAAGTATAACTGACTATACAAGGTGAATTTGGCCCTATGCATATGTATGAACCAGGCTCTACTGAGTCATTACATCTTTAAAAGAACACAAGGGGCTATCTACAGTTGCCATTAACAGGAATCTTATAGAGATCTGGTAGAGGCCTGTGTTTTTGAGTTGCATGACCAGGATTTCTAGAAGTGGCTTTACAGAAGTATGTTGCTAGTTCCAGAGAGGTGGTAGCTTGTCAACAGTTATAATTGCAACCCAGGCCCCATCATGAGGCTTTCATCTCCCTTGTAAATCCCCTCCAAAGTGAAAAATGCTAATGTTTATTTTGCAAGCCTCAATATCTCCTCACACCAATACCATTAAGTACATATAAGAAACAAATATTTCTAGCTAATTGGACATTTTACACTGGTACAAGCATTAATAATTCCCACTTTTTCAACTATTTATAGTATATGCGGGTGTAGTCTCTATCAAGGCTCTACAATCACTGACACACACAGTGTTAATCTCAAACTTTCTATTTTATATTGGTATTGAAAGAAAATGTTTAAAGATATTGGGTTTCTTATCAAAATATATTCTATCACAATAATGAATAAAAGTAAACAAACATCTTACCTATTTTAGTCTGTTTTGCTAAGTCTAACTTATGCTAGCTTTTCCATAAATATAACTTCATAATTATTTTGAGTGTAGTTGTAGCTGTGTCTGTCCCAGGATATTAGAGAGACAAGATGGATGAGGTAATCTCTTTTCTTCAGACGTTGGTCCAATCAACTTGTCTTTATTACCAAAAGGTCTTTCCCAGACCTGAAGAAGAGCACTGTGTGGGTCAAAAGCTTGTCTCTCTCACCAATAGAAGTTGGTTCAATAAAAGATATTTCCTCCTGCATATTGTGTCTCTATTTATTTTGAAAAACAGTCATAAAACACTCTGCAATTTTGCTTTTTCCACTTACTAGTGTAAGCAGAGTCTGAATGAGCTCTCCCCTGACATCTAGTGCTGAGCTGTGGAAAAGGACTTCAGGAACAGACAGCATTCCCATCCTGTTCTACAAACACAGGACACATAATACACCAGATGCCAACATGCCCCCTTTTTGGAGTTTGACTTTATTATAAGAGAAAAACACCCCAAAGCATTAGTCCAGTATTCTCTACACTCCAAGTTTTCCATAAGCTCAACTCAGTCTCCCACTAGAACTTTTCTGCTCAGAGAGGCACTCAGATCTCTCTTATATCCAGATAGATGGAGAATCACCTTCCTCATGGCATCAGTAGTACTCACTTCAACTTTGCACAGTCTGATTAACTAACAGATGTGTTGCTTTATAAAGGGACAATACAGTATAACATTGAAAGGGGAGGTTCAGTAGGGACAAACACTGCAAATTAATATGACCCCAAAATAAGAAAGGTTTATACTAGAAATCATAGGCTTCTAGTTGTCACCTACCACTCCACACTGGAACCCATATGAGATATCATCAAACAATTACAACCCATACTCAGTGTGGACCACATTCTGAAAGATTTTTTCCAGATCCCCATCTTCTGACTGTCAAACAACCCCCCCTCCAACGTCACCAAGCTCATCTTCAGAAACAACCAGACGAAGACTCAACAAATCAAAGCAACACCAGACCCTGCCATACCAGATGCAAAACCAGCAGATACACTGCTACAATTATCAGTACCTCCACAACACACCTTTTAAAATCTATGAGTCTTACACCACATGTTGTCATAGGCATGTGTACCTCATCCAATACACTAAATGCCCCAACAACAACATAGGTGAAACAAGAAAATCATTACGCTCTTGAATGAACTCTCACAGAAAAATGATAAAAGACAAAAACACTGTATCAACCACGGGTAAACACTTTTCACAGAACAGTCACTCCATATCTGACCTCTCAGTCCTTATCTTCAAAGGAACCTAAACAACACTTTAAAAAAATGAGCCTCAGAGCTTAAATGTATAACTTTGCTAGACACTAAAAATCATGGTTTTAATAACAACACTGAATTTATGCTGTATTACAACAATTTATAACCCCCTAACTCCCCCTTTTCATCCTATGCCTTCAAAGGTGTTAAGAGGCACTCCATTTTGAATAGTCTCTTACTACACATATTAACTACTTATGCTAAATAATCTGTCCCACCTTGTATTTAGTTATGACACTCTGAGTAACTTTCCCAGACCTGAGGGAGAGCTCTGTGTAGCTCAAAAGCTTGTCTTTTTCACCAACAGAAGTTGATCTAATAAAAGATATTAGATCAACCACCTTGTCTTTCCAGATCTCATATGGCAGCTGGTTTCTTATTTGAAAGAAAAAAAAAAGTGCCTTGCTCAAGTGGCATTCTTGTGCCGATTGATACATTCTTGAAATTTCTGAATGACTGTGACTTGCAGTTAAGAGTTTCTTTCATGGTCTCACTGGCATCTGCTGTAGTTCTCTAATGTCTCTGTCAAATGTAGCTGGGTAGAATATTAAACTTTTTAAAATTTTCAATATCACTTGTCCCAAGACTACTTGGAAGTGGGCTCTGCCAGGTTTCCTTCCAGACTGAAGGATTCAAGTTGTTCAATTTTTACCAATTGTTTTAATTTACTCCTGACACCACCACCACATTAGTGGGCGACACACGGGAGTCTAAAAGATTTAAGTTTATTCCCTGGTCTCAAGTTTCAAACCTTGTTCCAAAGGGCTAAGATCCCCACCCTACATCACAGTATTACTAACGCTTGCAATTTTATCATAAGTCTAGTAATATTTGGTGTTTTTCTTAATATTCCAGCTCCTGATGTCAGATTGTATAAGCAGCCCCCGTTGCACTTAAAAAGTCTCTAACTCTCGGGGTTTTAGGAAAAAACGTGAAGGTTGGGGGGGGGGTGGAGAAGAGAATAACTCAAACAAATACCTCCCCTGCCCAAATATATTATATATACACACACACACCAATCTCATGTTGTGGGACGCTGGGGTTCCGGATACAATGCTAACACCCACTGACCGTCAGACATCGCTCTGCTCTGGGCGCCTGGCGGTGCAGAGACTTGGCACCACAGATTGCGGTGACGAAGCCGCTACCGCGCTATTGCGTGTACCACATGCTGCCCACTATTGCCACTCCCGCAGTAACAGCTCACCTGCCCAGGCAGCAGTGACACGCGGAAGAGCAGCTTCTCCTCTTTTATTGGCTGTCGCCCGTCCCTTCCTCCCGTATTTCATTGGCTGGTGCCGCAGCCCCTCGCAAAAGCCATTGGTCTCTGTCTGGTACCTGCAGGGATGGAGAACGCCCTCTTTTTCGCTGCCGGCTCCCATTGGTTGGTGAGCCGGCGCGCTGGCCGCTACCATTGGCTGTTCCTGGAGCCGCCTGGCAGGGATTGGCGGGCGGGCGCCGCGCCCCGCCCCGCGGACGGGGTGTTTGGGTTGGCAAGGCGCTGGAGGAGCCGAGGCGTGAGGTCGTGCTGCCGCCTGACAGTTATTCAGTTGGGTTGCGGTAGCCTCGTGCCGTGGCAGCGCGCGCGCGCCTCCTTCGGGCTGCCGAAGCCCCAGCGCTGCCGTCGCCAGGCGCCGCTTCAGCAGCGTCCGCGCCCCGCTGCCGCTTGGGCGCCTGAGCGGCAACCAGGGGAGGTGCCGCCGCGACCATGCCGGTGCCCGGGCTGGGGAGGGAGCCAACGGGAGCGGCCGCCCTGCCAGAGCCGAGCAGCGCCCGCCGGGACAGGCGCCTGCCCCGCGCCTGAGCCCGCGCCCGGAGCCCGCACCATGGACGAGCGGCTCCACAAGTGGCTCCTGCCGCCGCTGCTGACGCTGCTCTTCGTGCTCATCATGTACCAGTACGTGTCCCCGTCCTGCCCCGGCGCCGCCTGCCCGCGCCGCCGCCCGCCGCGCACCGCGGGGCCCCGGCCCGGGCCGCCCAGCAGCCGCACCAGGAGGGGGCGGCGGCGGCGCTGCCGCGGCTGGTGCCCAAGTTCCCGTTCGCGCGGGCCGAGCTGTGCCGCCGGGTGCAGTTCGACATGCGGGGCCGCGACGTGATCGTCTTCCTGCACATCCAGAAAACGGGCGGCACCACCTTCGGGCGGCACCTGGTGCGCAACATCCGCCTGGAGCAGCCCTGCTACTGCCGCGCCGGCCAGAAGAAATGCACCTGCCACCGGCCCGGGGGGGACAAGGACACCTGGCTCTTCTCCCGCTTCTCCACCGGCTGGAGCTGCGGGCTGCACGCCGACTGGACCGAGCTCACCAGCTGCGTGCCCGCCGCCATGGAGCGCAGGGGCTGCCCCGGCAACCGCACCCTCAGGTCAGTGCCTGCCCCGCGGGGAGGGAGGGCTGCTGGGCCCCGCGCTCCGGAGGGGATGCCGGCAGATGTCCGGGAAAGGCGGCGGCACCGGCTGCTGCCCTTGGAGGATGGTCCTGGGGAGGGCAGCACTTAGGGTGACCAGACAGCAAAGTGTGAAAAATCGGAACGGGGTTGGGGGTAATAGGAGCCTATATAAGAAAAAGACCCAAAAGTCGGGACTGTCTCTCTAAAATCGGGACATCTGGTCATCCTGGCAGCGCTGGGGGTATGGAGGGTGACAGTCCACCCCCTTCCGCAGTGCTACAGACAGACACAGAGGTGAGCTGCCCACCTGCATGGAGCCGTGGCACTCAGCCCCTTGCTGCCGCGGACTCCCACACTACAGAGCTTTGTTGCTGTCTAGGCATTTTTCTATCCAGCCCAGGCTCTCCTCTAGCCTAAATTCAGTCCTTTCTTCAACCACTGGCTAGCTCTATTTATTCTGAGCAGAAGGACCCCTTGCAATGTACCTGGTTCTTTAGCAATCACCCTTATAAATATCTTTCTAAATAAAAGGCCTGATCCATATTGTTAAAAGCCCCTTTGAAAAACAAAAATTGAGCTCTAAAAGTTAATTTGCATTATTTCATGTATGTTCATTTATTTTTTGCATTTCACTTTAGTCAGTTTCATTTGCTTACTCTGATGAACTAGTAATCTTTGGATTGCACAATAGAATATTTAAGTCCAAATATAAGGACTTTTGGTGGGAGGGTAGGCCTCTATTTTTCTCTGTCTCAATAACATAACTGTTGGCATGGGTGTCTGAATTTCTGAGACAGCTTTTCAGCAACTCAGCATCTAAGGGATTCTCATAAATTTGGATCAGTTTATTCAGTTATTCACATTCTTGTCTACATGGAAGAAAGGTAATGAAACCTAAAAGTTTACCCCCAAAAAAAGTATCTACAGGCATATGCTTCATACTTTTAATCAGTGTTAGAGTGCATACTTTGGTAAAGTCATTAGACTTCTGTATTTTAGGGTTGTGTATCACCAAAAATATAACCCCAGATATGGTTTGCTGTGTGTGTAGATATGCTTGTATTTATGATCTCTTATGCTTCATGGCATGTTTTTCTGAGCTTTGTTAATCGTGCTTACAAGCAGGTTGTAAATTTTGAACTTGTCCGAATTTAATGCATTGGAATTAAAGATATCCAGTCAGTTCAAGTGGTTGGTAGCAGATGCTGCTGCTGTTCTCCGGAGCCAGAGAACATGCAAAAGCCACAGTGGCCACAGGGTTCTGAGACTAAATCCTATATTTCACTTTTACCTACCCATCTAATTTCAGTTCCTTTCATGAGACAGTGAATACAGTTTAATTATAAATAAACTCCACTGTCTGGCAACTTTTCAAGAGCTCTTCCCCAGGGCTTTAATTAAAAACTACAAATCAGTTCATATTTGACAAGAAGGTCACAACTTCGGATGCTCTCCTCCAATGCTTATTTTTCCTTATTCACAATGACTTGTAATACAGTACTTCTGTTCTTAAACCTGGATACATTCATTTACTGACAAACTTCCAGTATCAATGGATTGCTTCACTTCTATATTTATTGTGCATATACATATATATTCCTTATACAATTTAAAGATGTGAAAGGAAATAAACTTAATTCCCTTTTGTGACGAGATTACTACACTTAACATCTCTTTGCAGCAATTTGTTTTTCAGCTAGGGCTTGTCTACCCTTGGAAATTTACCAAAATACCTAAATGAGAGAAAGTCACTTCTATTCTAGGAGCAGAGTGTTCAATCAGGCTAATACTGAAATTATTCCACAATAGGTACCCTTGTAAATTTTGAAGTATAAACAAGCCATTAAACTTTTTCTCCTGTTTTTTCTTCCTCCCCCAGTTGCACTGTGTGAAAGAATGTAAGCAGTGGAGATCTCAGCTGAAATCATAGAGTCTATGAGAGTCCACATGCAGTAAACAAAATCAGGATCAAAACCATCATTGCACTTTGCCAGACAAGTTTCCCTAAAGCAATAATTAATATACTCTTAGATTTATGAAGTCTGTAGCCATCCTATTTTGTATTGTGTTCCTGTCAGCTCTTGCAAGAGGAACAAGGTCTCAGCTTGTCAGTACCTAAACAGAAGACCTATAAGGAGCACTTGCATGCCAGAGGAATTAACCTTTGGTAATCTAATAGGCGACACATTTCCTTCTAAGTCAGCATTGAGCCAGTATTTTAGAGGCACTGTAAATGATTGTAAAGCAGAAATATTGAGCGTATGTGGACATTTAAAGTGTTTGCTACAATTGTTTTCAATAAAAGTTTAATAACATCTTTAAATTTAACTCTTTAAATTTAATCTTTAAACACTTGTGATGCCTTGATATGTCTTAAAGGATTTAAACTTTCATCTATTTAGGAAAATATATTCACAATTGGGGCCTAAATTTCTCCCTGTGAGCTAAATCGAAAAAACTCCTTCATTTAACTATTTGGGTGTAGAAATGTAATTGTTACAATAATAGCTCCTTATCTTCTGTTGGAGAGTGGGAAAAGTATTAATTCTTCATTGATAAACCCATTGACTCTAAAACTTGAGATTTTTAAATACAGTACATTTCACATTGTTTCAAAATATTACTTTATATTTTGTGCAGAAGAGGAAAAATTGGTGTGAGGGAGATGAGGTCCCCTGTATATATACACTTAGTTCCCATCTGAAAACATCTGATAAACATGTGCTTATCTTTATTCATGTGAGTAGGCCCCTGGAAGACAAACATCTACCATATATACTTGTTCATAAGCCAAAATTTTAGTAAAAAAGGGGAGCACCAGACAAGGGGGTCGGCTTATGAACAGGTGTAGAGAGGGAGAGGTGAGACACAGCCCCTCCCCTCAACAGAGGGAGCAATGAGACAGCAGAGCCAGAAGGCAAGAGGCGGGGCCAGAGTCTCTCCGCTTCTGGCCACGCTGCTCTCCCCCCAGCTTCCAAAGCAGCTGCAGCTCCAGGGATGACAGGCTGCAGCTCTGCTGCTCAGCTCCGCCCCCCAGAGCAGGCTGTGGCCATGCCGCTGAAGCACGCTGCGGCTGTGCCACCTGGCCCAGCCCGCTGGAACATGCTGCGGCCATGCCACCCGATCTGGCCCGCTGGAGCAGCTCCAGCCAGGTCAGAGACATCCTCCCCTGGCCCTGGAGAGTGTGGGGGTCCTGGGCTAGAGGTGGAGTCATGTGGGGGGTGGTCACAGGGGTTACTCCCCTGACTCCCAGCTTCTCTCCCCCCCAAACAAAAATTCCCTAGCAGTTGCTGTCCCGGGATACTTTGTTTACTTAGGTTTACCTCCATGCCTGCAGATGCTCGAGCTAAACAAACCATCTCGGCCCACCAGTGGCTTATCCTGAAGCCAAAGTTTGCTGACCCCTGAATTATAGGGTCGGCTTATGAACGGGTTATAAAAAATGTCCATTTTTACTTATCCAACTTGGTGGGGTCAACTTATAAACAAACCAGTTTATGATCGAGTACATACGGTAATTTAATCCTCAACATTTGGCTGTTACCTTAGTGGGATTAATTGTGTGAAATGTGAGTAATGGTATGGACATCTATGTTTCCAGGGTGTGGATGTGGTTAATAGAACATTTTGTACAGGTGTGTTTATACAGTTCATACATTTATAAAGATGTTAAACTGTAAATGTTATACTTTGTTTATAAGGGAAGGAGCTAGACTTTGAATAACTTTAGGGACTATCTGAAGTGCTTGTATTAAATTTGCAGCTTCATTAGTGCTCTATCACCATCATAATCCTAATTATATAGATAATTAAGGAGAGGGGATATTATTTATATGAAAGTTGTTTGTTAAATATTATCTTGAGTTACATTCTCCTTTCATTTGTTGTGTTTACAATTATTATTTACTAGCCAGAAGCTGAGGGTTAAATTAATTGTTTCAGAAGATTGGGAATGCAAGGTAAAATGGAGTGATAGGATTAAAGATTGTTAATAGGAGATTAAAGTGTATTAAGTTAGACTATTGATAAAGCAACTTTAAAAGATAGAGAAGTGTTAGAAAACAGTTTGAAGAAAAACCATAGCGGTTGTTCAATTGACTGCTACTAGTCATTTAATTAAAGCAAATACAGGAATAATTCACAGAATTATAATATCTGTTTTCTTTTTGGGAAATCATTTGGTCCTTCAGTAATGTTATAGCCCTTACTCAAACTTTTATCTGATCTAATCAATGGATGTAACTGTTCACTGTATCCTGGTAGTATTTGTTGCTTGTATTGTATTACAACCTGTGCCAGGTTAAGATAGGCTGACCAGATAGCAAGTGTGAAAAATAAGGACAGGGAGCGGGGGTGGGTAATAGGAGCCTATATAAGAAAAAGCCCCAAATATCAGGATTATCCCTATAAAATTGGGACATCTGGTCAGCCTAGGTTAAGAGAGAGACAAAGCAAATTTAATAGAGTAAGGCCAGAAGGGTCCATTAAGATAATCTAGTCTGATCTCCATGTTATTCTATTTATTTGAAACTCAGTTTGTAAAGTACCTCAATAAAAGTCTGATCCTGTAAAGTGCTGACTGCCCCCTGCTGTGAGCACCTTTCACTCCCACTGAAGGAGAAATCAAGCCCTAAACCACCTGTCTAGGGACATACACCAAGAGACTTAAATTACATTTTAATCACTGTTTCCAGTATTCAGTTTATGTGAATGGAATTTTTACCTAAACTAAAACGGACGGTAATAGAGGTCATATCTTGGAACAAAGTGAAACATATTAGATATTATACATGACACCTTAAAGCCTCTGGATTTATATTAGGAATTAGACTTCTTCTACATTTACATCTGCTTTATACCATAGGTTAAATTTTATTGTTAAAGTAACCGCTACGTGAATTTGCAGTTTCAGCTCAGAGAAGATCTTTGGCTAAATATCTAGCCAAGGACTTCACTTGAGTTGAGATCAGGAAGATGATGAGAGAGGCCTGATTGTGAATGTTACCAAAGTGTTTGATCCTTTGGGCTATATTAGAATATATCTTTGGTTTAATGAAAAAGATTGTGTAATTTGCTTTTTCTTTTAACATCATGCAGTTAACATAAGCTTCCATCTCAACTCTTTATATGGTAATATACTGAGAAAATAAGATATTTAGAATTTAAACCCTTTCATTAATCTTATATAATATTAGCTATTATTTGCATTATAAAGTTTTACGTTAACATTTACAAACATTTCAAAAGGTGTTTAATTTGAACACCTGTCATATACATTTGAATACGTTTATTTTTATAAGTGATTATGAAGAAAATTATTTGAATCTAGTACCAGTGACTTGATTTTATTTTTTAACATGGTTGTACGGGAATGGTTTAGTAATTAAACCCTTGATGGGCTCTGGAGGGGCCAAAACGGATGTAAAGCAATACCTTAACTGCATTTTTTTAGTTTTCATAAGTGTATTTTTCTCTGTAACATTAACACACTCTTCAGGGAGGTATGGGGAGTTCTTAACCTAGCATTTCCTATATTCCAGAAAAGTATGGGGAGTAGAAGTCACTGTTGTGCAGCCAGTTATAACTCCAATTTAACCTTCATCAGGGTTTGCAGTCTGAAGTTAATGTAAGTCACTTGCTGCCATCAGTGGTACTGGTCAGATTTTCAAAAGCCTACGTGTAGGCTTCTGTTCTTGAAAATGTTGTCAATGTACAAAAGTTTACAATAAATTTAATTCATTGGAATTCTAAATGTTCATTGTAAAAACTGAATCTTTATTTTAAAGTGACAGATTTCATGCCATTGAGAAGTTCTTATTAACAAAAATACAGTTTTCAGCGTCAGTGGCTAAAACACCTACACACATGTTTAGCTCTTAGTGCATAAGTAGACCTGTTGAAATACTTGCTTCGTTGGTTACAGGATCTTCTTTGGTTTAGTATTTTTTTTGCCTAAAGCAGTTTTATAAAGTTTAAATAAAATGCCAAATGAGTAGCAGCATTTTAAAAACAATGTTTACAGGTAATCTTAAATTTTAATCTAAGATTGCAATAGCACAGTTTTTCAAATTTTTAAAAAAACTGATTTAAATAAGAGTGAGGGCATCTTTGTAACAGGTTATTTACATCAGTGACTTAAATTTCTCCACTCTAACCCTGTGTCTCGAAATCCCTTAGAATTTGATCAGAATAATTTAGTTAACTTTATGAATGTGCCATGCCTCATAGTGCTGTGGATTCACAAATAATTCTAATGCAGAAGAACTATGATGCCAGCAGTAATACTGTTATACAGATATACAGCTGCATTATTGTGTATGAGAATGCATATATGCATGTACATGAAGCTGAGTGTATACAAAACACATAACATTAAATATATTCATAAAGTTCTTAAACATTTGGAAATCTCTGTAAATGTGTAGGGAATAAAGTCCTTGTGTACATAGGATGGGGTGAAAACAGGAGGCTTCAGCTTTCTCAAACTGAATAAACATTAGGATGACCAATATCCCAAACCCTGTTGAACAAAATTAATGGTCCATTGCGGGAGGACACAAATATAGTTGGGCACCATCTGTCTGATCTCCCAAAATCACCAATTTAATCCAGCCAGATGGTTCCAGTTGGGAAGGTCCTGAGTGTTAGTCTCCAAGGCTGGATTGCAACTTCCATGATACCTGGGGGAAGAGATACTTGCACTTCCAGGGAATGCAGGGGTAGCATTCGGTGGGTTCCATCCTGGTCAGGGGAGTGGAGATCGCTTTGTGAAGCTCTGTCCAACTAGGAGCTGCTGCTAGAAAACCAGGAGCTGCTGCTGAGAAATTGCTGGGGCTTTGACCAGCGAGAGAGCCACAGAACTTATTGCTGGGCTTCATTGGAGCCAAGGCAGAGACTGTTGCTGTGCCTAGAGCTGACTGAGGTTGGCTGCAGTGAAGGAACATGAGTAACCACCACCTTTGTTTCAGAAAGTGCTTGCAAAGAAATCGAGATAGTGAAGAGACTTTAATGGATTTCCCTGAGTCTGAGAAGAGATGAAGTGGCCTTATTGTCTAATGAAGATCCAGGGTCACTGACCTGTGGTTAAAACAACTCCCATCTTCAGAGGGGTTATGGAGGTTTGAATGACCTGAAGTTAGAATTGCTCTGCCCCTTGTTACCTTAGCTGTACTGCCTTACTGGAGCAGTAGAGTTCTGTTCACAGATTGATATCTTCAAGTGTGCCCACGCAACCAAGCTTCTAGAACTCTGAAATTAAGAGGAGTACACACTCAAGTGTGGGGTAAATTAAGTTGGTTAAGTTTAATTTACTACTGTAAGCTGCATTTATTAATTGATTTGTTGAAATGAAGGTTGTGACATTTTAATTAATCTTAATCTGTTATGTTTTACTACATTGTTAAGTAAAGGTGTGTTAACCCTAATCTAAATTTATATTGGATGCATATTGTTTTTAATTGGTACTTTTCAGTTAGACCCCTCACATAGATCAACTCAGGTTTATTCCTGGTGATCCCCAAGATATGCCAGTGAATGTGTATAAGGTCCAGTCAGGTGTATAGTATAAGGACTGCAGCTGAAGGATGGATAGAGGATTCCTACCTATCCAACATCACCCCAGGATACTCAGGATCTCCTTTACTGTTGACAACATCAAGCACCTGGGCACACAGGTGAATGTTGCCTGCTCCTGAGTAACCCAGGAACGGAAGGGGTGGTACAGAAGCATAATTTGAAATTAAATTGAAAATTTAAATTAAAAAAGTTAAAGCTTAGAACTGTTTAAACATAAATTGTCAACATCTCATGTAAAAATATAATAAGCAAATATCCTTAAGTCATACTTTAAGTTTTCAAGCAGCATTTTTCTTACCTTGCCTATCTGTAAATTTCAATTGTTATTGAGGGAAATATTTTTTCATCAGTTTGTGTTTATGGTGAAATAGACATTTACTGATTAAAAATCTAATCCTTCCAAGGCTACTGATTAGTAATCTAGAGAATAGAGGGATTGTTGTATTACTAGAATTCTTTACCCCTGAAATGAAATATATGAACAGTTTAAAAGACACAGCAAATACTAGTCAACAGTTGAAAACAGGAGTGAAAACCATTCTTATGTTCAAAAGTGCATGGGAAACGTACAAGGACAGAATGTGTGTAATTACCAAAGCTAAAAATTGGCCAGGAAACTGATTTGTAGCACTCCCTGTTCCTGTAAAAAGTGCCATTAGATCTTAAGTCAGTTAAAACGTTGGTTTAGTCTCTTCTAAAACAAACCCAAATGCATCTCTCTAGTTCCTTTCACTGGAATCCTCTAGGTGCAAGCAGAACTTAATACAGTCCTAGAATCATCAAAATGTAGTGAAGGGCTGAAAGGGACCTCAAAAGGTCATCTAGTTTAGCCGTCTGCACTGAGGCAGACCAAGTATATCCAGACTGTCCCTGGTAGCTGTTTGTCTAACCTGTTCTTAAAAACCTTCAATGACAGAGAGATTCCACAATCTTCCTTAGAAACATGTCCAGAATTTGAACTTTCTAACTATAAGAATAGTTATCATAATCTAACCTAAATCTCCCTTGCTGCAGATTAAGCCCATTATTTCTTGTCCTATCGTCAGTGGACATGGAGAACAATTGATCACAGTCCTCTTTATAACAACCTTTAACATATTTGAAGACTGTTATCATGTGTTCCCCCCACCTCCGTGTTCTTTTCTCAAGACTAAACATGTCCAGTTTTTTAACCTTTCTTCATAGGTCATTTTGTTTCTCTTCTCTGGACTCTCTCCAACTTAGTCCATGTCTTTCTTAGGCTATGGCTACACTTAAACTTCAAAGCGCTGCCGCGGCAGCGCTTTGAAGCGCTAAGTGTAGTCAAAGCGCCAGCGCTGGGAGAAAACTCTCCCAGCGCTGTCCGTACTCCACCTCCCTGTGGGGAATAACGGACAGCGCTGGGAGCGTGGCTCCCAGCGCTGGGGCTTTGACTACACTGGCACTTTGTAGCGCCGCAATTTGCAACGCTGCAGAGGGTGTGTTTTCACACCCTGCTGCAGCGCTGCAAATTTGTAAGTGTAGCCAAGCCCTTAGTGTGGTGTCTCTAGCCTCTCTCCCCTCACCAATGGGTGCTTGCAGTTTTGGACAATGATTAAATTCTGTTTATCATATAGAAAATCTGCTTCCTATAAAATTATGCTAAATGATAAAAGTGAGATAGAGCTGCTCTAAATAAGGATGGATGGATCATAGTCTCTTTTTGTGGAAATCGTAGTTGTGATCCTGAATCTCCATATGTATTCTTGTAAGAACAAGCTAGTCTTCGTCCTGCTCTATACTTGAAAGATGACCAGTTGCTAAGAACTGATGCTGAATGCAGATTAGCTGCAAGTGTAGAAAAAGATAGTGTTCACCACTGGCTCAGAAAGAGGTCAAAACTTGGTTGCACCTATAGCAGGCACCTGTTATGAGCAACAGGTAACGTGTATAGTATAGGTCAGTCCTTACAGACAATTTAATGGTGTGGAGGGAAGGTTTTTTATATTTAAACAAATGTTCAGTCTGGCAGTATTTGAAGCCCTTCCATTAGTTGGGCAACACATGATGTAGCTAGGAGCTCGCTTACCCCCTTTAGATATTCTTCACAGCCTCTTCTAATATTTTTTTGTCCCTTTCTCCCTGGTTCTGTGATATGTGGGTTTTTTGACGTCCTTGACACTTCTTGTTTGACATTCCACTTCTCAAACCTGGCTTCCTATTGACCTTTCTTATTCCTAGCTTCTTTCTCGGAGATGGGGTGGTATGCTTTTGTTATCACTACGCCCTGGTCTACACTATGAGTTTAGGTCGAATTTAGCAGCGTTAGATTTAACCCTGCACCCGCCCACACGACAAAGCCGTTATTTTCAACTTAAAGGGCTGTTAAAATCGATTTCGGTACTCCTCCCCCGACGAGGGGATTAGTATTGAAATCGACCTTGCTGGGTCGAATTTCGGGTAGTGTGGTCGCAATTCGATGGTATAGGGCTCCGGGAGCTATCCCAAAGTGCTCCATTGTGACCGCTCTGGACAGCGCTCTCAACTCCGATGCAGGGCCAGGTAGATAGGAAAAGGCCCGCGAACTTTTGAATCTCATTTCCTGTTTGGCCAGCGGGGCGATCTGCAAGTTAGTGCAGATCTCATCAGCAGAGGTGACCATGATGGAGTCCCAGAATTGAAAAAGAGCTCCAGAATGGACCGAACGGGAGGTATGGGATCTGATCGCTGTATGGGGAGATGAATCCATGCTATTAGAACTCCGTTCCAAAAGACAAAATGCCCAAACATTTGAAAAAAATCTGCAAGGGCATGAAGGACAGAGGCTATAACAGGGACCTGCAGCAGTGCCGCATGAAACTTAAGGAGCTGAGGCAAGCCACCAAAAAAACAGAGAGGGAAACAGCCACTCCAGGTCAGAGCCCCAGACGTGCCACTTCTATGATGAGCTGCATGCCATTCTAGGTGGTGCAGCCACCATTACCCCACCCCTGTGCTTTGACTCCATCAGTGGAGTAGCATGCAACAGGGATGTGGGTTTTGGGGACGAGGAAGATAGCTCACAGCAAGGAAGTGGAGAAACTGTTTTCCCTGACAGCCAGGAACTGTTTCTCACCCTGGACCAGGAGTCAGTACCCCCCGAACTCACCCAAGGCTGCCTCCTGGGCCTGCCAGGTGGAGAAGGGACCTCTGGTGAGTGTACCTTTTGTAAATATTATACATGGTTTAAAAGCAAGCATGTTTAATGATTAATTTTCCCTGGCGTTTGCAGCCAGTACAGCTACAGGAAAAGTTTAACGTGTCTGGGGGTGGAGCGGAAATCCTCCAGGGACATCTCGATAAAGC
Organism: Mauremys reevesii; assembly: GCF_016161935.1. Lineage (NCBI taxonomy): Eukaryota > Metazoa > Chordata > Testudines > Geoemydidae > Mauremys > Mauremys reevesii. The sequence continues at coordinate 100,533,699 of NC_052623.1, forward strand.
TTTCCTGGATGTACTCCCAAAGCCTTTGCAAAAAGTTTCTGGGGAGGGCAGCCTTATTCCGTCCTCCATGATAGAACACTTTACCACGCCAGGCCAGTAGCATGTAGTCTGGAATCATTGCATAACAAAGCATGGCAGCATACGGTGCCAGTGTTTGCTGGCATTCAAACAGCATCTGTTCTTTATCTCTCTGTGCTCTCCTCGGGAGAGTGATATAATTCCTGGTCACCTGGTTGAAATAGGGTGATTTTATTAAGGGGACATTCAGAGGTGCCCATTCCTGCTGGGCTGTTTGCCTGTGGCTGAACAGAAATGTTCCCCGCTGTTAGCCATGCGGTGGCGGGAGTGGTGAAGGGATCATCCCAGAGAAGTGTCTGTGTGTGTGTGTGTGTGTGGGGGGGGAGGTTAGTTGGGTTTGTGCTGCACGTTAACCCGAAAACCGCAGCTTCTCCTCCTTTTAAATGGCCAACCCAACGGCTGCTTAGTATGGGAAATGAGAGTGCTGCTCTTTGAAACCATTCCCACATATTATGAAGGTTAAAGAAGCCAAGAGACTGTGTTTTACCATGGCTGCCTGCAAGCCAAATTCTGTTGCCCAGCCCTGTGTGAAAGATCTCTCACGCCAAACCGGCATACCCTCAATAAGAGGCAAAATGCGACCTTGTACCGAAAACACATGTGCTATGTAATGTTAACAGCAAGGTTTAGCGAGAAAGAGTCTACCCATTGTTCTCTAAAATGTGTCTTTTTAACTACCACTCTCCCTTTTTTTTTCCTCCACCAGCTGCAAATGTTTCAACGCTCACACTATCTTCTCCTTCCAAGAGGCTAGTGAAGATTAGAAGGAGAAAAAAACACACTCGCGATGAAATGTTCTCTGAGCTCATGCAGTCCTCCCATACTGAAAGAGCCCAGCAGAATGTGTGGAGGCAGACAATGTCAGAGTCCAGGAAAGCACAATATGAGCGTGAGGACAGGTGGCGGGCTGAAGATGATAGGTGGCGTCAGGTTGGTGACAGAAGGCAAGAGGCAATGCTGAGGCTACTGGACGAACAAACTGATATGCTCCGGCGTATGGTCGAGGTTCAGGAAAGGCAGCTTGAGCACAGATCACCACTATAGCCCCTGTGTAACCAACCACCCTCTTCCCCAAGTTCCATAGCCTCCTCACCCAGACACCCAAGAACGCGGTGGGGGGGGGGCCTCCGGGCACCCAAATGCTCCACCCCAGAAAACTGCCCAAGCAACAGAAAGCTGGCATTCTCAATAAGTTTTAAAGTGCAGTGTGGCCTTGTCCTTCCCTCCTCCCTCCACCCACCTGGTGCTTCCCTCCTCCCCTACCCCTACCCGGCTACCTTGGCAATTATCCCCCTATTTGTGTGATGAATTAATAAAGAATGCATCAATGTGAAGCAACAATGACTTTATTGCTTTTGCAAGTGGTGATCGAAGGGGGACAGGAGAGTGGTTAGCTTACAGGAAAGTAGAGTGAACCAAGGCATGAGGGATTCATCAAGGAGAAACAAACAACTTTCACACTGTAGCCTGGCCAGTCATGAAACTGGTTTTCAAAGCTTCTCTGATGTGCACCACGCCCTCCTATACTCTAACCGCCCTGGTGTCTGGCTGCGCATAATCAGCGGTCAGGCAATTTGCCTCAACCTTCCACCCCTGCCATAAATGTCTCCCCCTTACTTTCACAGATACTGTGGAGCGCACAGCAAGCGGTAATAATGGGAATATTGGTTTCGCTGAGATCTATCCGAGTCAGTAAACTGCGCCAGCATGCTTTTAAATGTCCAAATGCACATTCTACCACCATTCTGCACTTGCTCAGCCTATACTTGAGCAGCTCCTAACTGCTGTTCAGGCTTCCTCTGTATGGCTTCATGAGCCATGGCATTAAGGGGTAGGGTGGGTCTCCAAGGATAACTATAGGCATTTCAACATCCCTAATGGTTATTTTCTGGTCTGGGAAGAAAGTCTCTTGCTGCAACTTTTGAAACAGAGCAGAGTTCCTGAAGATGCGAGCATCATGTACCTTTCCCAGCCATCCCACGTTGATGTTGGTGAAACGTCCCTTGTGCTCCTGGCTGGCCTCAGTGAGGTCAGCCGGGAGCGCCTGGACATAAATGGGAGACGACGATGGCCAGCAGCGGTACTGCACCGTCTTCTAGTGAGCAGCCAGGAGACAACGATGGCTAGCAGTCGTATTGCACAGTTTTCTGCCGAGCAGCCAGGAGACGACAATGGCTAGAAGTCGTACTGCACCAATTTCTGCTGAGCAGCCAGGAGACAACAATGGCAAAAAATAAGTGCTCTTATAGATGAGGGCACCAGACCCTGCCCAAAGGTTTCATGATCTAAATGTAATCCTAATGGAAGACAGAAAGGGACAGACTAGGAGAGCTGCGAGACAAAGTTTACAAATATAGGTCAAGCCTTCCAGCCACTAATCACTTGTGGGTTTTGAGTGCATCTGTGAGGATTCTGCATGCAGAAGCATGTGGGATCTGAATCTTTGATCAGCAGTGATTTTGGACTGCACCTGCCCCATGCATGCCCAACTTCAGGCATAAAAGGCAGAGTAACTGCAACCATCCCTCAGTGCCCTATTGCTGCTCATAACAATGAGCTAGGACTAAGCTGTGCATGCCAGATACCCTTAATGCATTTTCTATCAAATATAGCTTGCTAGGATTATTTCCCTATAAATTCCCCCTTTGTATTTTTTTTTTAAAGAAAAATCTTTACTTAAATTTATTCCTAAAATTCACAAACCGAGCTCTCTTATTTTTTCCCTTTGGTGCTTTGTGCTGCAGTCACTTTAGTGGGAAGTTTAAAGCCTGTGAGCTTCAAATCCTGCCCACCTTGTGATCATCTCACCCCCCCGCCTCCTGATACTCACAGCCATTGTTTATTTTGCCTTGATGAGAGCCATGTGCCTGACCAATGTTCTATCTGCAAATCGTTCTTGAGCGCAGGAAAATCAAGGGACACCTTGGTGAAATTATCTGTTGCAACAGTCTGAGGGACTCAGACGAAAGTGCATCAACCTCTAAGACAGCATCTTCTATCTCTAAGTCAGGGTGTTTCAGTGCCCCCTTTAGCTGGAATACAACTGCCGAGACTTGTACCTATAAGAAGTCTGACCCAGTACTGGCAAGGTAAAAGTCATGGTTGCCAACAACTACCTTGGTGCGATGGCTGCTCTGGTACTGAACAGAGGCAAAGTAGAGTAGAGCACTGGACCACACGTAGTTCCCAGCACCAAGCTTGCTCCTCAAAGAAAGTGAAAGTTTGAGAAGCCTAAAAAGTGCTGCTTGCCTTCACTCTTTTCCCGAGAACTGAGCACAAAGTGCTTACAGGGGTATGTTCTTATGTTCTTAAGTGACACTTGTTCAGACTCTAATTTGGCACCAAAGTGCCTCATGGCTAGTCTGGTACCTACATCCAGTATTGGTTCCTTGACTCTGAATATTGAGGTACTGATGGAGACAGCATTATCATTTGAGGCACTAATAGACCATATAGACTTATTGCTGATGGAAGCGACCTCCTTTCTTTTACTTTCATCTGTACTAAGGTTGCTTCATCTGGTGCAGAGTATGATATCTCAATGCTCAGTATTGATACTACCTGAAACATCAGTACCAGTGGTAGAAGCAATCTGCTTCTCCTTCTCCTAACCACACTTTTCCTCCTCACTCCCCAAATTCAGCTGGGGATTTTCACCCCCTTGCTCACCAAGATCAGGAGATGGATTTCATTATTGTCCAGAAGGAAGAAAGTTTCTTAGAGAATGAGAGGCAAAAGAAGGCGTACACTGACACTACCTATTAAGATACATTCTTCAAAACCCCCTGCAGCATATGTTCATTCTGTTAACCTCTATTTTAGTATTTTTTCTCCCTGTTAATATTTGTTCCATTATTGTAATAGGGATAGACATTGGATTTATGAAGCAATAATTGGAAACATCATCCTTTTCCTTTCTAAAGACTGGAGAAAATCAAATACAGTACTTAGTTTGCTGCATTTCTCTAGTTGGTCATGACTTTTTCATAATTGCCACCAATTGTATAGTTAGTTCACTAATGATCAAATTTTTGAAATATTTCCCTATCTGCAATTTAATAGCTTTTTGTAAGGGTTTTCTTGTTTTCTAATCATCCATAATTTTCTTTTTTAAATTGATGAACACTTCTTTCTCAGATCAGTGTGTCACTGATTTTTTTAAACCATTCTCATGCGTTGATGGGCCTGCTTTCTCTAACTTGTTTTTATTAATAGAGCTGCTAAATTATTTTTGGTATTTTCCCTGGATTATATTTAGAAGGTCCCTTTCACAAACATCTTTTCCCTCAAAGCTTTTACTCTATTCTCTATCTGCTTTCCTTTGCAGTACAGATTTTTTTTACCCTAGATCTTGCAGCAGCCCCTTAAGAAACCAGGCTGGATGCTGCTTATTCTTCTTATTCTCTGAGGAATTGTTTTAATGTTTGTATTTTTTTCTTCAGAGTCCCCATCCCACTTCAATAATTGCTGGTTTTAATACGTGCCTCTAATTAGACCTTAGTCATCAATTTTTTTCCTCCTTCAAAACTTGTTTTTCTGAAATATACCACCATTGTACTATATTATCTGAATGAATTCCTTGCTATGGTGAATTCAAGTATCTTATGATCACTGCTTCCCAGCTTCCCTATAATTTTCACTTTTATTTCTAAGAAGTAGATCTGGCACTTTTGAATCTCTGCATATTTGCACATATCTGTTACACAATGGATGTCTGCATAATGAAAATCCTCTGTTGGTGTAATATTGTGTCCTTGAGTTCCTTATGAGTTGGTCCATGAATTTTAGATTTCCTTTTCAAGTCTGGTGGTCTTTAGCAGATGCTCACCTTGGTTTCTTCTTTTTTTGTTGCTTTTTCTAATCCAAAGAATTGACTGCTTGTAAATTGATCACAATCACTTTTGTAAAGAAAAAGCTGTTCAACCTTAAATTACAGAGCAGCTAAGATGCTGTTCCAGAATGATGATGGGGCAATAGACAACTTCTCTCCTCTACATGTATGTCGCTTTTCTGTGGAATTGTTTCATTTATTGTTGTGATACGCTGAAAAGCAGCTGTAACACTGGCAGGCCAGCTAACCAGTGTATGACCCATAACAACTTAACAAGAGACATTACAGTTGTATCAGGACAATTCACTTGTATGTGAACTTCAGAGAGATGTACTAGACCAGCAATCATTTACTTATTAATTTGTAGTAATAGAAATCAAGGGTATATGCTACATAGGTGCAGCACCCCTGGGCTCCCGGCCACAGGTTCTGCATGCCTGGGCTCCCGGCCTCAGCTCTGGGGTTGGGGGTGGGGTGGATAGGGGTAAGGAGGCTGGCTTTCAGCACCCCCATTATTAAAAATGTTCCAGCGTCACTGATATGCTAAGTGTATTTGTCTTTATTTTTCTTATAGCCTGTTAGAAATGTATCAATGTAACCAAATTAGCTTTTAGATGCTAAATCATTTTCTATCTTAATTGCTTTATATTATGTACGTGACTATGTTCTGTTAACCTTAAGATCAAAGATGTGGTACATTGCAGGAAACTAATACAGGCAGTCCTCAACTTAGGACGAATGGCACTTACGACATTTCTGAATTGACACTCTGATTCAACTTATGACAACTGGTTTCGACTTTGACACTCGGTCCCGCAATGGAGTGGACTGCGGTTCCAAGTTACGACGTTTTGACTTAAGACGCAATTTTCAGGAACCAATTGTGTCATAAGTCCAAGGACTGCCTGTAATATTATCTACATTGTCTTCAGCTTAACTATCTCTGTTATAATGAATGACTAGCTTTGTCTGTAGCTTGGCTGGAGAGGTATACACAGATAACTCACAAAGAATATGTAAGTCCTTTATGGCCAAAAGGGAAATACTGGAACTGGAAAATACCCTGGATAGAGGTGAAGGAAATGGCCTGGGACAAGGAAATAGAGAGGGCTGGGTCTTGAACTACATGCCCACTTCCTTTTTGGAGTCCCAGTCTCCAGCTCCCAGCAAAGGATAGGTGAGAGCTCCCTTTCAACAACATTTTGTTAAGGTGGGAGCTTCCTACACACCCTAAAAATAGAACAGTTTGTCCATTCCAAGAATCTTCTAATGTTATTTTTCTACTTTGTAGAAAAGAAAACAGAAATAAGAAAAGATGTAAAACTTAGTTTAATGGACTTCCTCAGTTGAAATCTACAGCTCAGCCACATGTGCACTTTTTCTAGAGCATGTTGCAATTTGCAGGGTGCCCTATAGCTGATTCTGAACTCTAACTGCATATACAGTAGAATCTCAGAGTTACTAACACTTCGGGAATGGAGGCTGTTCGTAACTCTGAAGAGTTCGTAACTCTGAACAAAACATTATGGTTGTTCTTTCAAAAGTTTACAACTGAATGTTGACTTAATACTGCTTTGAAACTTTACTATACAGAAGAAAAATGTTGCTTTTAGCTATCTTAATGTAAATGAAACAAACACAAAAACAGTTTCCTTTCCTTGTCAAATCTTTTTTTTAACTGTCTCTTTACTTTTTTTAGTAGTTTAGTGGTACTGTATTGAATTTGCGTTTTTTATTTGCCTCTGCTGCTGTTGCTTGCATACTTTTGGTTCCAAATGAGGTGTGTGGTTGACTGATCAATTCATAAGTCTGGTGTTTATAACTCCGGGGTTCTACTGCACTTATTTTATAGTCCATTTCACTTTCAGGTTAAACTCTTAACTGTTTGGGTTGCACATATTGCAAGAACTGCTTTGACAGACAGCAGTAATCAAACTCTGATGACAGAGATACTACTATCAGATAGATATGAGATACCCCTCAGAAAATTATACAAACCTAATTTTGTAATAACATTGCATTTTCCCCAAAAAGTTTATCTGCATTATTTTATTCTAAAGGTAGTGTGTTTCTGTAAAACTAATTATATGCAATATATGAAAACATCTCATAATAATACTTAATTATATGCACTCATTTAAATATACAGGTGCAAAGCTCCAAATAGATGCATATTTGAATGCTACATCACACCTTGATACAGGGGACTACACTGTTTTTTTATTTAAATGTGAATTTACTGCCTGTTTTTGTAGTTGTTTATGGTTGTATTTAAAACAAGGAAATGCAAAAATCCTCTAAATGCAATATTATGCACATCTCAGGGATTTCAAAATTATAATAACCATAATGACAATGATTCTGCCAAATGTCATGTATATATTAAGGCAGACATTTTATAACTTACAGACTAATACATCATACTGCCATCTGTACGTGTGAGTAGGATGAGCTATGTGAATCATAACTCAATTTCCTTACCTTTTGAGAGTTTAATTTTCATAATATTTCTTTAACATATTTTTGCACTGGATAGTGTCTTTCCCTATTTGGATTGAACTTAAGGGACCTTCTTAATGGTTTAATAATAGAAGGAAATATGAGAGTGGAGCAATAAATCCATTTTCATTATATGTGTAATAGCTTGTGGCTGCACTTTCTTGCTCTTTCATTCATGTGTAGCTGTTATTTTTACATTGATTTTTAAGGCTGTCTCCACTATGGATTATAATTAGCAGTGTGTAAAACATCAAAATTTAAAATTGGATATAGCTAGATTAATTGAAAAGGATAGAAATTATTACTATATTATTTGCATTAATGAAAAATACTTATAAGTTGACCTTAATTATACTCAGTATAAATAAAGGTCCATTAATCCAATGATAGTCCCTGCAATAAGTATTTTGTTTCAAATTCAGGAAATGTGCCCAACAATTTTTAGGAGGAAATATTTACCTCATAAAGTCCTTTCTTGATCAGTTGCTAATAATATTACCAAAATAAAAATTTGGTAGAACAAGGACTGGGTAAAAGCTGCGTAAAGCTGTTAGGTTAGGATATGATCCACTGAAACCTGATCTATCATATTTCACACAATGCAAAATGGTGTGGTTTGTTTTGTTACACGAGTTACACAATGTCTTGATTACAATAGAGCAGGGATGAGCAACCTTTGGCACACAGCCCATCAGGGAAATCTGCTGGCGGGACGGGACAGTTTGTTTACCTGCAGCATCCGCAGGTTTGGCTGATGGCAGCTCTCACTGGCCGTGGTTCGCCTTTCCAGGCCAATGGGGGCTGCAGAAGTGGCGGCCAGCACATCCCTCGACCCGCATCACTTCCCACAGCCCCCATTGGCCTTGAGCGGCGAACCACAGCCAGTGGGAGCTGTGATCAGCAGAACCTGCAGATGCTGCAGGTAAACAAACTGTCCCATCCCGCCAGTGGATTTCCCTGACGGACCGCATGCCAAAGGTTGCCAATCTGCAATAGAGGATAATTCTGAATCATATTGTTAATGTTACAATATAGTTGCAAAAGGCATCCTGACTGAAACCTTTGGCATACTAGCACCTGGAAATCAGAGTGCTGTATTGGACATCAGTAAAGCCTAGTTGTACCAATTTAACTAAAGGTGTGATTTTACACCAATTTAGGTAAACCAGCACAATTTTTGTGCGTAGACACTCTTTTATGTCAGTTTAAACCTGGCATGTATTGTTTTATGTTATGTCGGTACATGTGCAGATACAAGATAAACCAATATAACCAGTTTTAAACTGATTAACCGAGTCCACACATAAGTTGCATTGGTTTAACTAAACCAGTTTAGATTAAGCCAGTCCAATTTCTAAGTGTAGACAAGTTCTTACTGGGATTGGAGATGGAGTTGCACATTATCATTCTGTCTCTGATTTTAGTCTCTGCACGTGGTATGAGAGAGCCACTTAGAAAATTGGGGACGGAATGAAGATATTACAATAAAACTGAAAAGAAAAATCAAGTTTACTTGAATATCTAAAGTGTCCTTCATTTTTCTTTTTAAAGGTTGAGATCCTGATCCTGCAGCCATCCCTCTGTGTTTTGTAAGACGTAGGTAATTCTGTATGCAACATGAGAGATGGGAAATTTGTTATAACAAAACCAACAAGACTGCAATTTCTTATATTGGGCTGTATTCTCTATAGTTTTGAGGCATATCTGTAAGGCTATTATACTAATGACTTGAGGGACCTTCTTGTTTTTGGATAACAACAGTATACTGAGTGGATGGATTTTTGTAGACAATTTGGATAGAGTAGATTTGCTGCTGCTGCATATGACATCCATAAACTTTCAGTGAATGCTATTTTTTTTCTTCAGAACAAATCATTTCTTAGTCATACACTGCATAATTCTGTGTGTGTATTATAATAATGAAGTATAGGTGACCTTTTTAAGCTTGATCTGAACTATAGCTGTAAGGGAAGAATGAACTTTACTGAACACCAATACAATTGACTAAGTGCTAAATGTGTGAATAATTAATCATTGTATGGGATTAAAACTTTTATGATAACAATGAAACTAGTATTATCAAATACTGTAATGTAAAAATGCTATTATGATAACCACTAATGCTACATTCTTTCTATGTTACAGTAATGTGTTCTTAAAGAAGTATGGATAAATGCAGAACTCCTTGAGTATGTATTCCAAGAATTCTATTTCTGTTTTTAAGAAGAAATGAACAAAAGTACTGAATTGTAAAGTTGCTGTGCAGACTTTAAATGTTTTGATTTAGTACATTACCAATATTTTAAAAGTTAAAAATTAAACTTAGTTTTATCTCTCAAACTGTGTTAAATCTGTGATGAGATTATGCAGGTTACTTTGGTAGCAATGAATATTACTTACATTTGCCAATGTTATAGTCTAGGGCCTGAGCCCAGTAAAGTCAATAAAAGGGCTCCATCTGACTTTTATGGGCTTTGTTTCAGGGAATTACTACCTCCTGTGCTTAAGATCTAGGCATTATTACCACTATAAATCCTTCTATCTGAACTGCATCTCAACTTGGTGAAGAGAAGGCTTACATGACCCCAAGAGCTATGCTGGTGGGAGCATAATTCCTGGTAAGGTCACTCATGCCAGACAGGAGTGGGGCTAACAACCTGCTCCTGAAAAAAAAAGTTGTTATGGAAACCTACGCTACTACTCAGTTCAACAAATTCAGTCCAACTCAATGCAATTCAAATAGACCTAGAAGAGAGATGATAGCACAAAGTGGCCAACCCTGGACTGAAGCTACTCCACTGATGAATTTGCTGTCTACCAAATTCATTACCAAAATTGGTATGTGGAATGTGTGAATACTACATGAGCATGGTATAATAGTCCAAGTAACAAAAGAGATGGCAGATATATACTAGCCCTAAGTGAAATGAGATGTATAAGACCAGGCCAAATAACTTTGTCAGCAGAACATAACCTACTGTGTTTTGGACTACCAAATGCCAGTGATGTATACAGAGATTATTTGGATTTGATACTGTCAAGAAGGGCAGCCAAAAGCCTGGCAGTATGGGTATCAGTTTCAAAAAGGATTATAACAGTATAATTTAGATCAAAGATCCAGAAAGTGTCCATTATTCAATGTTATGCTCCAACAAATCAAGCTATCCAAGAGGAAAAAACATGGCTCAGATAGTAACCTTATGTATCATCATAGAACTGACAATTGAATAGGAGTCACCACTTTATATGAATTGTATATGAATTTCCAAAAAGCCTTTGATATACAGTATGCAGAACAGTTTTTTTTTGTGTGGAAGTTGCTACACCACTATGGAATCCCTCAAACTTGTGAACATCATTCAGAGTTACTATGGAATTATGACATACCTACTAATACATAACAGCAAACTAAGCCATTTGAGATTACCATGGGCATCAGACAAGGATGTCTCATGTCCCCCATGATCTTTTTACTTGTAGCAGATTGGGTAATGAGGCCACAGAACAACCAAGGTACACACAGTGGACTTTCATACAGAAGTTAGATGACCTTAACTTTGCAGGTAACATCAACTTGCTATCTTATACCCATAGAGATGTGCAAGGCAGAGCAGATGCTTAGAGTCCTGCAGATCTGTGGATTCTGCTTTACATCCATGGACGCAGATCCAAATTTTATACCTAGAGCCCTTCAAATCTGCAGATATCCATGGACCATATTTACAGATCCCAGATAGCTCAGAGACAGATGCAAATTTTGTATCCGTGCAGGACTCTACAGATGATCTCCAAGTCTATCCATAATTAGTAGGATTAAAAATCAGTGGTGAGAAAAACAGGACCATGAGAAAATATTACTTTCCCCCATGCTTCCAACCACCGCAACATACTCCTCAATGGCACTATAACATCCAGTGCCAAAAACAAAGGCCTCCCTCCAAACATATAAAACTCACTCCTCAGGGGGTTACCTCTCACACACCCCCACCAAAGCAAAAATTTTGAAGGTGTGATCAAGGCCCCGAGAAGCCTTCTTCTCTTCCGGTCATTCCCACTATCTTTGACGTTCCACCAGTTTGGTGAGCGACTAGCTCCATTTTTCCCATCTTGGAGACTAACCACCTCGGACAAGTGGGTTCTAGAGATAATCAAGGAAGGATACTCCATCCCCTTCCTAGCTATCTTGCCCTGCTACCATTCCCTGTCCCTCTTCAAGGACCCCTATCACAAATCCATTATACAGGGAGAAATAAATCATCATCTTCAGCTGGAAGCCATAGAACCAGTCCCTTTCCACTTCAGGGGACAGGGTTTCTACTCCCATTATTTCCTGATCCAGAAGAAATCTAGTAGTTGGCAACCTGTCCTGGACCTTCAAAATCTAAATAAGTTCATCAATCTGCAGTGCTTCAGGATGGTTATCCTCTACACTATTATTCCAGCACTGGAACAGGGGGATTGGTTCTCAGCCCTCGACCTCCAGGACACATACTTGCATATTACAATACACCTTTCCCACCAGCAATTTCTCCAATTCATCGTGGGTGACAACCACTACCAGTACAAGGTACTGCCTTTCGTACTGTTGACAGCACGTCGGGTGTTCTCCAAGGTCCTTGTACTAGTCGCTGACTATCTAAGGAAACAAGGAGTTGTCATCATCTTTCCATACTTGGACGACTGTCTCCTCAAGGCCCCATCTGAGACTGACGCTCTCTGAGCTGTCCAAATAACAATGCACCTGTTCACGGTGCTAGGTCTCCTTGTGAAGAAAAGTCCACTTTAATGCTGCTACAATGCCTGAAATTCATTGGTGCAAAATTGGATGCCATACAAGCCAGAGCCCTCCTACCACCTCACAGATCCTTGATCATACTAGATATGGTATCCAATGTACGAGTCTGCCCCCAGATCTCTGCCAGAACATGCCTCCAACTTCTAGGCCATGTGGCAGCGGCCACTTTCGTGGTCAGATATGCAAGACTACACATGGAATGTCTTCAGGCATGGCTCTGTACAGTATCTTCCCCCCAACGAACACAACCTCCACAAACTCTTATCCATGACGATGAGAGTCAAGTACTCACTACTTTGGTGGACACAGCCCAACAACATCTGTGTTGGAGCGCCTTTCCTCCAATCACCACTGCCCGTTATCCTAACAACAGATGCCTCCCTAATCGGTTGGGGAGCGCATCTCCATGATCACAGTTCAGAGCAGATGGTCGTCAACCGAATCCACCCTACACATCAACCTCCTAGAACTACAAACGGTCTGCAACACCTGCTGACATTTCCTCCCTTTACTCAAACATCATACCATCCGAGTCATGGCGCACAATCTCAATGGATGCACCACTCCTCTATACCTTCCTTCCTTGTCCACTCCTATTCTGACTACTTCACAAGATACAGGAGGACCAAGCTCATGTCATACTTATAGCTCCAACATGGCAATGACAGGCCTGGTATACTTGCCACCGTCACATGATGATATGCCAACTGATCTTTTTCCATTCTGTGCTGCGGCTCCTTACACAGGATGCATCCTCCATCCCAATCCACAGATGCTCCACCTCAAATCTGGTTCCTGTGTGGTTCTGGGATTCGGAAACAACCTGTCTGGATGCAGTCAAATAGATATTTTTGAGTAGCAGGCATGACACGACTAGATTTCAATGCTGATGCATCTCCCAGCAGGTCGACACAACACACATTCCACTACCACTTATCCTGGACTATATGTTGCACCTTAAACACACAGAAAGTTTTGGCCATGAGAAAAGGGCATTTTTTCCTTGGAAAAATCATCCAGACACAATTGTCAACCAGCTGTATGGATGAGTCTTATTGCAGCCTTGCCTGACCAGTTCAGTTTTTAGAGCAGACTGTGCTGGCAGAAGACTGCAGTGTAGTTTTTCTTTCAGCTGAGCTGACCAGCTGTTTGGGCAGGGGGAGAGTCTGCTGAGCTTGCTGCATCAATCTATATCAGACTCTGCTTTGCTCTGCACTTTGCTCCTTCCCTGCTAACCAGAGGCTAAAAACTGGTGAGGAGAAAAATCACTTTTTTTCTTCACTCTCCAAAAGTGAAAATTGTATGTGGTGGGGGAGGAGCAGATGCCTCCCCCTCTAATTATGCTTATGCTTCCAGCTGCTCCCTAGCTCTGCTGCTCAGCTTGCTTTCACAATTCTATTTTTCCATAGAGATCCCTAGCCAGCCTTTTATCTTGGGGTGGCAGACTGGGTAGCAGGCCAGGGAGGCTGCATAAAAGAATCAGTATCAGGTTATCTCCTGAGCACTTGCCTGAAACTCATGCTTTTCTGGAGCCTCGGAGAGGGCAGCTGTTACCTCGAACAGGTAGGTAGTCCCCTTTTTATAGTCTGTCTATGCTGACTGAGCTGTGTGGTGTGTAGCAGCTACAACAATGGACTCGGATCTATTATTGCTGTTTGGTTTAGACTGGATAAAACGTTGAACATCAACTGCATCACTTAAGAACCAAAGTGACTCAGTTGCTTTTCAATGGTTTATCTAGTCTAAATCAAACAGCACTTAGGCACCTAAGTGTCTTAAGTGACATAGGTGCTTTAGAGCACTTTACCATGTGTGTTTTTGTTATACTATGCAGGGCAAATATACAGCCAGCATTTTTGGACTGTGCTGCTGCTTATGAGTCTCTGAAAGTTAATAAAATCAGAGATTCTGGAGAGTAGTTTTTCTTTCACCCTTGGAGTGTCTGGGTAAGAACTGTCCAGTTGAGCTTTCCATCTAGCCAAAAATTAACATTTAAAGTAGGGTGAAGATGGTGCCTAATGTACTGTGTGGAAAACCGCCCTCCCATTCCCTCATAAATTCACAATGTATTTATTTTTTGTCAATAATTTCCAAATTTTGATAACGGGCACTGTGATTTATAAACTGTCATTAAAAATTCCTGCTGTGGGATGGATCTGTGTTCCTGACTTGTGGAGATTCTGTTTATACCTGATATGTGATTCAGTAAGCATTGACCATCTAAGACACCAGAATTTCCTAAAGCAGATTCATAGTATGCTTCTTAGGACTTGAAATTGTAATTGTTAATCTCTGGTTGTGATGGTTTAGTAGATGCTGGTTTGATTTTGAACTACTTCTCATTGAACACTTGAAGAAACTGTTTATAGCAATTACATCAGTTGATAAATGCTGTCCATTGTTCTTCAATGGATAGTAAGAAAATAGTCCTTTTTTGCTTGCTAACTCTTGTCTATAGAGAGCTATTCAGGTTTCATCTTCATTGAATGACTTCTATTTCAGTGTAATGAAACAACGTTTAAAACAGTCAGCTGAAAAAGGATTTACCTTGTAATCGAGGACTCCCTAAAACTCTGACAACTGGAAAAGTTTATTGGTTAGGTTTTTTATCTATAAAAGCTATCAAATTATTCAGATAACTAAATTTCCCATTGCTTTGTTCTTACCGTGAGACACGATCAGTGGGAAAGATGTTACCAGAGTGAGCCTTACTTGAATGCCACATGTACTATTTCCTTATTCTTATTGGCATTTCTAGATCCACTGTGTACAAGTTTTGTCGCCTTTCATCTGTCTTCCAGAAAAGAGTTGCAAAATCCCTTTATAATGCAATGATCATTTTGGCTAGGTTTCTAAAAAATGGTTTTTGTTGTTTTTTTTTAAATTCTAAAACTTGAGACAAATTGCCTGAGAGGAGAGAAAAGGCGCATTTTCTGCTAATCTCAATTGTAAATAGCTATTTTCAGAACCTGTGTGAGAGCCACTAATGGAGAAACTGTACAAAGTGAGTATAGATATTAGCTCATACTCACAGGAAAAAAATTATTTGGATTGAATTGAGAGTACAGTACTACTTGTGAAATAATCACTTATATGGTGCTGAAAACTTAAACAGTTATTAGGTGACTCTGGCCTGAAGTACTTAAAATATCAAGGCGCAAGTGAAAGCAATTAGTGCAAGACCAAACATAAACGAGGTGGGGTGAAGAAATTACTGATTGAAAACTTCATGGAGGTGATGCATTTAAAGAAGTAGTTTGGTTGAAATAGGGGGAAGTAGGCATATATTATTAGGGAGACTTCCAAGTCTATGATATGAAAGCAGGTACTGAGTTGAGAATAGGCAAAGAAGGCAAATTGGGTATTGAGAAGAGAAGCTTGAGCAAAAGATAGATGAGAAGGGGTTAAAAGGAAATGAGGCCAGAGATACTGGCAAGTGTGGGGTTATGGAGAGAATTCTGAAGGAAAAGAGAAGTCTGAATTAGATATGGGAGTCAAAGCAAGGATTCAAAGAGCGTGGAGACATGAAATGTGATTAGAGAAGCTGAAATTTAACTCAATGAATACACCTGGATTAATTGAATGGGTAAAAAAAAATAAGCCAGGCAGTCCGAACAGGAAAATATTGTGGGAACTGAGATAAGATTAGAGAAACATGGACTGTGTTCCTGGCAGTTGGGATGGAAATGAAGGGATGCCATCTGAATATTTCAGAGTGAGCCAAATCCTGCTATCATCACTATTGGGCTGTATAACACAGAGGCAAGAGAGAAGTAATGTCCATGTCACTGGTGACAAAAAGGGGAAAAGGAAGAAAGTCACAAGGAAAGATCAGGAAGGCAGGTCCTGTTTATAACAATCTGAAAAAAATCACACAACTACGTAATTTCTATAACAAAATAAGTGTTAGATTCTGCCTGCATGTCCGGTGGGATGGGAGGAAAGGAATAAGATAAGAAAGGATCAGATGACATTGCGGTCTTTGCACTTAAATAAATGAACAAAACAAATAATACAAATGAACCCCCACCCAAACTCTGCAACTTCAGTTTTTATAAAAATAAGTGTCAGAGGTCTAGCCTGAGCCCACATTTAGGTGGGCATTGTGCAGAGTTTCCCACGTAGCTCCACAAGTGAAGCAACTCAGTCCTTTGCTGCAATACCTTTTTTGCTATACCAGTACTGGGCCTCCCTTGAGTGGAGACAGCAACTCATGATACACATATTTCTATCCACCAAAGCCACCCACATTATGATTGCTGTATCTGTATGCATTTTTTTATTCAGTTAAGTCCATCATTCATTTCCTAAATTACTTCTTAAAGGTATTAAAACACAATAAGAGCCAGATCTTTCCCACTTGCACCCTCTCTCCCCTACCTAAGGATCCCTTAGTGACAAGCCCTCTTAAACTGTGTAGAGAAGTAACCCAAGGCTCAACTGACCTAGTGGAATAGTATTTGCATGCTGCAATACTTGACAAATGCAAAATATTTTGAGGAAAACTGGAATACATTTATTATCTACCTAATGTTATTACTTAAACTAACCTTTCACTTAATCATTGAATTTTACATGTACTAAAGGATTTTTGAAATGGTGGTTGTTTTTAACACATAATCCCATGAAAAACAATTTAGATATCAAATTTATGAATGGTTTACAAAAAAACCCAACATTTTTTGTCCTGTCAATATGGTACAAAATGCATGTCTTTCTTTCCACATACAGGACAATAGACAGTACTTATGTGTATACATAGTTTGACTCCTTGACGTCTTTATTTCCCCAGTGGCTTCCAGTTTTTATATAACCAGCCTAGTTTTTCTTCCCAGACCCAGTCAGGATTTAGTTTTCTCAGCCTCCATCTTCTCCGCTTTCACCTTGTATGTTAAGTATCAGAGGGGTAGCCGTGTTAGTCTGTATCCACAAAAACAACAAGGAGTCCGGTGGCACCTTAAAGACTAACAGATTTATTTGGGCATAAGCTTTTGTGGGTAAGAACCACTTCTTCAGATGGAAGTGGTTTTTTAGCTACGAAAGCTTATGCCCAAATACATTTGTTTAGTCTTTAAGGTGCCACCGAACCTTGTACGTTAGCACTTTTATTGTAACTTTTAAATGTTTGCATTGCAAATAAAGGGGATATGTTTTAATAAATATAATATCCAACTCTACCTGCCCTTTACTTGCAACACAGGTACATTCCTTTCTCTCTTCCTGTTGCTCCCCCTTTTCCCTCCTCACCCCCCAAAGTATTTAGTTGACTGGGGTGTCAGGCAATATATAAGAAGGAAAACTAGGCCAATTATGTATAAAAACACACACAGCCATTGAGAGAAATACTGAGACATCATGATGATATCTTGGCTCTGTTTCCTTTTTTACTTGTAGTACAAATGGCATTTAAAACTACAAAAAAAACAGCAACCTAATTGGAAGAGAAGTGGTGAAGAGGTGAAAAACAGTCCTAACTGTTGTGAAATCTAGGAAGGAAAACTAAATCAAAGGTTGGTTTTGGCTATGGTTTTGTTGTTGGTAAGTAGATCAGATTCTGTGGTTATGGAAATGTTATATATACCTAGATAAAAAAGATAAATCAGAAGATGCTCTGTTCTAAATGTGAGTTGTTAATGTTAGGCCAGATGTGGCTGGTTCTGCACAGATGTACTATGGGGTAGAGAGAGGATGCTTAGTCCCTTGCCAACCTCTTTAGGGGGCAACTGAAATTTCTTGGACACGAAACCCCCTTTCATGTGGATTTCCAGAGGCATCTGCTAGCAGACATCCTGTTGGTAATGTGGCTCCAATGGAATCAGACCCATAAGAGCGGAGAGTGGACAGGGAACTCTAGAGATAGTGTGTGGGGGAGAAATCTTCTTTTGACACTCAGTAGTCTGTGGGGAAAGCCCCTCCCCTCTCCAATGGAATAGTTTGGGTAAATCTCTATAAGAGGGGTAGGAGTGGACATAATGGAATTTTTCTTCTCCTGTGGGTTTTTCCTCATGGAATAAGGCAAGCAGACCCTATACCAAAAATCAGTGATACTGCTCTCTGTGTGTCTGGGATGAAATGTATTTCTACTTACAATACTTGATTTTTGCATGTTTGGAAAATTGGCTAAAGCCACAACTAAATTAATGGTTGGAAAGCCTAATGTGTTTAAGGCTTTTTCATGTCCTAGTCTGTTTATGCACTAGTTAAATGGAGAGGTATTTTCAGGGAATTGCTTAATTGATTTTGCTTTTATATTCAGCAGTGTACAATCTTGTAGCATTTACTCTGACCTCATGTGAAGTGCTCATTAACTGCTCATGTGCTTGGTTTAAGAAACTAGTAGGCATAGTTTCACTTTGTGTTAGAATACTTCACTAAAACTTAACATGAGAACAAAGAAAATATTGTAGATAAGTCTTGCACAAGATTATTTTAGTTCTGATCATTGCTTTAAACCTAAATGTGAATAGGGAAATCGTGTTGCTCGGAAGATGAGTGGCAGGATCATGTTCAGATCTAAAAAGTACAGGTCAGAGCTCTGTGCGATGCTGTGGCTAAAAGTGCTAACATGGTCCTTGAATGCATCAGTGAGGAGTTAGGAATAATGAGGTTATATTACCTCATATATTTGTCACTGGAGTGACTGCTACTAGAATACTGTGTCTGGTTCTGGTGTCTATAGTTGAAGATGGAAGTTGATAAATTGCTGAGAGTTTAGAGAACAGAAGTGGATATGGATTGGAAAACATGCCTTAGAATGATTGAGCTCTTTGAGTTGATCTATTTAGATCACCAAAGGGGTTAAGGGGTGACTTAATCAGTCTATATAAGTACCTAAATGGGAACCAGAAATTGGATAAAAGAGAGCTCTTCAATCTATTAGACAAAGGTGTAACAAGATCCAAAATGGCTGGAAGCTGAAGCCAAACAACTTCAGTCTGGAAATAAGGTACACCTTTTTAACAGTGAGGGTAATTAACCATTGGAACAACTTACCAAACGTTGTGGTAAATTTTCCATTGCTGGAAATTTTAAAATCAAGATTGGATGTTTTTCAAAAAGATATATATTCAAGTTCAAATTGGAATTAGTCCAGGGAAGTCATGTGGCGTATGTTACGCAGGAGGACAGATAATCACAATAATTACAAAAGGGACTGTCTTGGAATGTATGATTTATGGGAAAAAAATCTAAGATTTGTATACAGCATAGCCACGAACAGAGCAAACACTGCCATTTGACCTTTTGTCAGCCCCCAGAGTCTTTACCAAGATGCATCTGGTCCTCACAGCCAGACTGAGGTCCAGGGCATTCACGTGTATGTGTTCCTGGATGACATTTTGATCAGAGCCCTGACCTAAGAAGCAGCTCATAATGCTACAGCTTGGACAGTGGAGTTGCTTCAGGCATATGTTTTTGTGATAAACAGCAAGAAAAAGCCCTCTGGCCTTTTCCACAAAGAGAGCTCACCTGGTAGTGGATAGAAACCCATGGACAGGTGTGAGAAAATCTAGAACCAAAGATCCATGGTTGGAAGGAATTGAGGGATCGCTCAGTAGTTTGCGCATTGGCCTGCTAAACCCAGGGTTGGGAGTTCAATCCTTGAGGGGGTCACTTAGGGATCTGGGGCAAAATCAGTACTTGGTCTTGCTAGTGAAGACAGGGGGCTGGACTTGATGACCTTTCAGGGTCCCTTCCAGTTTTATGAGATAGGTATATCTCCAAGACAGTCCATTAACCTAGTGTCTCTAGCTTCTAGGCCTTCTTATCTCAAGTATAGGAATTGCAGCATGCATTAAATTCCACATCAGGTTTTCTAGAAGTTTGCTGCTGAAGGTGTGGAACTGTTTACTGGAGCACATGCAAGATCAGGTGCTAGATCCAAACTGGGTATTGGAATCCCTCAGATGAGCAACACCAGGGAAAATTCTCATGGGTCTTCCTATCTGCTATCCAGACCCTCAATATTCACCATAGGAGCCAGCCTGCCAGGATGGGGAGCATGTCTTAGACACAGAACAGAGTTGGGCACATGGAGCTCAATGGAGTGGAATGAGAGCATCAATTGCTTGGAAGACCTGGTGAAGCTGGCACTCTGAAAATGCCAGAGTGAACTTGGGCGTGAACATATCCTGGGCCAGTCGGGCAACACTGCAATGGTATCATACATTTGCAACCAAGGTGGGACAGAAAGATTGATCCTACATTCCGAAGCAATGAAAATAATAGTATGGGCAGAGGAGAACTTGGCATCCATAAGAGCAATACGTGTAAAGGCAACAATAAAGCAGAAAGCCAGACTGCTCAGCAGTTACTCAATGAACAACTCAGGATGGTGTTTGGATAAAGAACTCTTTCACCTGATCTTGCAGACATTTGGTCTCTTGTCAGTCTGTTCACCAGTCACAAGAACAGAACGTTGGCACAGTACTTAACCAGGGAAGTAGATTTCAGGTCACTAGGAAGGGATGCATGCGCATGCAAGTGGCTGAAAGCTATCTTTACACAGTCCCACCACTTCAGCTTGTGGGGAAGGTGATTCAGAAGATAAGGCAAGAGGAAGCAAGAGTGATGATTCTAGCCCCATACTGGCTGAGGAAACCAACGTTTACAGTAGATTGATAATGGAACCTCTACTGCATCTACCATTGAGACTGGACATCCTTTACCAGGGTTCCATTCTCCATCCAGATCCAGACACCTACAATTGACAACATAGCTACTGAGTGAAGCATAAAGTGCATTGGGTTTATACTTCAAGGTGATTAGGACTCTACTGACCTCCAGATGTGCTTAAATACTAAAGGCCTACTCCTGCATCTGGGTATGGTTTAGCTCCTGGTGTCAAGCAGACAGAAATCCCAGCAGTGCTCAGATTCCAGCTATTTTGGACTTCCTTAAGGACAGTATGAACAAAAGACTGCAGCCCAGCACAATAGTGTTTACAGGTGTCAGCCATACACAGTGTCTCTTATCCTCGGTCTCTTTAACTGAAAAATCTCAATTCTCAAGATTTCTCAGAGCAGCTAGCCCTGTGGTCAGGCCTGTCTTTTCTAAGTGGGATTTACTACTGGTGCTAAAAGTCCTACTACCCATCTCTTTGAACAGTTAACAAATGGAAAACTCTAAACTTATAATTCAAAACCTGATTTTTGGTCTCTGTTACATTTTCTAGATGAGTCTTGGAGTTAGCAGCTCTATCCATGCAAGAACCACAGTGCGTGTTCAATGATGACAGAGACTTCAGAATATTTTTTACCAAAGGTGAATTACTCTTTCCATACCTCACAAGAAGTAATTCTTCCATTATTCTGTCTCAAACTTGCATCCTACATAAAAGTTATGGGACAGTCTGGATATATAGATAGATACATACATAAAGCACTAAAGATCCACCTTGAGCACACTGAATCAATTAGAAGATCAGGCTTCTTATTTGTGTTTTCACCTGAAATGCCAAGGTCTTCAGGAATGCAAACTGTCCTGGCCAGATGAATAAGCTGTATATTTTGGAAGTATCCAAGGCATCAGGCAAAACTGTTCCTGAAGGAATCACAGCGCACTCTGAGATCTGCAGCAGCATCATTGGCAGAAAGAAACTGAACTCAACTGAGAAAATATGCAGGGCAGCAACATAGTCTGTCATGGTCTATTCACTGCTTGCTATTTCCCACTTGTCACTGAACTGTGGGAGACTAATTTCCTTTCTGTTGGAAAATTTTTTACCCAATATGCGACACCGCTACCTCGATATAATGGCACTAAATATAACACGAATTTGGATATAACGCGGTAAAGCAGTGCTCGGGGGGGGGGGGGGGGCTGCGCACTCCAGCGGATCAAAGCAAGTTCAATATAACATGGTTTCACCTATAACGCAGTAAGATTTTTTGGCTCCCAATCTTTTGGCTTTCATTAGAAAGACAAGGTGCGATAATTTCTTTTACTGCACCAACTTCGTTGGTGAGTGAGACAAGCTTACAGAGCTCTTCTCATGATTTCATCCAATTTGTAACAGTTTTTATTGTAAGATTTTTTGACAGCGTTATATCGAGGTAGAGGTGTATTTCAGAGTCAAACATTGCCATGGAATTGGGGATTAAATAGAGGAGAATACATCTCATATTGAATCAGTCAAATCAAAATTATTGGCTTCTTTTCAGTGTCTCCTATGATTCACTTCCTTTGCAAATATTTAAACTGTTTTCCTCTTCAATGGACAGCTAATGTCAATGGGCTTTTTTTGTAATAACCGAGTTTTACTGTGTGGCAATATAGAGAAAACAAAATCAGGGCATTGTCCTGATTTTTGTCACAGATAGTAACAGTGATCTTAATGATAATTCAATTCAGGAATGTCAGGAATCATTTCATGGATGCAGTGTTGTTGTGGCCATATTGGTCCCATGACATTAGAAAGACAAGGTGCGATAATTTCTTTTACTGCACCAACTTCGTTGGTGAGTGAGACAAGCTTACAGAGCTCTTCTCATGATTTCATCCAATTTGTAACAGTTTTTTTATTGTAACATACTAACAATGTTAAAGCTGATTTTGTTTGACAATGATAAATATGGACCAATTTTATCTGTTGTTACACACAGACATGAGATCGATTTCTCTTACAGAAAATATGTTTTTATATGTGAGCCACATTGAATTATAAGAGTTTCTGAATCTACAGAACCTTCCCTGAAAATGAAAGCTCTAGTTGAGTTCCAACTGTTTCCTCCCCTTGGCTTTTAGATTTATTTTGTAAAGCCCCAAATATTAGGTCTTGCATTCTTCTCTTTCCTGGGCTATTCTATAATGTACATACAGAATACCCACCAACAGGGAAGTGACAAGGCTGAAATAATTTTTAGTGGTTTAGTTTTTCCAATTTTTAAAGATTACAAAAAGGAGAATATTGAACAATTTTTATGCCGTGCAACCTGATGTCCAGTTTTAAAGCTAAGGTATGTCTATTTGGAGGGATTCAGTTAAAAGCTTTTTGATGTGCATCGGATATCTCACAGTACATGAGTTGCACCAGTAACATGCACATGAAACACCTGCTTAGTTTTCATTTCATATCATGTGAATCTGTGGCAGTTTGCTGGAAACTGAGAACTTAGCATTCTCTGGAGAGATCTGCTGGTTCTTTGCAGCGCTGCTGAGCAGGTTGCATCTTGAGGTTGTTTTTGCTGTAAATTGTGGCAAGCTAGGTGGGTTCAAATTTTTTTTTTTAAATCCCACATTTCAGCTGTCTCCATCTCATACTGTCTTTTTCATGCCATTTTCAAATTGCTGTTGACTAGCATGGACTTAGTCATGCTCTGTGTCATTATGGCAACTAGTGCAAATAAGCATAGCCTGCTTAGGCTGTGTTACAGCACTGAGCTGGATGAATTCTGCCCTTGACTTTGCCCATCATGCCACCAGATGGTGCTGGAGCAAGAGATTATTCTACAGCAATATCAGGAGTATATTCTGCAATGGTGGCAGGATGATGAGGTGGAAGAACAGGAGGATGCCGAGCTGTTGGAACAAGAGGCCTGGATTATGGCTTACCTACATAGCATTCAGCGCTGTTTCTGGGACCAGCAAATCAGCATGAATTTGTGGAAGAGGATTGTTCTGCAAAACTGGCATGACCAGCAGTGGCAAGAGAACTTCAGGATGGGGAGGGCTACATTTTTTTTTTTTTTAAGATCTGTGCTGAACTGACCCCAAAGCTTCAGCAACATTGTACCAACATGCGTTGCCCCATACCTGTGAAGAAATGGGTTGCCATTGCCATCTGGAAGTTGTCCACCCCAGAATGTTACTGGTCTATAGCCAACCAATTTGATGTGGGGAAATCAAACTATTGGGGCTGTTCTCATGCAGGGCTGCTATGCCATCGATAAGGTGCTGTCTAACCAGGTTATGAAGCTGGGTAACAGTTAGGAGATTATTGGTGGTTTTCAACGTATGAGGTTCCCAAACTGTATTGGGACATTGGTGGAACCCATGTGACTATCATTGGCCCCCATATAAAGGTGAGGCTATCACAGCTTCCTTGTGTATCATCCATTTTATTGATAGTCTGATGGTATGCTGGTTGAGTATCCTATGGCAAAATCTTCTGAAATCCTGGCTTGCCTTTTGTATTCTATTTTGTCATTCCTTGATCTTGGAAACCATCACTGAGATGGTAATTGACATTCTTAATTTAATATCATTTATAGTGGTGTTTGGCTGAGTGGTAGTAGTTGATTGGACTAGTCGGAAGAGGGCTTCAGTTTTATTCCAGGCTGATGGTGAGTCCAAACTGTTTAGTTGCCTCTGAGAACCTGTCAAGAATAAGCTGTAGTCACTTTGATTATGACTGAGTAGAGCACAATTATCATCCTCAAAAAAGACTTCACATGTGAGTTCCTCAAGGCCTTCCGTTTTTGCAGTAAGCCTTCAGAGACTGAAGAGTTTTCCATCTGTTTTTTACCTTCAGTAGATGCTCTTTTGAAGTTTGCCAGTTATGTAATTTGGAATGGCACCAAAGAGAACTAGCATACACCCTTGTTTTACCTCATTAGATATAAGGGGCCTCTAGAGAGGCCACTGTTGGAGTGTACTTGGCCAGTCATGTCTTTTTGTAGAATTGATGTCTGATGTTCACAAATGTGGTGGGGCAGGCAAATTTTTCTACAATTTTCCAGAGGCCGTTTCTGCTCAGTGTCTAATATTTTTTTATATCAATGAAGACAGCATATGGATCCATGTTTTGTTCGGTGGCCTTTTCCTGAATCTGTCTTGTGTCAATAATTGTGCTTGTGGTGCTCAGAGTTAGTCTAAATCCACTCTGGATCTCTGTTAGAAGCTTCTCTGATACTGTTTCAACAAGCTGATCGAGCAAAATATGAGCAAGGATTTTGCCACCTACAGATAACCTGGAAGTTCTCTGGTAGTTGCCACAATCAGAGCTGTTGCGTTTATTTTTGTATAGTGGAACTATGATTGCATCTTTTTGAAATCCTGAGATTTTTCTCAGTTTGCCAGATAACCTTAATTTTGTATAAATAGTTGACATTTTTGGGGGCCTGCAGGTTTAAAGAGTTCAGCTGCTATGCTGTCTTTGCCTGGTGATTTGCCTGATTTCATTTGTTTGATGGTTTTTTTGCACATACTCAGTGGAAATCAACTGGGTGATATCTTCATATATTAGTTCTTCTAGCACTTGTAGGTTGACAGTAGAAGGATAGTTAAGTAGGTCAGTGAGGTGCTACACCCATCTTTCAAGGACAAGAGCAGCATCTCTGATTAAGGTAAAATCCATCTGAATTCTTTATTGTAACTAAAGTTCCTTTGAATTTTTCCCCTGTGATATCCATTCCTTGACACTGGCTACTCACAGAGATCCTATTAGGGTGGCTAAGCACTGGAATAAATTGCTGAGTGAGGTTGTAGAATCTCCATCATTGGAGATTTTTAAGAGCAGGTTAGACAAACACCTGTCAGGGATGGTCTAGATAATACTTAGTCCTGCCATGAGCACAGGGGATTGGATTAGATGACCTCTCAAGGTCCCTTCCAGTCCTATGATTCTATGTTTCTATACTTGGTCCTGCCTCAGTGAAGGGGGATGGACTAGATGAGCTCTTGGGGTCCCTTCCAGGGCTACATTTCTATGATTCTGTATCTTAATTTTGCTATTGTTTTTCATTTAATCTGTTCTGCATTATTGCATTGAGAGGCTACAGTGTGTAGATTGAAAATGGCTCTGATCATCTTGTCAGTTGAACAGTTTGCTTCTCATGTTGCTCTGGTGAGCTTGATGTCCCTAATGTCTTTGCTGTATGATGACATAGTAAATTAGGTGCCTGTGCTTTATTCTTACATGCATCCACAACATTTTATATTTTTCATCTTGTATGAACATTGTATTTGTAATAACGAGCTCATGCTCAGCAGACTTGCTGAACTGGGGGAAAACCATTGTATTTCATTTTTTCTGACTCCCTAGTTGTTGTTACACCTCTCCAGACCTCACTGTCTCTTCTAACTCTGGCATTAATGTCTCCTGGGAGTATGAATTTGTTTTCATTAGGTATCGATTTGATTATGTCATCCAAATCAGAATAGAACTTTTTTTTAATTCTGTATTGTTCATGGTTGGAACATAAGCCTTGGTAAGAATTGGAAAGCATGAATTTCCAATATGATGTCATTAAGCCTTTCAGTATTTTAGGAGGTGTTATTAATGTCAAGATCAATGCTATAAATTCTGTCTTCTGCTGGTTTCCATTTCTAAAAGAAGGTGTAGCTGCCACCTATGGATCCTTCATTTGCAGAAAAGGACCTAGGGGTTACGGTGGACGAAAAGCTGAATATGAGTCAACAGTGTGCCCTTGTTGCCAAGAAGGCTAATGGCATTTTGGGTTGTATAAGTAGGGGCATTTCCAGCAGATCGAGGGATGTGATCATTCCCCTCTATTCAGCACTGGTGAGGCCTCATTTGGAGTACTGTGTCCAGTTTTGGGCCCCACACTACAAGAAGGATGTGGATAAATTGGAGAGAGTCCAGCGGAGGACAACAAAAATGATTAGGGGGCTGGAGCACATGACTTATGAGGAGAGGCTGAGGGAACTGGGATTGTTTAGCCTGCAGAAGAGAAGAATGAGGGGGGATTTGATAGCTGCTTTCAACTACCTGAAAGGGGGTTCCAAAGAGGATGGATCTAGACTGTTCTCAGTGGTAGAAGATGACAGAACAAGGAGTAATGGTCTCAAGTTGCAGAGGGGGATGTTTAGGTTGGACATTAGGAAAAACTTTTTCACTAGTAGGGTGGTGAAGAACTAGAATGGGTTACCTAGGGAGGTGGTGGAATCTCCTTCCTTAGAGGTTTTTAAGGTCAGGCTTGACAAAGCCCTGGCTGGGATGATTTAGTTGGGTTTGGTCCTGCTTTGAGCAGGGGGTTGGACTAGATGACCTCCTGAGGTCCCTTCCAACCCTGAGATTCTCTGATTCTCTGATTTGGAAGTCTGGTTTCGCTGAAGATTGCTGTGTTGATGCTGTATCTATTAAGTTCCCTTGCAATTAATGCTCTTATATGCTTGATGTGTTATCTCTGTCCATTAGGTCCTGTGTGTTCCAGTTGCCACAGTGAGATCTTTTTTTTTCTTATAGAATGACTGCAATGTGGATGATCCATCATTTATGGTAAACTGGCCAGATTAAACTTGGGCAGGCATTGTTTTTAGCACCTTTTCCCTTGCTAGGTTGAGAAGTACTATCCTGAAAAAGGGCAGCTCAATCACCCGAAGTGTTGCTAAACATCCTTGCTCCTCAGGACTTAAGGCTTAGTGACCAGAATCCTAGGTTGCCTTCATGCAGGTTTGTGACTGACTCCTATTGTTCATTTATGCGTCAAGTCACCACTCACCCATTGCTGCAGGACTTTCTTAATGATGCGTGAATGCCTGTGTGTGAGGTTTATGTGAGAATATCATTGCATGGGGACACTCTCACTCTCAGCGGCTGAGGTTGAAGACCAGTGGGACAAAAGATTGAAATAACTGGGAACTTCATCGGTGGATAGTCATTGACATCTTGTACCTTGTCAAGCCTTATGTGTTCCACAATTCATCGTTGTAGTGCGTTTCCAGACTTTAGACTAAGAGGTCTCCTCTGCCTGGTTAACCAAGCAAACTTAGTATGCTAGGCATAGACATGTCTCATCGTGGCTGCCATCTGCCTGGTTTAGCCTGCCAACCAAAGTGGTGTCTCGGGATCTGACAGCTCCACATGCTAGCAGCTAGTTGGAGCCATGGGTCAGAGCTGGGTGCAAAGGGGGGACCAATGAACAAGAGCCATTTAGAGTGTAACTTTCCTGACTTTCAGAGGACTACCTCTCATTCTACACTCCATATACTCAATTAATGCTTCAGGGCATCAAGATTAAAATTGAAGCTTTATTGCAGCTTAACTTCAGCCATAGTAACGTAAGAACCCAGACTGTGTGATTCACGATGGCATGGCTTTTGCAGATCCTTTCGTTCAAGTAGGAGTAGTAATAAATGCAATGTTTCTTTTTAATATTAATTGGGAAAGTTGCACAATGGCCAGGTGCTCGGAAAGATCACCATTTAAAAAATATTATTGTGTACTTAAGATATCTAAGATATATATCTTAGATATCTTAGATATCTAAGCAGATAGCTTACATCTGCCTATGAGCAAAAATTCTGGTATACTGAGTGAGTTTGTGTACAAGTTCACAAGTGCAAAAGTCGTCTTCAGGCAGAACATTGCGTTTTTTTGGACATGTTCACTATTTGAAATTGTATGGACATAAGTTTCTCAAGTCCACTGAATAAAGGGTGAAATTAAGCTTATAGTAAGAAATACCGTAGTGTACTTTTTCCAATTTTGTTTTATGGTACTTCAGTGTGCTAACAAATAAAAACTTTCAACAGATGTATCTGACAATATAAGCCAGACAAAAATTTTAAAAGTGGTTTACCTTTTTATTATTGGTGGGCAAGGAAGCATTCACTTATTTTAAAGTAAAAATCACTTCTCTGAATATTTAATCTAGCTGTTCTCACCCTTACATTACAAATACCATCAGATGTGTCAAGTGAGTCGATAGTTCGTAAGTTAGGTTTAAATTATCAACTTTTTGTAACTATTTTCCTTCAGGACTACTTTGTGTTGATTGCTTTATTCAACCTGTTTTGGGAAAATGCCAATTTATGCATAATACCTACTCCTATGTATAGTGTAAGTATTTTGTTGAAGACTATACTTAATCTTTATTAACTGGCCTTCTAAAAGATAATCGTGCATGAAGCAGCATTGTATAGTTACACCACTATTGCCACAGTTGATACTGAAATAGATTTATTTTAGTGAAGAAGCATATGGCATTTTCCTCACCTGGGAGACACAGGTTCAGGTGCATACAGAAAGGTTTTCTCTTTTATTGTTCAAAAAAGTAACGTCTCATATTTTCGTTAGAAGTTTATCATTATGATGATCTTAATGTTTGTGTATATATTTTATAGGAAGTATAATAAACTCGAGCATAGTTATAAAAATAGAAATGAAGTGAAATCTCCAGCAAAATTACAGTATTAAACTGAAGGACAAAATTAATACATGAATAGGCTGTGATAACCTAGGCTGAATGATTTAGCATCCCTGTACCTGAGGTATTTAGTTGTACTATTATTCTGCTAGATTATACAGATCAGTTTCTAAACCTTTAGAGCTAATATACTGGCTATGTGAGCTATTCAGCGTATGTTAGACACACAAATCTGTGTTAAAAGAACATTATTAAGATTCCAAAGTCAAGCATTCAGTAATTGGGAAATGCCAGAAATAAAGTTGCCTGTGCAGCCTTAATTCAGCTCCTTTTTGTATATGCATTGTGATTAGGTGTGGTAGAATTTGATTTTTTGTTTTTTTTAAATAATTTTGATGGATAATATCAATGTTTATTTTGAGCTTTTTTTTTACTTTTATCAATTTATATGTTCTCAGTTGTGGGAAATTACGGGGCGGGATCAAATAATTGAGGGTCATATAATAATTGACTGATGTTGAGATTCAAGAAATTAAAGTTTTAACTGTTGAAACACAAATTGTCAACATCACATCGCAAAATAGAGTAACTGTCCTTAAATCAAACTCAAATATTTTCTCAAGCAGTATTTATCTATCAGTAAATTTCTATTATCAATGGAAATATTTTTGTTGGTCTGTGTGTGTATAGTGACATTGAGGTTTATTGACATTTAGTAATAAAAATGTAACCATTCAAAGCCTAATTATGTGAGTCTCTAATTACATTATCCCATAATAATTCCCCTCCCCCTCTCCCCAGATTCCTGTCTCATTCAGTGCACATGGCTATTTAATGGTCCCTGTGTTCTAGACAGATCCTGAAAGGGAGCTGTCTATCCAACCGAACTCTTCAGAGGGGAAGGGCCAAGAAATTTTTTTTTAAAAATCAGAGGGATCAACTGAATCTGGAGTGGGGGGGAAGGGGGCTACAAATGAAAAAAACAGGAAGGGAGTGCGGCTCAAAGGTTCAAAGTCACGGTTCCAAATGGAGACACTGAGCTGAGAACCCTGGACAGTGCCCATTGCTCCTTGAAAGAGTACATGGTGGATGCCGCCCAGAGAAACTCTTCTCGGAGATCTGAACAAACTAGTGATCAAAAATAGGCCTCATGGTAAGGAACAAAGAATCCTTCTGTCCAAACTTCTCTTTGATAGATGGCCTTCTTGGCCAGGGCTAGGAGGAAGTTAACAAAGAGGTTGTGAGACTTTTTGGGGACATGAATAGGCTGTGAATAAATTAAAAGATCCAGAGAAAAGTGAAACCAGAACTTCAACAAGAGGTTGTAGAGGAGGTAGAAAAGGAGCTGCCACTTGGTGTACTGCAGGTTCACATGTGCCACGGTCTCCCTCTCATCACAAAAGGACCAAGTATTGAGATTCTTTAAGGTATGTCAGCCAGACCCCTGGGCTCATGGCTCTGGGAAGGAGAGACCAACGTATATCCAGGTGAGGTCGTGAAAACAAGATGGAGTACAGGCTAGTCCTCTGGAGGTTTTTGCCTTCTAGGTGGCAAGGAATCTCAAAGGAGACCTCTCAGATGGAGATAAGAACTGCCAGTCATATCTGAGCCCTTTGAGGCAGTGGAAGAAGGCATACTCCAACTGTCTCCCTGCCAGACCACAAGCACTCTAAAGGAGCCTCTGAAGGGCCTGAAGTTGGAATACATGGACCTGGCTGCAAATACATACCAGGACCTGTCCTCACTCTTCTAGAGATTGGCTCAGGACACATGCAGAGACCTTCCCCCGCCAAAATAATTCCAGGGTCACCCTCTCAAGGTTGACCAGAGTACCTGGAGCTGGCTTAGAGTGTCAAACTTGAGCCAAAGCATGAACAGGACAAGCAATCTATCAACCAGCATCCTCCCCTGAAAGGAAACGCACCAGAGAAGCCCCACTCATACTCGTATCTAGTCAATATCTTGGCCTTCATTTTTCCAGCAGAAAGGGATTGATGGTAGAGAGGTAAATGCTCAGATAGAGCAGTGGACACACTCCTCTTTGGATAATGCAGAGCGCGAGTGGAAGGTAGTTCACCTGTCTCCCATCCCTGACCATGAAGCCAGCACTTTTGATTAGTTGAGCTGGGCAGAGGAGACTGACGAGTAGTACTCCACCTGCACCAGGTCCTCTGGGTTCTGGGCCATGAGAAGCACGTTATTAGAATGCATTCACAGAACTACCAGTAAGGCTGGGTTGTTGAGCACCTATTCCATCAGTCACCTGTGCAAAAGATAAAGGAAGAACTCATTATTATTATTTCAGCTCAGTGCTAATGTGGACACGAGGACGAACGGATATAAACTGTCAGTCAGGAAATTCAGGCTTGAAATTAGACGAAGGTTTCTAACCATCAGGGGAGTGCAATACTGGAACAGTCTACCAAGGGAAACAGTGGGGGCGAAGGACCTCCATGACTTTAAGATTAAGCTAGATAAGTTTATGGAGGGGATGGTATGATAGGATAACGGGCTTAGTCAATAGGTCAATTATGTGCCTGGTATGATATAACCTTTTCCAGAGGGTTTGGCTGGAGAGTCTTGCCCGCATGCTCGGGGTTCAGCTGACTGCCATATTTGGGGTCGGGAAGGAATTTTCCTCCAGGGAAGATTGGCAATGGCCCTGGAGGTTTTTCGCCTTCCTCCGAAGCATGGGGCAGGGGTCACTTGCTAAGGAGTGGGTGGATCGGCTTATGTGGCCTGCATCTTGCAGGAGGTCAGACTAGATGATCATAATGGTCCCTTCTGATCTTGAATTCTATGATTCTATGATTCTATGATTCTAACTCAGTGGCATACGACTGACCAGACAGAAGGCAGCCCTGGTGTTCTCCCCAACCAAAGATGACAGGTTTGGTCAAGGCCCAGTTGAGCTTGACCATACATTCTGCAGAGGCACACAGCATGTGAAATGGGAAGTGAAGCCAAATGCCTGCAAGGTTCCAATAAGATATCCAAGATCCACCTTGTCAAATGCCTTTTCCTGCCTGAGGAACAGGAAGGTGAGAGACATACATGTTGGATGGAGGAAGTCCCAGACCAGAAACATATTATTAAAGATAGTTCAGCCTGTGACAATGTATATCTGTTTTGGATGCATCAGGTCCGTCAGCATAAAATACAGTCACTGTGAGATGGCTTTTGCTACAACTTTATAGTACATGCTCAGTAGTGATATTGGGTGCCAATTCTTCAAGTTGCAGAGGTCCCCCATCCTCACAGAAGGATGAACATAGCCCACCTGCCTGACAAGGCGGAGTACCCCGCTCCTCAGGGATTTGGCCCAGAATGCACTGTAGAACTCCATTGTCGGTCTGTTGATGCCTGGCGATTTGTTGGAAGGCTTCTGAGAACTCAGAGTGAAAGGAAGATCCAGCCAGTCCTGCTCACTCACACTGACTTGGGAGTTCATCCCACAGGCCCTCACAGGCATCAGCATCGATGCTGGAGAGAAAAGATCAGTGTAGAAAGCCATTGACCTTTCTTGCATCTGCTCTGGATCCATGAGAGGAGTGCTCTTCTCTTCCAGGAGAAAAGTGATGTATTTTTTAGCACTGCTTCTCTTCTCCAGGAATAAAAGAAGTGGGACCCATGATATGTCTCCAAGAGGAGCTGAATATGTGAACCAGTCCATAGACTCAACAGAGCTCATGGACTCCCTGTCATCCTCAGTCAGACACCCGGCATCTTCCTCACTCCAGCTCCCAGGGAGGGACAACTTCCTTCCCTCTCTCCCCACTACCCCACATCAACAGGGAGGCCAGCCTTCTCCCAAAATGCATGGTCCACCATATTCCCTGACACAGATGGAGGGAGTATAGCAGCCCCAAAAGAAAGGGGAAGAGCAGGTACTACAAATACCACCTCCTGGGACTCACCCCCAGATGACAATGGGGGGATTTCCCCAGGAGAAGAGAAATAAGAGGGTTCCAGCCTCCCAGAGAGAACCTCTCTTGGGTGGCAATACCATTGTGGCAAGCTCACCAGCACTAAGTGGCTCAACACTGGGGGCTAGCACTACCTCAACAGGCACAGCGACCACCAACCCAGCATTAGCAATCCCCTGGGCAAGCCCTAGGTCTTGAACAGACTTGGCGCCAAACTGCTTCCCCTTAGTGGAGGACACATGAAAAGGTCTGGTTAGTTGATGCCATCCTTGACCACTGCCAGAATGGGCAAAAAAGCCAGCACCATCACATACTGAGCTGGGACTAGCATCAAAGGGCACTTCCAATGTGGGGACAGAGTAAAGGGGAGAAGGAGAATGGAACTGAAGGGCCACCAAACAAACATCTGCGCCCAGACTGGAGCCTACAGGGAGATGGTTGTCCCCACCTGTGTCAGCTGGTGTCAGACTTGGGATCCTGATTTCTTGCCCACCCCAAACTGTCTGGAAAGCCCCCATTCAGTCCCCTCCACTGGTGACCAATGAAGCAATCTAAATCTTGGCACCAACTGCTGGGACAGAATCAAAGGACACAGGGACCCCACCAGTAGCCCCCTGTATCTCAGGCTTCTCTGGATTGGGGGAGATGGGACACACCAATAACATCTGACCTCCTCAGCTGGCTCCACCTGCTGAACTCTCCTGTGGGGCAGTAAATGAGGTTCAATTGCAACAGCAGCCCTGGCCCCCTCCCTAAAGATGGTAAAGGGGACGTCTCCAGATCTAAGGGAAGCAACTGTGCCCCAGTCTGTCTCTAACTCTGACCCCTCAGAATGTCTCCTAAGCAGTGCTACTGAGGTCAGTGGGTGAGATGGAATCCACTGGCAAGGGCTGTAAAGCAGGGGCCAACAGCAGCATCTTGGTACTACGTCTCCCCCACTAGAGCTCACTTTCCCTGTCCTGCCACCACCACCTCCACTTCCAAGGATCCCACAAGCTGGTGGTGAATGAGGTCCAACTGCCTGGCTGGTTGCAGTGGAATGGTCACCCTTAGCACCCTATCGGGATCAGAGGGAGTACTCAGGGGAGGAGTCGGCCCAGAGATTGTATTACAGGCACTCTATCGGTGCCCTTCTTTGACTCAGGTGGGTCTGGTGTCTTCTTAGGCTGGGCCATAAGCTGTCTTTATGGATATGCACCAGATCCTGGCACAGGAAGCACCTTGCCTCCCCTGATGAATCAGGAACCCTGTATAGAGTCCCCTGAAATGGCACCTCAAAAGACCCTTCTGCACAACGTTTGTCCTCGGCCACCTGGATATTAACCTGGCAGCATAACATAAGAACATAAGAATGGCCGTACCGGGTCAGACCAAAGGTCCATCTAGCCCAGTATCTGTCTACCGACAGTGGCCAATGCCAGGTGCCCCAGAGGGAGTGAACCTAACAGGCAATGATCAAGTGATCTCTCTCCTGCCATCCATCTCCATCCTCTGACGAACAGAGGCTAGGGACACCATTCTTACCCATCCTGGCTAATAGCCATTTATGGACTTAGCCACCATGAATTTATCCAGTCCCCTTTTAAACATTGTTATAGTCCTAGCCTTCACAACCTCCTCAGGCAAGGAGTTCCACAAGTTGACTGTGCGCTGTGTGAAGAAGAACTTCCTTTTATTTGTTTTAAACCTGCTGCCTATTAATTTCATTTGGTGACCCCTAGTTCTTGTATTATGGGAATAAGTAAATAACTTTTCCTTATCCACTTTCTCCACATCACTCATGATTTTATATACCTCTATCATAATCCCCCCTTAGTCT
Organism: Mauremys reevesii; assembly: GCF_016161935.1. Lineage (NCBI taxonomy): Eukaryota > Metazoa > Chordata > Testudines > Geoemydidae > Mauremys > Mauremys reevesii. The sequence continues at coordinate 100,568,695 of NC_052623.1, forward strand.
TCTCTTTTCCAAGCTGAAGAGTCCTAGCCTCTTTAATCTTTCCTCGTATGGGACCCTCTCCAAACCCCTAATCATTTTAGTTGCCCTTTTCTGAACCTTTTCTAGTGCTAGAATATCTTTTTTGAGATGAGGAGACCACATCTGTACACAGTATTCGAGATGTGGGCGTACCATGGATTTATATAAGGGCAATAATATATTCTCAGTCTTATTTTCTATCCCCTTTTTAATGATTCCTAACATCTTGTTTGCTTTTTTGACCGCCTCTGCACACTGCATGGACATCTTCAGAGAACTATCCACGATGACTCCAAGATCTTTTTCCTGACTCGTTGTAGCTAAATTAGCCCCCATCATGTTGTATGTATAGTTGGGGTTATTTTTTCCAATGTGCATTACTTTACATTTATCCACATTAAATTTCATTTGCCATTTTGTTGCCCAATCACTTAGTTTTGTGAGATCTTTTTGAAGTTCTTCACAATCTGCTTTGGTCTTAACTATCTTGAGCAGTTTAGTATCATCTGCAAACTTTGCCATCTCACTGTTTACCCCTTTCTCCAGATCATTTATGAATAAATTGAATAGGATTGGTCCTAGGACTGACCCTTGGGGAACACCACTAGTTACCCCTCTCCATTCTGAGAATTTACCATTAATTCCTACCCTTTGTTCCCTGTCCTTTAACCAGTTCTCAATCCATGAAAGGACCTTCCCTTTTATCCCATGACAGCTTAATTTACATAAGAGCCTTTGGTGAGGGACCTTGTTAAAGGCTTTCTGGAAATCTAAGTACACTATGTCCACCAGATCCCCCTTGTCCACATGTTTGTTGACCCCTTCAAAGAACTCTAATAGATTAGTAAGACATGATTTCACTTTACAGAAACCATGTTGACTATTGCTCAACAGTTTATGTTTTTCTATGTGTCTGACAATTTTATTCTTAACTATTGTTTCAACTAATTTGCCCGGTACCGACGTTAGACTTACTGGTCTGTAATTGCCAGGATCACCCCTAGAGCCCTTTTTAAATATTGGCGTTACATTAGCTAACTTCCAGTCATTGGGTACCGAAGCCGATTTAAAGGACAGGTTACAAACCTTAGTTAATAGTTCCGCAACTTCACATTTGAGTTCTTTCAGAACTCTTGGGTGAATGCCATCTGGTCCCGGTGACTTGTTAATGTTGAGTTTATCAATTAATTCCAAAACCTCCTCTAGTGACACTTCAATCTGTGACAGTTCCTCAGATTTGTCACCTACAAAAGCCAGCTCAGGTTTGGGAATCTCCCTAACATCCTCAGCCGTGAAGACTGAAGCAAAGAATCCATTTAGTTTCTCTGCAATGACTTCTCATAAAGATTGCATGAGGTGGAGGTGCAGATCCTTACACCCTTAGGAAAGAGCACTGTGGGGGAGATTATCTCCCTAGGGCAGGGGGTGGACAAGAGGGCCGCCTTGGGGAGAAAGGGCAGCACAGATGTAAGCACCACTCTAATCCCAGGCCCTCCAGTGGCTCAAGGGGGACAGAGATGATGGCCACTGAAATCCCCCTGCTTGACCACGTCCTGCACAACGTCCTCCATGACAAGGAAGAAAACCACCTTGGCCATATGTTTTGGAGGTCACCACAATGCCAGAGTCCCCAGCCACCCTTGCCCAGCGCCTGCACATAAATGTCCACATGGGGCAAGGCATTCTCAAGGATATAACTAACCCCGTGCCTCCTGGTGAGGCCAGGGAAAGGGTCCTGGCAGTTGTGGGTGGAATTAGCAGAGCAGGTTAGCACAATGACTGCAGAAGATGGTAACGGCGTAGGTAGTAAGTTAGCTGCAAACTCCAGTGTGCCCTGAGGAGTAGCCCCCCCCCCCGATGCTGGTTGAAGGCCTAGTGGGAAGAACAGAAATACCCCCAGAGGTCTTCTTCACAGGGCTATTGCCTTTGATCTGAAAGGAAGAAAAGAAGCCCTTGCCCTTGCTGTGAATGTTTGTAACAGATGATACTTCCCTCAACAGCCCCATGCCCAGAGGCAGGGCAATAATGATGGCCTGTGAACCCCCTGCTCCCTTCTCTTCTTTCCTAGCCCCCGCTCCCACCAACTGAGGCCTCTGGGCGAGAAGCTTCGCTGTGGAGGAATTGAGGACCTGCCATGGTAGTGACTGAAAAAATGGGAGGGTGGTGATAGGGGAACACAACATCCCTGCTTGGAAGGGGAGCCAAAGGAGAAAATGTTATGAGGAGTCCACCTCTCCTGGCTGCACTTTAGTGAAAGGGGAGATGGGGATCAAACAAACAATATGAAGGGAGGGAAGAGGTGGCGGAAGGGAAGGAAAGTCAGGAGGATACAATCAGGAGACTCAGGAGGGAAGGAAGTAATGATAAACTGTGGAGGGGAGGAGGGAGCAGGAGGAAACCTGTTTCCCTGCCTAAAGAGGACTCCCCAAGCCAGGGGCTGCCAAGGCTGAAAAGGGGAGTGGAAGAGATGGGACTCAAAAAGGAGCCTGTTTTCCCAAGTGAAAGGGCTTAAGGAAAGAGCAGGGACAAAAGGGTGTAAGGGTGAGGACAAACAGGCCAAACAAACACAAGATGGGAAGGGAGACCATCAACCAAACCAGACAACGGGAAGGGGCAACAAAATGGATGACAGGACTCACAAAACTGGAAATTTGGAAAACATGAAACAAGGCGGCTGCTGCTGCTGGCCGGGTCCCAGGCAGCTGAGGGGAGGCCAACTGCTGCACCAGCCACGGCAGAGCAACTCCTCCACCCCTACCACCAGGAGTAGAGCAGCTACACACCACCAGCCCTGCCAGCTTTAACTGGACAGCACCAATAGCAGCTGGCTGGAAGCCATGCACAGGATAAAGGACCTGCTTTAGGAATGAATCAGGGTTGTGTAGCAAAGGAGGCTGTTGTCTATAGATCCCTCCCTTGTTTGTTGCAGAAGTGAGAAGTTTATAGTGAGCAAGGCAGCGGATTTCAGAAAGAGAAAGGAGGGTCTTGTTGTTAAGGTAACTGAATACTACGCTGGTGAATTGGATTCCGTCCTTGCCTCTGCCATAGTCTTGGGTGATGCTGGGCAAGCCACTTAACCCAAACTTTTCAGACGCAATCACTACTGGGTGTTCCTTATTTTCTGGGTGCCCAGCTTGAGACCTTGGGATTTGATTTGCAGAAGTGGTAACCCTCCCATTGCAACTGAACTTGGGAGCTGGGCTTGAATATATAAAGTATTATTGAATGCTGATACAGTAGAACCTCAGAGTTACAAACACCAGTCATGAACTGACCAGTCAAACTCATTTCGACCCAGAAGTATACAATCAGGCAGCAGCACAGTTCAAAAAAATAAAAGAAGCAAATACAGTACAGTGCTGTGTTAAACATAAACTAATAAAATGAAGGGAAAACAGCATTTTTCTTCTGCATAGTGAAGTTTCAAAGCTGTATTAAGTCAGTGTTCAGCTGTAAACTGTTGAAAGAACAGCCATAATGTTTTGTTCAGAGTTACGAACAGTCACTATTCTCGAGGTGTCTGTAACTCTGAGGTTCTACTGTACTGTGAAAAATCAGGTCCTGGGTATCTCAAATTGGGCACTGAAAATGAATGGACACTTTTGACCTTAATCTTTCTCTGCCTTAGTTCCTCATTTGTAAAATGGGGATAATACCACCCCCTAACTTCTTGAGGGTTTTGTGAAGATATTAATTGTTTGAAGCACTTGAATTTCAGTATGGATCAGAGTTGTAGTAAAGCTCTGGAGGAAATTAAGAATTTTTTCTTCATAATACGGTGTGAATAGCATGCAGAAAATAAGGCCTGGGGCTTCACTTTGAACAGTGAGGCTAGAACAAAAGAGTGAATAGCTACCTGCTCATTAATTGAGCACTGGCCATTCTGTGCACAGAATGAGGCAAGGGTCCTGTGGAAAAAATGTACATGATCATGTAAGTTAAAGACTGCATTGTAATATTTGCATAAAAGAGCAGAATAAGGTTGCACAGGCAATCTTAATTCTGGGATTTCCTAACTTATGAGTGCTTGACTTTGCAACCTTAATAATGTTCTCTCACGGTAAATTTTTCTGTGTTCCTGGCTCTTAAAAAAGGAAAAAAACCCACAATCATCATCAACAACAACAAAACCCAGAAAACTCGGGAATTCCATCATGTGGCTTCATTTGACAGCTCCATGATTTGTCAGCAGGGTTGAAACTCTTAAGCCTGGTCTACACTAGGTGTTTAAATCGGTTTTAGGAGCGTAAAACCGATTTAACGCCAAAACCGTCCACACCAGGAGGCACCTTATATCGATTTTAATGGCTCTTTAAAGCGGTTTCTGTACTCCTCCCTAACGAGAGGAGTAACGCTAGTATCGGTATTAACATATCGGATTAGGGTTAGTGTGGACGCTGATCGACGGTATTGGCCTCCGGGAGCTATCCCACAGTGCACCAGTGACCGCTCTGGACCGCAATCTGAACTCGGATGCAGTGGTCAGGTAAACAGGAAAAGCCCCGCGAACTTTTGAATATTTCCTGTTTGCCCAGCGTGGAGCTCCGATCAGCACGGGTGGCGATGCAGTCCGAAATCAAAATAAAAAAAGAGCTCCTGCATGGACCATGCGGATGTGATCGCTGTAAGGGCAGGCAAATCCGTTCTATCAGCGCTCCGTTACAGAAGATGAAATTCAGAATCCTTTTTTAAAAATCTCCAGACAGACGCCATAGCAGGGACTCAGCGCACTGCAGCGTGACAAGCGTAACGGAAAGCCAAAGAATCAAATGGATGCTCATGGACTGGAGGACTGAAGCTATCCCACAGTTCCTGCAGCCTCCGAAAAGTATTTGCATTCTTGGCTGAGTTCCAAATGCTTCTAGGGTGAAACACAGTGTCCGCGGGTCAGGGCATAGCTTGGCAATCTACTCACCCACCCCCCACCCACCCCCAGAAGTGAAAGGTAAAACAATCCTCTGACTCTTTTACATGTCACCCTATCTTTACTGAATGCTGCAGATAGACGCGATAGTGCAGCACTCAACACCAACATCCTTGCTCCCGCCATGGGTGGCTGATGGTACAATACGATGGAAATCCATCCTCATCATCAGCCTCAGCTGATGGTACAAAAGGACTGGTAACCGTCCTCGTCATCAGCCTATTGGCCCTAATTTTTTCTGGTGGATGGATGGTGCAATATGGCTGGTAACCATCCTCATCATAGCAACAGGGGGCTGAGCTCCATCAGCCCCCACCCTTCATGTGTAAAGAAAAGATTCAGTTGCCCCTGGACTAGCAGTGGGATGCTGGGCTTCTCTCCTACACACTGCTTAATGTCCTGTCTGGACTATCATAGCAGCTGGAGGCTGCCTTCCACTCATTTCTCACTAACAAGTCAGTGTGTCTTATTCCTGCATTCTTTATTAATTCATCACACAAGTAGGGGGACAATGCTACAGTAGCCAAGAAAGGCTGAGGGAAGAACGGAATCAACAGGTGGGGTTGTTACAGGAGCACCCCCTGTGAATAGCATACAGATCATAATTTCTGCAGGCTCTGACACAGAGCAGCTGTGCTCTCTGGTTCTATGATACGGTGGTTCTCTAGTACACTTGCCTATATTAGGCAGCACTGATTCTATTTTTAGATACCAAAAGGAGGGATTGACTCAGGAGTCATTCCCAATTTTGCTTTTGCCCCTGGCTGATCGGCCAGGGGCACTTATGACAGCAGCAAATGGTACAAAAAGATGGAAGGTGCAATATGGCTAGTAACCAATCTTGGCTTTTGCGCCCTTGGCTGATCGGCCAGGGGCACTAGCAGCAAATGGTACAAAAGGACTGGTAGCCATGATCATCCTCAGTTCCAATTTATGGAAGGGTTTGGATGGTGCAATATGGCTAGTAACCATCTCTGCTGTCATGCAAAAGCAAAAGCATGCTTCTGTGTAGCGCTGCTGAATCGCCTCTGTGAGCGGCATCTAGTACACATACGGTGAGAGTCACAAACGGCAAAACAAGCTCCATGATTGCCATGCTATGGCATCTGCCAGGGCAATCCAGGGGAAAAAGGCGCGAAATGCTTGTCTGCCGTTGCTTTCCCAGACGAAGGAGTGACTGACGACATTTACCCAGAACCACCCGCGACAATGATTTTTGCCCCATCAGGCACTGGGATCTCAACCCGGAAGTTCCAAGGGGCGGGGGAGGCTGCGGGAACTATGGGATAGCTAGGGAATAGCTACCCACAGTGCAACGCTCCAGAAATCGACGCTAGCCACGGACCATGGACGCACACCACCGATTTAATGTGCTTAGTATGGCCGCGCTCCACCCGATTTTATAAATTCTGTTTTACAAAACCGGTTTATGCAAATTCGGAATAATCCCGTAGTGTAGACGTACCCTAAGTTTCACTGTGCGGAGCTCTGGTACTTGAGCTAATAGAGTAACTCATAGCAGCAGTAGGATGTCATCCCCCTAGGTAGGTGAACCAGCTCTAAAGGAGTAGGAGACACACTTAGCTAGTGGGTTTCACAGATATTAGAGTCAAGGAATGGTGAGACTCAGGAATCTTGGGTCCTATTCCAGGCTCTAGAGTGGAATGTGCTCTAGAGCAATGGCTCTCAATCTTTCCACATCCTTTTCAGGAGTCTGATTTGCCTTGCGTACTCCCAAATTTCACATCACTTAGAAACTACTTGCTTACAAAATCTGACATAAAAATACAAAAGTGTCACAGCCCACTATTATTGAAAAATTACTTGTGTTCTCATTTTACCGTCTAATTATAAAATAAATCAATTGGAATATAAATAGTATATATTCAGGGTATAGTATACAGAGCAGTAAAAATAAATCATTGATTGAAATTTTAGTTTGTACTGATTTTGCTAGTGCATTTTATGTAGCCTGTTGTCAAACTAGGCAAATATCTAGATGAGTTGATGTACCCCCTGGAAGACCTCTATGTATCTCCAGGGGTACATGTACCCCAGATTGAGAACAGACTCTTCTGCCCCTTCCAAACTTGCTTTGTCCTAGTCCTGTTTCTGCCCACACCCCTGGTTCCCACTTCCAGTCTCCTTACCTAGCCAGTCCTAGTCTCCTCTTCTGAGCTTGCTGTCAGTCCCTGCTCCCAACACCTGGTCGCAGTCATCCCCCTCTTGCCCCAGTCTCCTTGTTTAGCCAGCCCCAGTTCACACCTAAGAGCTCCTTGTCCAATTTTTGTTCTCGCCTCCCTTACTGGCTCCCTGTCTCCCATCCCAGGCTCATTATCCAATCTGTTTCCCCTCCTTGACACTGTCCCAGTCTCTTTGACCAACCAGTTCCAGTTCTCCTCCTGCACCCCATCTCCTTGTTAGATCAGTCTGTCTACTCCTGCCCAAGCTCTTCTCCTGCCCAAGTTCTCCTCCACTGGTGCCTAGTCCCAATATTTTTGTGCATCCAATCCCAGGCTTCTCTGTTCTCCCAATTACTTGTCTGATTTCTGTTCTCCTTCCCCATTTCCTCCACTGGCACCCAATGCTTACCTCCCAAACCAATCCCAGCCTCCCCTGCCATTTAGCTGCTAGTCTCCTTGCCCAAGCAGTCCCAGCCTTTCCTCTTCCCCTCCAACTGCCAGTAACAGTCTCTCTCCTTCCCTTTAGTCCTTGTCTCATGGAGACTTCTTGTCCCAATCTACTCTTTTCCTTACCACATTTGACTGTTTGGCTTTTGTCCCCTCTGTATTTAAATCAGTTGGCTTGCCTCTCCATGTTGCCTAGGTGTCAGCAGGGAGGTTATTGAGACCACAGGAGAAAGAGGCTCCCTGCTCTCACTTCTAGTGCTTGGATCCCCACCCCAGCCTGGAGTTGCTGGGAGCATCAATTACAGGGAGAGTCCTTTTGAATCCCGGTAGCCCTGGGCTGGAACATGCTTAGTTGCTCTGTGGGGATAATGCATGCACAGTCTGGTTTCAGGTAGAAGCAGTGAGGGGATGGAGTATGATCAGTGAGGGCAGAATCTTAGGATATTTTAGCTGATAAGCTCTAGCAAGCCTCTACTTAGCTGTGTGAACTGCAGTTTTTAGAAGGATTTATATTTTTTCTCTTTCCATAGCCTAATGGAAGGGGGAAGGCATACCTCTTTCAATCACTTGACAGTATTCAGATATGAGCTGCTGTCACCTTTCACAGGCTCAACACCTTATGGTGTGGCCTTACTGGCATCTTCAGCTTCATGCTCAATGAGTATGCAGTCTGCTAGTGTATATGGAGGAGGGTTGAAAAAATTCTTCAGCTTTATGGCTATTTCTTTTGTCTTTGTGGTGGGAAATTCTCAGAGTGTTTAAGTGTCTTTTATTCAGTTCATTTTCTGAGATACTTTTAGTTCCCTTGGGATTTAATAGAAATTGAAATTCTGTTTTCAGATGAGTCTAAACACTGTATGTCCAGTGTAAGAGTATTTTGATTCTTAAAATAGTCTTTTTAAACTCTAATACTTATTAAAGAAAGACTTTAAAGTTAAATAACATCGAAGAAGGTATTGTATTTTCTTATCTGTCTGTGTAGAGCTTTTTCTGATCCTTCTAAGTTAGGAGTTGGTTAAGCATTGTAAAATGACATACAAATATTTTATACTCAAATAGCTTTGTATATTAGTAATCAGTTATAACATCAAATGTCCTTGCATATTTGAACATAAAAATATATCATTATTCACATAACAATGGTATCAAGAAGTTATTCTGTGTAAGCTTGCATGTAGACACAAAACATTTGCAAATAAACATTTTTAAAAGAAGCTTATGCCATCTTAGGCATTTGAGGAAAGATCACTTAAGAGAAAACATGAGCTAGAAGTAAATATCTTCTGTAAAACATTTTGAACAGAAATGTTCTCAAATTGATGGAATTAAAATTTTAGAGTCTTTATCAAAGAAATCCATTTTCATAATTCCTAGTATTCTTTAGAGGTTTCAACTAAGATTATTTTATTTATAAAGAGGATGCATAATGAGACACATTTTTATGACTGATTTCATAGGTCTGATAATGCATACTAAATATTGCTTCTTTTTGAAACATACTGAATAAAGAACATCCTCACACAGTTTTATTCAACCAGGTCGCTTTTTAAAATATAAGTATCTTGAGAAGTTTGTTTGCATGAGATAAAGGTCATATGTATACCAAATTGGTGTCTTGTACATGGGGAAGGGGTCTTTTTTTGGGAAGGCAGTCTTGTTGGTTAGTTGCCTTTTGACAAATTGGTTTTTAGATTTACCACCTACTATTTGTAGTACATTTACAATTTTCATTTAAAACTCCTATCAAATATTCTGTAAGAGCAAAATCACAATAAATCTTTTATTCCATCCTTCAAAACAATAGCATAAGATAAAATACTGTAGGATATTAAAGCAAAATAGAAGTTATAAAGCTGCATTCCAGAGTCCATGTGAACATGGGTGGAGGTTTTGTCATTTTCAGGGTTACCGAGGATATGTCTACACTGCAATAAAACACCCACATCTGGTCCATATCAGTTGACTTGGGGTTGGGCTGCGGGACTATAAAATTTCAGTGTAGACGTTTGGGCTCGGACTGAAGCTGCGGGTGTTTTATTGCAGTGTAGACATACCCTCTGTTTCTGTCAGAAAGCAGAGATTTCCCAGGAGTTTCCTTCATTAGCTCATACCTCCCTCTAGTCTATACTTTTATAACTCCCAGTGAATAGTGTCAGTGCCTTCCTCTGCTCTGAAGCTCTCCCAAATAACTTGATTTTTGTTAGTTAGTTTTCACTGCTGCCCTTGGGGTTCTAGAACAGCAGTAGTGAAACTGAAAGACTCTGGTCAGTCTTCACTCTCCCGCACCTTGGAAAAACTGAGCAGAACTAAAGCTGTCTTTCAACTTTCCATTACTTTTATCTTTGATAGAGGAAAATTTGTCATGCATATCAGGTAGGGTGGCTCAGGCTATTGTAATGCTTTCCAATCTATGTAACGTTTTATCTGTTCACTTTTATTTATATATATTAATTTGGCATAAAGTTTTAAATTAAAAAATCCTCTGGTAATTAAATAACTCTGGAGTATATAGTATATTTTGTGAACCCAAAATTTTAAAAAGGAATAAAAGAGGTATAATTAGTAGATATCTTTGATAAAGGAGTTAATTGTCTTTTTAAGCTAAAACAAAATACATATTTTAGTTCTGCCAGTTTGTAGTATTTTCAGATTGTTTGAATGTAGTTTTGGGAAATATAAAAACATAAGTGAATATATTGTAAAGTAGGATGATTAAAAGAGCTAAAAAATATAAAATATTTAGACTGTTCATTTACAATATTTTCAAAGGCCAACACATTGGAGGAATACAAAATTAAATGCAGATTATTCAGGGGGAGGCTGATTATAAAACAGTTTTAAATTTGTATTAAAAAGATGAGATGACTTTAATTTTCAGCACAGATTACTCTCGTGATAAGGAGTGCGATATAAATTCCTTGTCAAAGCAGGATGCTAAATGTAAAACAGAGGATGTAGCTATTATGCATGCTTTGGAAAGACATCAAAGTTTTGGTCAACATTATCAAATGTATGCAAAATTTTCTAGATATGTTTGTTTTATTTCAACCAGTTGTGTGCAATTAGATGATATAGGAGGTGATTGCCATGCTAAATAAAATCCCGAAGTCCATGTAGCTCAATACCTTGTCTCTGGCAGTGGCCAGTATCGGATTCTTCAGAGGAAGGTGTAAGAACCCTCAGTAGGCAGATGTGGGATAATCTGCCCCAAGATTAGATCTTATCCTGATCTCTTGTAAAGAGGGTTAACATCTCTGCCAATATTTTTGTTCTTTATAAATTATGGTAACTCATGGTATTCCTGATATCCATATACATATCCAATCCATTTTTGAATCCTGCTAAATTCTCGGCCTCTAACTTCCTTTGACAGTGAGTTCCACAGTCTCATTACGTACGGTGTGGAAAAAGTATTTATTTTTATCCATATGAAATAGCACACTTCAATTTCATTTAATATTTCCTTGCTTCCGATGTTGAGACTGGAAAAACGAAAGTTCATTATCAACCTTCTCTCTGACATTCTTTGTTTTATATACTTTTATCATGTTCCCTCTTAATTGTTTCCTTTCCAGTCTTTTCATGAGTCTTTCTGTGCCCTTGATCATTCTCATTGCCTTCTTTGAAACCCTTCAAATAATGCAATATCCTTTTTGAGATGCAGTAACCAGTACTGCACACAGTATTTCAGGTGAATCTGCACTATTGGCTTATGTAATGACATATTTTTGTATCCGTTTCCATCCCATTCCTTATGTATCCTTGCATCTTGTTCGCTTTTTTTTTGACTGCAGCTGCACATTAACAGTCTTCACTGAGTTGTTTACAATATCAGCTCCATTTTCTGATTTGATACCATTAATTTAGAAACCTTTTAAGGTGTATGAGTAGTTTAAATGTTTTCCTTAACAGAAGTTGGTCCAGTAAAAGATACTATCTTTCCCACCTTGTTTCTCTAATATCCTGGGACCAGCATAGCTACAAAACCACTGCATGTATCCCAGTAGAACATTTATCAACTCTCAGGATATTCAGGGTCAGTTAAGGTGAGCTCTGATCTATATTTAAGGTCTAATTCCATAGAATCATAGGACCAGGGGCGGCTCTGTTTTTTGCTGTCCCAAGCATGGCAGTCAGGCAGCCTTCGGCGGCGTTTCTGCAGGAGGTCCGCTGGTCCTGCACCTTCGGCGTACCCGCCACCGAATTACTGCCAAAACTGCGGAACCGGCGGACCTCCCACAGAAACGCCACCGAAGGCTGCCTGACTGCCGCCCTCACAGTGATTGGCAGGCCACCCCTCTGGCTTGCCACCCCAGGCACGCGCTTGCTGCGCTGGTGCCTGGAGCTGCCCCTGCATAGGACTGAAAGGGACCTCAAGAGGTCATCTATTCCAGTCCCCTGCACTCATGGCAGGACTAAGTATTATCTAGATCAGGGGTCTCAAAATCCCGGCCCGCGGGCCATCTGTGGCCCAAGAACCTCCCCACTGCGGCCCACGGAGGAGAAACGCATGCAGCCATGCTGTGGGCAATGTCTGCTGCAGGTGCTGCCCCACACAGCTCCCATTGGCTGGGGGAGAGGGACAGACATGCCATCACTAGTTGCCGGGCAGAGTCAGCCATGGAGGCACTATCCTTTTTTCCACAATGAATATAAACAAGTCAAAATCCAGAACACAACTATCTGATGCACACCTTGCTGGAATCCTGAAGGTTTCAACTGCTCAGTCACTGAGGCCAAACATCAACAAACTTAGAGAACTGAAGCATGGCCAGGCAAACACTAAAAACTCTCTGGCAGGCGAAGAATTGTATAAAGTTGTATGACCATTATATTTCTAAGAAATTCAAAATAAAAAATACAATATAAACATTTTCTTTTCTGAACACCATCTTCAGAGACATTATTGACGTGCTGGGAGGATTTGAGGACTGGCACTGGCCCTGAGGTAAATTGAGTTTGAGACCCCTGATCTAGATCATCCCTGACAGGTGTTTGTCTAACCTGCTCTTACAAATCTCCAAGGATGAAGATTCCACAACCACTCTAGGCAATTTATTCCAGTGCTTAACCACTCTGAAAGGAAGCTTTTCCTAATGTCCAATCTAAACCTCCCTTGCTGCAATTTAAGCCCATTGCTTCTTGTCTTATCCTCAGAGGTTAAGAAGAACAATTTTTCTCCGTCCTCCTTTGATATAATGTATACATGTTTGATGGTATAAATGTTATGTTAATGTTAATATTGCAGTTCATGTATGTGTAATTTTGTTTAATATTATGTAGATGTTACGCTCTCTAGGATAAAAATGAAATGTTTTTATAAAGGAAAACATAATAATATGGTTATAATAATTAACAGACTTAAACTACATGCAGCATATAACTTCATTTGTAGTTTTTGATTTTCCTGCATAGTTGGGTAACTCCACTGGCAGTTAGAAAGGCATCCACTGCCCCCCGCCCCCAACATACCTTCTCAGCAATACTTGCTGTTGCGGGGGAAAGAGTAGCTAAATGGATTTGCAAACTTGTGGTACTTGCAGACTGTGATGGGAAACTATCGTTTTACTTTACCAAACCAACTGTTAACTTATTCTGGTTTCATCATTATTTAGCATATGTCTAGGCTAGAGGTCAGCAACCTCTGGCATGCGGCTCGCCAGGGTAAGCACCATGGCGGGCCGGGCCAGTTTGTTTATCTGCCACGTCGGCAGGTTCGGCGGACCGCGGCTCCCACTGGCCGCAGTTCGCTGTCCCAGGCCATTGAGAGTGTTGGGAAGCACCACGGGCCTAGGGATGTGCTGGCCGCAGCTTCCCGCCACCCCCATTGGCCTGGGACGGCGAACTGCGGCCAGTGGGAGCCGCAGTCTGCCAAACCTGCCGACGCGGCAGGTAAACAAACTGGCCCTGGCGAGCCACATGCCAGAGGTTGCTGACACCTGGTCTAGGCATATTTTTTGCCTTAAATTGGCCATTACAACTTTTGTTGTTGACATTCAGAAAGTATCAATTCTTTTGTACAGTAGAGGAGTTAAGATGAAAACACTTTTTAAAAAACGTACTGTAGATCTTTTTTCAGAAGTTGTCTTCACCAGTCCTTCAAGATATCTATATAAGGATTGCAGTCCAGCGTGCATGTATTTAGATTTGTACAAACTGTAATAAGAGCACCTACCCAAAGGTCTGGCACACCTGACTTTTTAAAAAAAATTCAAAACCTCCCTGTCATTTTCCCCAGATCGAGTTAAATACACAATGACAACATATATATGATTGAAAGTAATTGACCCCCCACACGGTCTCATATATAGCTCCATCCAACATCCATTTCTTCAAGAGCTAGGAAGCAATAGTGAATATTTCAATGTACCCTGAGGCTAACAAGCTCAGGTTGTTACAGACCCTGAAAGTTATGAGGCTTACTAGACAGCTCACTTCCCTGGTTAGCCCCCCTTCTCCTAAAGTTTGTTTTTTGTTGTTTCTTATGCCTCAGGGCCTCATTTGCCTATGTGCTGCATCTGTGTTTCCATCAGGATTTGGTTAATCTGGCCCTTCCAGTTACTTTTTACCCAAGTATATGCATTTGCTTTTGTAAATATGGTAAAAGGACTTGACACTGTATGGAGATACACGATTTAGAATGTACTATCATTCCTCTATGGAGAGGAAATAGCCCCTCTCTCTGAGAAAGTGAGAGGAGGTAGCCTCTCCTCTCAGAGGGAGAGAAAGTGATAGCTGGAGGAGAAGAGGGAGAGGGTTGAGGGTCAGAGGCAGGCAGTGCGGCACCTAAGAGAGAGGGATGGAGAGAAACAGTTTGGGGGTAAACTGAGAGAAATGGGGAGGGAGAGAGGGATGGAGGGAAACCAGTACTCAGAGAAACTCAGAGTAAGTGGAGAGACAGAGCAAGACAGAAGGACATGCAGGTGAGGGTCCCTTTAGTTTAAGGCAGACTGATCAAGTCAGTCTATGTTTGATGGCATATTCCTGAGCATTTGTTCCTGAGCATCGGTTCTAGTCATCTCCTATTATTGATCATGTGGTCCCGGCAATCAGGAACAGGAGAACCAAAGGATGTTCTGATCCCATAGGTCTGGTCTAGTGTCCACCCCTGCAAGCCAGGACCACTGGAGTTGAATCCATCTCTTCAGGAAATCATGAGGCTCAAAGACTGACTTGAGCGTTAGACAGTACTCCGTGAAATATTTGGGAATAGGGGAAGCTTGAACTATATAATAATAACTCCCTATAAAATAATGTTCTGTGCATGCAGAGATAGACATATCTATATTTCTTTATTTATAGGATTATATTTAATTAAGTACGCTTTGTAGTGAGTTAGTGTGTATGGGTATTGTTGAATCATAATACATTTTTTAATTTATATATATTCTTCATCTATTTAATGTTGTTGTAGATAGGTGGAATCCTCTTCTGTTTGTTCTAGTTTAAATAAAATCCCTGTTGTGTTATGTTTTTGGTTTTTTTTGAGAATGAGTTGTATTATCTTGTCTACCATTAAATAACCTTTATCATGGTATAACATGATACCTCCCAGCTCTCACCTGCCATGTAAACTATACCACTGTGACAGACAATTACTAAATCTTGGTGATTTTGGGATGGGAATGATACTCAGTGTATTTCAAATTATAACACAATGACCCTACTCAAAGAGGTCTGTTTATACTTGTTTGTCCTCTTTCTAGTTTACTGGGAAGGGTGGAATAAAGAACACTGCAATAATTAAAATAAAAGGGAGAGAGAAAACAAAAGCCTTAATTAACTCTCACTCCTTTCAGATAATGTTCACTCCTGCATTTGTACCACACAAAACAGAATAGTTCAGAACACTGTGGTGGTGGGGAAAATACTCACCAGGAAAATTTCTTAAAGAAACAGTCCCTCCTATCACACAAAGGATGAAGAGTCAGGAAATACAGGTTCTCCGAGTGCTTGTTCACGTCATTCCACATTAGGTGTACGTGCACCGCGTGCACGAGCATTGGAAACTTTTCCCTTAGCGGTACTCGTTGGGCCAGCGGGGCCCCCGCCTGAGCGGTGCCACTGTGCCGTACATATATACCCCTGCTGGCCCGACCCCTTCCAGTTCCTTCTTACTGTCCATGGTGGCATTGGAACAACCTCTTGCTCTCCTATGAGAAGCAATCCCTTAGCTTTAGAGTACTTAGCTGCTATCAGTTCGTTAGCATTCTATTGTGTGGACACTTAATAGATTAGGTGCTTGGAGGCTTCCAGCACCTGCCCCGGGCCATGGGGCATGCCGCAGGCCCACAGGTTTAAGGCTTGTGCCATGTGCTGCAAGCCTATGCTGGTTAGTGACCCCCACGACTCCTGTCTACATTGCCTGGGGGAAGCACACCAAACAGAGAGGTGTAAGATTTGCAAGGCATTTAAGCCTAGAACAAAGAAAGAGAGAGACTTTCGCTTGAAGCAGTTGTTGTTGGAGGCAGCGCTGCAGCCATCGGGCCCAGAGTGCCCGATGCCGGCTCCAGCCTCCTCGGTGCGGAGTGCCCCAGAGTCTTCCAGAGACCCAGTGCTGGACAAGTACTGCAAGCTGTCGGCTGGAGAAAAGTAGACCCTGGCACTGCTCATCCTCCCTGATGTGGCCCAAGGCCAAGCCAAAAGAAGGGCGCAGACGTTCCCCACAAAGGAGACCAGCGCCATCTAAGGGCCTAGGCACTGGAAAGAGCGGGACATTGAGTGGGATGGACACATATCCCTCTGAGTCCAGTCCTAAGTGAACTCAGCGAGGACGACGGGCTCAAGGGAGTAATGGATCAGTCCTCCACGCCTGACATCTTTGAGGCGGCGAAGGACCTCATCAGGTTGTCGGTGGTGAGCCCCCTCCCGATTAGCGAGAAGCCTTTGGCACCCAGGCCCGTGGTGCCGTCAAGGGGAAAGCTGGCAATGGTGAACCATTCGAGGTCACCGTCCCAGCATCACTCCTGGCGTTGGTCCCAGTCGAGCGTCGAGTCTGCGGACTCTCAGTTACCCCTGATGCAGAGGGAAGCCTTGGTACCGGAGATGAGTCAGCGCACGGGGTTAGTGCAAGGGACCCGATGCTCTCCAGCCCCTCCAGAGACCCGGCACTAAGAGAAGGCGAGCCGGCCATCGCCGAAGGCTTCCAGAAATCACCGGTCCCGATCTAGTTCCTGCGAACAGTGGTAACGTTCCAGTTCCTGATCGGCGAGAAGCCGCTTGTCGATCTCCCGCCAGCACAGGTCGATGGCACCGCCGTGGCCTTTGCGCTCGGCATCACCAGAGTCCAGCGCCGACTTGGGCCGATACAGTTACCTGCACCAGATGGCAGAGATCACCAGGCTGGGTGGCAACCCCAGTGGGGACCGCCAAGACACTGGCCCTTCTAGATCCCCTGGGCCTACCACCAGTGGCAAGGGGCTCCCACCAGGGCCAGCTACTCTGTGCACCGGTCCCGGTCCCCGCACCGATGCTCCTCCGTGCGGAAAGCCACAGTGTCCAGACTACCTGCACCGTCGCCGAGCGAGAGACCAGAGAAACCGGCACCGAGTCTGGTGCCGCCCCAAGGTCAGCACCAAAGGCCAAGGAAGCGAAGCACCTGGACGTGTTTGGCAGGAAGGTGTATTCCTCAGGGGGCCTCCACTTGAGGATTGCTAACCAACAGGCCATCCTCAACAGTCATAACTTCAACTCCTGGGCGGCAGTGAGGAAGTTTAAGGACAGCCTCCCGCAGGGTTCCCAACAGGAGTTTATGGCGCTGGTGGACGAAGGCAAGGCTGTAGACAAGACCTCTCTCCAGGCGTCTTTGGATTTGGCGGACGCGGTGGCCAGGACAGTCGCGTCTGGCATGGTCATGCGATGCTCGGTGTGGCTGCAGGAGTCAGATCTGCTGCCTGAGGTCCAGAACTCACTCCAGGACCTCTCCTTTGAAGGGTCCGGGCTCTTTTCGGACCAGACGGATGCAAAGCTGCATAGCCTCAAGGACTCAAGGACCACACTCAAGTTGCTGGTTATGCACACCCTGGCGACCCAAAGAAAGCCCTTCAAGCCGTAGCCTCCTGCTCAGCGTCACTACCAACCTAGTCCTAGGCAGGAGTCCTACTGCAGGCGAAATGAGATAACAGGAGGTGGTGTAATAATTACAATAATAGCTCCATCAGGCCAGAACGAAGGCCAGCATAAGTCTCAGCCTGGCCCCTAAACCAGGCTTTTGAAGGTGCGCTCGAGGACAGCGTACCGGACCTATCGCCAGATCCATCCCCTTATTTCCTGGACCACCTGTCCCACTTCTCCCGTTCGTGGTCCAGTATTACGTCGGACGGCTGGGTGTTACGCACAGTGCGAAGCGGTTACAGGCTGCAGTTCTCCTCGCCTATCTCCCACCCCCCTTCCCCATGCCTCTTCAGGGACCCTTCTCACAAGCACCTCCTGGAAAAGGAGGTTTGCACACTCCTAGAGGCGGGGGCAGTAGAGTTGGTACTGAAGGACCTGAGAGGGCTACTTACCTGACCAAGTGGAAGAGGTTCTTGGGCTGGTGTGGACCCCAACAGATTCAGCCACGGCAGGCTCCGATGCCTACCATTCTAGAGTACCTACTGCACCTCAAGCAGCAGGGACTGGCCCCGTCCTCGATCAGGGTGCATCTGGCGGCCATCTCCGCCTTCCACCTGGGGGCTCGGTGTTCTCCCACCCAATGGTGGGGTGGTTCCTTAAAGGACTGGGGCGGGTGTTTCCTTACTCATGCCCCCCAGTCCCTTCATGGGATCTCAACATAGTCCTTTCTAAGCTCATGGGGCCCCCATTCGAGCCACTTGCCAACTGCTCCCTCCTTCACCTTTCCTGGAAGGTGGCATTCCTGGTGGCCATTACCTCGGCCAGAAGGGTATCTGAGCTGAGGGCGCTCACCTCGGAGACACTATATACAGTATTTCATAAAGAGAAGGTGCAGCTCCGCCCACACCCCATGTTCCTCCCAAAGGTGGTCTCACAATTCCATCTGGGACAGGACATTTGTCTGCCTGTGTTTTTTCCCAAACCCCATGCAGACCCGAGTCACCGCAGCCTGCACACCCTGGATGTCCGTCGAGCGTTGGCATTCTACTTGGAGTGCACCAAGCCCTTTCGTCAATCCACACAGCTGTTCGTGGCCGTGGTGGAAAGGATCAGAGGCCTCCTGGTGTCGGCGCAGCGGATCTCCTCCTGGATTACAGACTGCATTCAGGCGTGTTATGACCTCACAGGTGTTCTGGCACAGGCCGTCACGGCCCACTCGACCAGGGCGCAAGCATCTTCAGCGGCTTTCCTGGCACCGGTCCCAGTCCAGGAGATCTGCAGAGCAGCCACTTGGTCATCAGTGCATACCTTTATGACCCACTACGCGGTCAACCAGCAGGCCTAAGAGGACGCGGTGGTTGTCGGGGCAGTCCTCCAATCTATTGTTCCGTGACTCCTACCCTCCTCCGAAGGTAAGCTTGTGATTCACCTAATGTGGAATGGACGTGAACAGGCACTCGAAGAAGAAAAAACGGTTACCTACCTTTTTGTAACTGTTGTTCTTTCAGCTGTGTTGTTCACGTCCATTCCACCACCTGCCCTCCTACCTCTCTGTTGGAGTCACCAGCATGAAGGAACTGGGGTGGGTCAGGCCAGTAGGGGTATATATGCATGATGCAGTGGCGCTGCTCAGGCGGGGGCCCCGCCGGCCCGATGGGTACCGCTAAGGGAAAAGTTTTCAACACTCGTGCACGTGGCACGTGTACACTCAATGTGGAATGGACGTGAACAACACATCTTGAAGAACAACAGTTACGAAAAGGTAGATAACCATTTTTTCTCTTCTTTGGGATTGTGGTCAAATCACTTGGGGGTCTCATTTTCAGAGATGCTGGAGCATCAGTAAATGAAGTTGAAGTAATTGGGAACTTTTAGTTATTAAAAACTCACCCTTAACCTTGTATGTGTCCCAGTTTCCCCATCTGTAAAATGGGAAGAATAATATTCTATCTTGGAGAGCTGTGTCTAGGTCTAGGACTTATTTTTTAATACTCCTTTGTTTAATACAAAAAGGGGGGGGTGTTTTTTTTTTAGCTGTTTGTTAAAGATAGGGGAATACACGTTTATTCATGGTATAGTATTAGTCTGGGATGCTGGTGTTTGCTGACAGGCAGGCTGCTGGATTCAGAGTTGCTGGACCAAGGCTGTGGCTATACTATAGTATACTATACTATGGTTCTCAACCTATTTACCATTGTGGGCCACATATGCATCTCTGTTACGTGGACCACATCCACACAATATATATACTCCCTTTATGGCCCTGAGGATGTCACATGGGCCTCAGCTGTGTGCTGATTGGGCCACAATCGGCCCCCAGGTTGAGAACCATTAGGGAGACACTCAGGGTGTAACCTGCATCCTGGCAGGCTGATTGTGAGTGACCCAAGTTGGAAGCTACAACAGCAAAACATCGTGAGGCACCCAAGGTTGCAGGGCAGAGGTGACAAAACACCTCGCTGGTCTGGGTTGCTCCCCAGAATCTCATACTAGTAAAGCTCAAATGTTCACAAAATGTAAGCAAAAAAGTGACCATCATAAAATCTAAACTGGATTTGGATGGAGTGATAGTTGAGGATCTCTCTTTAAAAAATTACTCTGGATAGGTGCTACTTTTCTTCTTTCGTGTGTGTGTGTGTGGGGGGGTGTTAATAAAATCTGCTTTTATGTTGAGGCAATCTAACTTGCGTTTCTCATATTATTAATTGGCTCAGTCTCTATTGTGTGCTTTGGAGAGTGACTAAACCCTTATTAGGAATGCAGTGTGTAACTGCTTGAGTATAAAGTACCCTTTGAAAGGTCACATGGGCATAGGGAACACCAAACATGATTTGGAGCCAAGGAAAACGTTTGACAAACCACCATGCTTTACCCATCTCTCGCTTTAACCTGTGCTATTAGCCCTCCCTTCCTATACTTTTGTGAGGATTAAATTCATTCACCAAAAAAATAATAATTTTTAATTGATAGGCATCTAACAAATAATTTTCATCCCTGAATCGCAATATGACCGAGGTTTATAATGGAAATTCCCATGAATCCAGCTTTAAGAGCAGAATATTAAATGGTGAAACTATATTAATGCAACATAAAAGTTTTATTTTTTCTGTGGACAGAAGAAGCATCCAAAATACAGATTTTGTTACCTGTACATCATGAAGAAACTAACCTAGTGATGAAGCAATGACAATTTTCTGCTTCGTTAATCTGTGGAGGATAAGAATATATTTCTGTTATATGAAGGTGCAACATAGTTATTACAGAGACAGCATAAAAGCCTCAGCAAGGGTTTTAACAATTCCCAGGTTATAGATCCTCATGCTGGTGCTTTTGCTGTTTGCAGTTGAAAGGTGAATAACAGCATTTCCTTCAATGTGCTATGCTCTTTATTCTCTCTGCACTGAAGATTAATACAACAGGAAATTAAAGGTATTAGTGAATATCAGAGATAAAATAGCTACAGATAGGGCTCTAGGATGACAAGTTGATAATGAGCTCTGTAAAGGCAAACACGAGTACCAAGGTTTTCTGAAGCAAATCTGCCTGCTGAAATAGTATGTTAATTGGACTTCGTGTTTAAAAAAGAAATTGCCTTGCTTAAGTTTGATCATTTTTCTTTCATTGTACTTTGTGCTTAAATGGGAACTCATTATTCAGGCTTAACAGCTAGTAATTACGTTGATGGCTGTATGTGTAACTGAATCAGCAGCAGAAGACTCAAAATGGATTTATTTACACAGATATAATGTGTTAGTGAATTTTACGTGAATAATTATGCAGTTTAAACGGTAGGCTATTAAAAGGTCTTCATGTCATCAATAACTAGGATTCTCCTCCTCATCCCCCCAAGTGATTCTCTTTCTTTCATTTATACTGGAACAAGCTTCATTTGGCAATGTTTAATGATAAAACTATCTAGCTTTAGCAAAGTGCCTTTTTTAACAGCTTGTGCATAAATATTTTGGTGGCTAATGATTTTAAGTTTTCTAATCAGAAAAATATATTAAATCTCCACTCTCAGAAACTTCAGAGTTACTTGCATTGTGTGTAATGTTTTAGAAGTGAATGCATTGTAAAATGCTTTATATTTCTTTATGTCCACTATGACCACATTTGTGTTAGTTATGATTCATAATATAGCTATGCATGAATACATGCTTATTCTTTACTGGTTGATCCTCAGAAAAAGCTAATCATCATAAACATGTAACTAGTCAACCAATAAAGTCTCTTTCCATTCCTTATCCCCATGGCAGACTATTTTTGTTAAAGGGCTGCAGCCACAGTTAACTAAGTTATATGTTCTAACCAATGCCTGGATTATCGTGGCATATACAGGGCAATGAGAATGCTAGTATATTGGCTGATCAAGTAGTAATTGAAAATGCTGGATTTATTTTAAACTATATGCTCTTGCTCAGCTATCCAATTTAAATGTTGCCTTTTAAAAAAATAAACATAGTATTTTCCGGTAACAAACTACGGCAACCAGTAACCACAATAACTTTGTTCAGGTGATATGAATATTTACACGTTTCATAAAATCCTATAGATCCTCCCTGTAGTGAACATGAAATGACCTGTTGTTGCATATTAAATACCATAGCAATGAATGTATGAGAGACCTATTTGAGGTTGGGAACACTTAAGAATTTGCTTTCTTTGTGGGATGAGCTAATCCATGATGATAGCACTTGCCATTGGAACTAGATTCTATTTCTGACATATGTGGTATCCTTTATAACTTCTCTGTGTCCTCTCACCCTTTCCACTGCATGTGCATGTGCATGTCCTGCAGCAGATTTTCATATTTGAGATTGGAATCTGGTGCACTGTTAGTACCTGTTAGTAAATACTGACCCTTTTAGTCCTCTTTTCTTTTTTGTATATTAAATTCATTCACATATTAACGATACTCTTTGCTAATACCATAAAGATTTTGGGAGAATGTTTTAAATTCTAAGGCCCAGAGCATTGGTATTTAACCGATGAGTGACCTGTATTCAGAAATTTCATATGATTGAGTGTTGGGCTGTATCTAATTATCCTCAGAATCTTCAAGTCTGTGGGAATCCAGAGGTTCCAGGGAAAAGACCTCTTCTAACTATTAAGGGTTTGTCTACATTTACAGCAGTGCAACTGCACTAGTGCAGCTACGCCACTGTAGTGCTCAGTGAAGACACTACCAGGAGAGCTTCTCCTGTTGGCATAGGTGTTCCACCTCCCTGAAGGGTGATAGCTATGTCAATGAGAGGAGCCCTCCCATTGACATAGCACAGTCTACACCGGGAGTGTGGATTTTCCACACCCCTGAGCGACACAGTTTGTAGTGTAGACAAGGCTTTAAAATGTCGACAAAAGTATAAACAAAGCTGGGCAATTGGTAAGGGATAGTTGTTATGGCAAATGTCTTCTGTAATGGATAGGGTAGTAGATATGGGATAATTGTTAGTACAGACGGGTTCTGTAGTGGATGAAACAATTCCCCATTGAAAAATGGTTATAACTAATTAAGAACTGTTGTTTTTTACAGTTGTTAGTAATAATGACTGGGGTAGAAATTCCATATTGAAAGCCATAAAAATCCATCAGTAATTAAGAAAATAGAACACTTTATAAAAGGACAGAAGTTTTGAGAATTAGGTGAGGAATGAAAATTGCTGGCATCCCACTGGTTACAGGGTAGAGAAAGAGGGGCCAGCTCTTTACCTTATAGCAGGGTTGCAAATGTATCTATTTTTTCTGTAATCTGTATAGTGCTGTATTAATTTTTTATTAAATAATTCAGTTTGAATTAGTTATTTGATAATCACAAATTGTGATTAAATTTGAATATCCAACAACTGTTACTTTAGTGATATTTCCACCCTTCCCTGTTGTTGCCTTTAGGGAAAACTCTGGTCTACCAATAAGCTTTGCTATTTGCATTGCATGTGCACTGTATGCATCAGAAACGTCAAAAATATTTTTTAGAGTTAAAAGAGAATAAATTACTGTATATTCTGACTTTTTGTCTATCAGTTACTAATTGATAGTTTAAAAAGTCCAGTGTAATTAAAAATATGAACCTTTAAAGAAATGTTAGTGAATAACTGACTTTTACCTACTGATGAGACATTATTGAATTGACATCTTTTGGGGGCATCCTGTATAAGAAACAGTATTTATTTCAAAAGTATGGGACAAAAATCCACACAATTATAAATCACTGTCTGTAGTTACTGTAAACAGCCAGCAGGTGGTGCAAGGAGATGAATTGCACTCTGGGTGTGTACCCCTTCTGTCATGAATCAAGGAGAGGCAAGGTGGGTGAGGTAATATCTTTGATTGGACCAACTTCTGTTGGTGAGAGATGCAAGCTTTCAAGCCAGAGCTGTTCTTCAGGTCTGGGAAAGTACTTCCAGCATCACTGCAAAATGTAAAGTGGAACAGATTGTTTATCATAAGTAGTTAGCACATATTGTAAGAGTGCATTCAAGGTAGAATGGCCTAACACCACTGCAGTCATAGGACAAAAAGAGTGGGTTAGTGGGTTACAGATTTGTTGTAATAAGCCATAAATCCAATGTCTCTGTTCAAACCATGATTTTTAGTATCTAGCGGAGTAATGAATTTAAGATCTCAGGCTCGTCTTTTGAAAGTGTTGTGCAGGTTTCCTCACAAAGCAATCACTCTGTCTGACCTATCAGTCCTCATCCACAAAGGAAACCTGCACAACACTTTCAAAAGATGAACCTGGGAACTTAAATTCACAACTCTGCTAGGTACTAAAAGTTAGGTTTTGCTGTACATTTTGCTAGATATTCTATGGTCCCGCAGAGTTTATAAATCAACAACACATTGGGAAAATATAAATGTCAGTAGTTTGGAAGTGAAATGTTCTCATAAACTTCATATCCATCTCCAGATGCAGCACAGTGTAATGGAGAGGAACCCTTTGTATATGGTGAAAGTACACTTGAGAAGATAAAGGCATTTTGTGAATTCGAGTGGAGCGTTCTGTTATTCAGTATTTTTGGTGAATTACTGTAAGCAAGTCGGGCATCTCTCAGACCACTTAACTGTCCCTATGCATATACAGGTCCTTGCCAGTCTGAAACATTGCTCTGGAAAGGAGTTTTCAACCTGCCTTTCTTTAGACCAGGTGCCTAAGCCATTAGTTTTGAATCAGGTTTCTGAGGGGGGTACAGTTATGTGTTTTTTTTTCTATTGAAGGTGCCCCTGTAGTGTTGAATCTCAGTTCAAATATCCATTCACCTCTCTATAAAAGCGAAGCTTATTGGCATGTAGAAAGCAGACATACATGCATCTAGATATTATTTGAACCTCAGCTAGATGGGAACAAAGTTAGCCTTCCAAACTACAGAAATGCTAACTAAAGTATGGCATCATCATTGTTATAAGCCCAGCAAGCTGTTGGGGCTTCTGCAAGTCTGTCAGTTCAGCTTCTAGTACATCTTCTGAATGTTGGTGTTGTCTCAGGTTTTTCCTTTGTTAGGCAAAGAGGTTGTGTCTACAATAGGATTTTTTTGGACCCCTAATTCCCAGTTGGTGAAACTCTCCTAGTGGTTATACTGGTTGAGACCATGGTGCAGGCAAGTCTGGGTGTATGGCAAATTTCAGGTGGTTTGATTTTTTGTAAAATTAAAATGGTGGTAAAAATCAGTCTTCAGAATGAAGGCAAGCTTGAACCATAATTATGGAGAGATGATGTGTGTTTCCATAATTCTCTAAGATTTATATAGCTGCTACCTGGCCTATTTGAGCAACAAGGCACTCTTGTTTCTTTCACTGTACAAGTCTATTCTGATTAGAGGTAAGAAAAACAGAGTGATGAAAGTGTGGGCAATATAGAATACTTTCTCTTAAAACTGATCAGCCATACTGTAATGGAGATGGTATAATACTTGGGGAGTAGGGAAGGGAAGACCAAATAATTTGTCTCTGAAGCAACAAGCTTGGTGTAATATAACATAGGTGACTGTCTCTGCGGAGAGATACTGTAAAATAAACAGTTTATGAAGGGTAGTGAATAGAATAGTGTAAGTGACTAGTGTTAGTAATGGACTAGTATTTAAAGAACAAACATTCTGGGAACCAAATTCTATCCCTTACATTTAATAGTATATTTATGGCACAGCAACATTTAAAATACAACTGTCCCCCATTAAAGATGAAAAATTATTTTCATATTTCAAACACTTCCCCTTCTAGATTCTCAAAAAAGCTCTCTTGCACACACACTAATCTTTAATAACGATTTTCTTTCCATAATTGAGAGTTCTTCTGTAGTGTACCGTATCGGTGTGAAGTCCACTCTAGGAGTGTATCAGAATCTTTGTCTGTTAGGCCAGTCCTGCACTGTTCATGTCCTTGTACCCACCCTGCCCACAAGCATATAAATACTGTTCCTAAGTTCCCTCTAGCAAGGTTGAACCAGTGGTGTTTTGTCTGCTACTGATTAGTGGGATTTAATTCTACTATAGTGTTAGTCAAGGTTAATTCCCTCCATTCTTTCCCTTTTTTATTATTTTATTAGGTTGTACCTAAAAAATAAAATCAAAACCTTTTTTTCCCCTCACTTGGCACCCCCATCCGCACCTACGGCTTCAAACAAGTCCTGTTCTTTTTAAAAAGTGTCTTTGTCTCACACCCCATTGCAGGAAAGAGGGTTGGAATGTTAGCTTGGGAATGAACAGTCAGCATTCTGCCAGATACAAAGGAAGGGACCAAACTACATACTCTTCACCAGTATGGTACAGTATCTTTTTTCTATATTCTGTATAATGCTGCATTAATCTTAGATTGATTAATTCCATTTGAGCCTGGTATTTGAAAATCTGGAATCATTACTAAATTCAAAATACAACTGCAGCTGTTTAATGCCTCTTACTGGTGGCCACAGCTGCTGTCTATTCTGTCTTGGTGTGAGCCAAGTACCAGACTAACGATTTGTGTGTCAGTCCTTCTCAGCGAGGACAAGGAACTCCAGAGATGCTCATCTGAAAATATACCTCCTTAAATCGCACAGAGGGAAGCTTCAGAGCCTGAAGGAAGAGAATATTGACATCTAAGATGGGTTCAATCCCTGTCAAGTCCTTCTCAGCCAGTGCCCCTGCCGTCTGGCACACATCTCCCAGGGCCAGTACCAACAAAAGATCATCTGCATCAGGCAAGATCTGGCAAAAATGATCTTGGTACAGACTACCACTACACCACCAAAGACTGGTACCACCTCCTTACTGAGGCAAGGGGGATCAGAACATTGGCACGAGTATGGCTTCTGGCACCAGTCCACTTCTTCCCATTAGGAGAAAATAAAACCTTTGTCCTCCAGGGAACAAAACCTCTTCTCGTAATGGATGAGTGAAGCTAGCACAGTCTCCAGCTCAGCACTGAGGAAGTATAATCTACATGCAGCACCAAGGCCTACAAATACCGCTAAGAAGCCAGCACTGGCTCTGGTAACAGCATGAACTTCAACACTGGTACTATCCATTCCATCAATAGAATCCCTGGCAGTGCTGCTGATTCTTTTCTGGAGGGAGACAACCATGTCCCCAGCACTGCCACCTCTTTAATTGTTACCAGTGCATTTCCCTGACATTTAAGTACTGAGAAAACCTCAAAGGTAAACACCACCTCTCTGAGGTATAGTCATCATTGCTGTCATAGAGGAACACGTCCCCAAAATCCAGCAGGGAGCTTTCTCTCCTTAGGTTCCACAGGCCAGGAGAAGAACCTGTTCCTTTCAATGGTCAGCAGTGTCAGTTGTGGCCAGGCACGGGCTTCCTAAGTGTCCTTGTGCCCTTCACTGACAGGCCACAACAGACAGCAACAGCCATTCAGTTTTTCTCACCACCTCCTGGCTTCGAGATGGAGCTTCTCTCTGTTGCTCAAATTAAATGCTGGCTTTTTTTGATAAATGATATGGTTAATAGTTTGACTGGTGGCACTCTTTATTTAAATATAGGTTTCATTTTTGCCAGGGACCCATCTTTTTCCTTCCTGGTATTGGGATGGTTTCTTCTTAAATTTGCGGTACTTGGTATTTTTCCACATGCAAAGATGCTGTATCCATTAATGATGGGCATGTAAAATGTTTGAGTTTTTGTCTGGGAAAACTGCATATTCCCAGAAAATGGGTGATTTGCAAGTCCTTCACTTCTAGGACTTAGCAAATCTAGAAGAGTCAGTCTCCAAGTTTACTTGATAGACTAATCAATGAGGCTGGCTTCGGACCCTGGGCCACTTGACACCATCAACCCCTCTATATGATCTGGAAGTCCCTAAGAGTGCTAGCACTGGGTCTGGAGTTTCCTGAGCCCTGTCAATAACATCCCCTGCTTGAAAATCTAGCAGGGCGGGTGGACAGCTGTTTACAAGAAAGGTGTAGAGACAAAGGACTCTAGAGACGGGTCTTTAAAGTCTCCTCAAAGAGAAAGTTGGCTTCCCCACACCATTCTGTCTCTAGAGAGACTTTGCAGCCTGGCAGGATTACTGCTGAAGCTCACCTCAGTACCAAGACCGTAGCACTGAAGAGCATGCAGAGGACCACCTCAGGCTTCCTCTGTATCTCAGAGCTCAGTACCATCTACTTCTTGGTGAGCTGTGTTGGTGACAGCCTTTGGTCAGCAACCCCAGCTACCCCTTGCATTGTATTGCACCGACTGCATACACAGTACCCACAGATCTAAGAATCTCCCAGGAGCTGGAATCACCTTTACCCTCTATAATGGGGACTCTGAAAGTACCAGGCCCATCTCTCCATGTGGTCTATGGTACTACTTCTACATCTACTGTCCCCGCAATGGCCTTAGAAGCCAATGAAGATGGAGAGGAACACTGATGACAGTGTGGAACACTCACATGTTCCCCGAAGTGTGTCTTCCTGTGTCATCTACCACACACGGAAAGTGCAGAGACAACCTCCCAGGATATGCTTTATGGAGACCATTGCTCTAGAACCAGAGTGTGGTTCCCTATCCCATGGCTGCCATGTTCTTACCTAACTATGCCCCTGGATGCAGGTGTTATCTTGACAGGCTGCAGATCCATAAGGCTCTTTCTGTATGGTGTCAGCTACAGGTTGTGCCTGAACAATCCACACAGTTGTCTCTTCCAGCCCATTGCGTGGATTTATTGAGTCCCTCAGTTGTTTCCTCATTCCTCCTTGAGGAGGCCATGGTCCTGTCTATTAAACCCCAACTGAATACGTTAAGGTATTTCAAGACCTGCTTAAGAGAGTCTCTGTCTTTGTAAATTCCATTGGAAAAGTCTGGGGCCCTACCCATGGTTTGACTGATATTTTGCAAATGCTTGCATCTGGTAAAATATTGACCCAGTTAAGGGTTATTTGGCAAACCCTGGCTATAGTAGACTGTACATTCTGAAGATCAACAAGAAATAACACCAAGGTTCCATCAAAGGGAACTGTTGGGGAAGAAATGAGATCCACTCCATTTTAAGCTTAAACAGGGACATACACCCATGCTCTGGGTGTCCCTAAACCTCTGACTTCCAGAAGCCGGGACTGGATGGTGGGATGGATCACTCAATAAATTGTCCTGTGCTGTTTGTTCACCTCCAAATCATCTGGCACTGGCCACTGTTGGAAGACAAGATACTGCACTAAATGGACCATTGGTCTGACTCAGTATGTCTGTTCTTATGTTCTTAAACAGTTTTTTTTAGCCTTTGATATACATGTTTTATGATTTTGCTATTGCCTATGAATTACATACATATCAAAAACAGATGAGGCAAGAACAGTAATTGATCAAGTTATCTCCCTTGGGGGCATGGTAATACGTCTTTTCAAATCTCTGGTCTCTATGTTCCACTGTTCCTCTCCTGTATCTTCTTCACTTTCTTATGGTTAATCATCTGTTGTATTTTGCATTTCATAATAATTCAAGATTTTCAAATACCAGGCTCAAATGGAATTAATCAATCAAAGATTAATGCAGCATTATACAGAATACAGAAAAAAGATACTGTACCATACTGGTGAAGAGTAGGTAGTTTGTTCCCTTCCTCTGTACTGGCGGAATGCTGACTGTTCGTTCCCAAGCTAACATTCCAACCCTCTTTCCTGTAATGGGGTCTGAGACAAAGACTTTTTTTTTTAATTGGAGGGGAAAATGCTTTTCCATTTATTTTGCTGTGTGTTCTATTTTGCTAATTACTGATGGAATTTCTTTTATGGTCTTTTATAGTATACCTGATTGATGAGTAAAAAGGAATCTCTAATCCAGTCATTATTACTAACACTCTTAACAACCAACAGTTTTTAATGTGTTAAAAACATCTTTCAATGGGTCATTATTTCATCCATTACAGAAACCATTGGTAATAACAAGTACCTTTTATCAGTCACAGAACATAATTGCATCATAAGCACCCTTTATTAATCTTGCTGCTTATAACATACTTCTTTAGACACCTTTCATTAGTTTTGAGGGGTCCCTTCCCTGAATATCAGGAAGGTCAGGATGAAAGTTTATGCACATTCCATTATTAGTTAATTTTTCATTTACCCAGTAACAATTGGAGGTATACCAATCTCCTAGAACTGGAAGGGACCTTGCAAGGTCATCAAGTCCAGCCCCCTGCCTTCACTAGCAGGACCAATTTTTGCCCCAGATCCCTAAGTGGCCTCCTCAAGGATTGAACTCACAACCCTGGGTTTAGCAGGCCAATGCTCAAACCACTGAGCTATTCCTCCCCCCCGTTCAGTAGGTTGAACTGAAGGACAAATAATGTTGTTTATTTCAGTACATACCGTATATGTCAATAAAAATATAGATACACAAAATAAAAAGGATTTTGGTTAGCGTGTAAGAGAATTATGAGAGTTTAACATACAAAAATCATTAAAAAAACCTGTTAATAAATATTAATTTACTCTTTGTTCCATAAATTTGCGCACTCAGTTTGCCACGTTACCTCATCTGTCCTTATTTATATACATTTTCATTCTAGACCACCAATTAAAACATTCTCATGCATAAATTACAGCAATTAAGCGAAATGTATTAATTTAGGTTATCTTGCTGAAACTTACTTTTATTTGTCTAGTTTCCAACACATGTGTTCCTTGGTGTCACCCCACTGGCTCCATCCAGTTCTTGTTTTACAGATGTTATTTTATTTATAGGGCTGTTTTAGTGGTCTTGGGTATTTACTTGTAACACACCCCACACCAAGAGAAGCTGTGTGTGCGCGCACCTGTTTTACTGCTCCCTCTTGACGCTCTGTCTTGCCATGCTATCTGATCAGGCCAAGAATTTTACAGATAAGACACAAACTGGTGTTCTGATTTCCAAACTATCTTAGCAAAGTCTGAAGTGCTGTATTAGCAAAAACACATGCAAAAACAAAAATTGCTTTATATTTTCTTATTATCTTATATAATATTAATATATATTTGACCAACATAATTCATTACATAGTTTTCTAACATTTCCGTTTCTTGAAGCTTTTGACCCTTGGACAAATGCCTATTTTTACTTAACTGTGTATTAAAGTGATATAATCCAACTCTTTGTTTTTGTTTTTTTAGCTGTTTTTTTAAGCATGCAAGACATTTTACAATACAAAACAAGCATTATTACAATGATTATTACTTGTAATAGTAGGAACATCTTGAAATTTAAACCAATAACTGGATGTTCTTCAAGATTATTTGTTTGTTTTTGCCAAGTAACTGGTTGTAGCACTTATTTTATTTGCTTGTTTACTTGATTTAATTCTTATTCATGTGCACAAATGAACTGTGGTTTGCTGTAAAAGATATTTTAGATGTAAATCTATTTTAGCAATGGTAGGGAGCAACCATATAACCTCATCACCAAATTTTGGTTCACAAATTTAGGTATTTATTTATTATGATGTCCAGTTAACTGATTAACCTTTTCCTGGGTTTTTTGTAGTGGCTTGGTGATATTATGCATTTTTTTTATCAACTCCTCCTTAAATAACCCATCCTCAACTTTAATGAGGGGATGGAACACCTTATTTATTAATTCCTGTTTTAATTTGTTTAATTGACACTGTAGATGTTATAAACCACCTGGATTTACTAAGGACATTTCTGTTCCAAACAACCCACTGATATCTCCTAGCATTTTTTCTTTTCCTCCTTTTGGTGTGTTCTATTTGGGGCCATTTCAGAGTTGCTTTATGAATTTTTTGATACAGCTTTTTTTACTTGGCTTCCCTTACATACATTATTTTTAAAAAAATCCCATTTAGTGATATTTAAACTAACCAGGACATGGAACTAATACACATTATTATAGAATGCACTGTTTTTATTCTCAATGGGGGAAACATTAAATCCCCCATTTCTGGTTCAGGAGTTATTTTAGGACAAACCTCAGGATGTACCTGACACCATTTTACATCAGTAGTGAATTATTGTGTACGGTAACCAGTTGCATTGGTTGCTATCAACTCTAGAACTGTTGGGGTTTAATTTTTCTGGTTATATCAGAGTACTTGTCCTATTCCATGAGTACCTCACTATGGTACCTGTCCAGATGTAGCAAACTAAGTTTCATTAAACTCAGACGGTACCTAGTTGCCATAATCTTTTTGCCAACTTATATAACACATTATCTCTGAATTAACTAGGTCTCATAAGTAAAAATTTGAAGGAGTTATCGATCTATATTTCTCCTTTGGTAAAATTCATGTGTAAGCACTCGAAACATGATTGGCTTTCCAAGACACATTCCTGACAAAATGTACATATTAAAATTATTTTCTAGTGAGTTAATTTTCAACTTTGCTTCAATATTTCTTTTTGGATGATCCCTGTTTGGATTGCCTTTTGGGGTCTTTTCCAAGGTTTGTTTTTGTTGTGTTTAGTTCGTATGCTGGCTATAAGATCATCTTCCCTGATTTTTAGCGCACTTAAAGTTTTTGCTCCCTTTTTTCATTCCTATGAAAAAGAAATCTGTCATTCCTCCATTACAGTAAGGGTATGGTACTTTCAAGTCTATTTTACCAGTGTTTTTTAGTGTAATTGTAGTGAAATGCCACTATGCAGCTTTTTTATCACATTAAGTCTCCTAGTACTAAGTCCATATGTGGCAGGCATTGGAAGTTTTGTTGTCCTTGGTTTCATTCAACTGTCTGCTTGTAGTCATAGTCTGAGAGTTTGCTGAGTCTGTTATCTGGAAGTTTCAGATTATTTGTTTCAGTTTCTTCTATTTGCATAATCCAATAAAGTAATCCAGTAACAAAGCCATTCTGTAAAATATTAATACAAGTATCATGCTTCCCTTTTAAACATTTTTAACGGATTAATGTGGTACCATTTGTCCTGTTTTTGCTTTTCTTTATCAATGTGCACCATGTACATACTAGAGCTGTTGATTTCCACAATATTATAGGGACCTTCCCAGCTAGGTTGCAAGAGGTGCCCTTTTTCACTATACAGTTTTACCATTACCCTATCTCCTATTTGCAGTTACTTTTCTTTTGTGTGATTGAATTGTTTGTCTCCTTTTGGTTGTTGCACCCGTAAGTTTTTGACTGCCCATAAATGGACTTATTTTAGTTACTTCTTTAACTGTAACAGCTATTGATCTGTTAGCGCTCCCTGCTGTACTAAGTTTGGGCTAGCACACAGTAAGTGTTCTGACAGTGTTATTTTACACCCAGTCATAATTTCAAAGGCTGCTAGCCCTATAGCTTTACTAGGGGTAATTCTCAAGGCCATTAGGATTAGTGATAGCTTAGCATCCCAGTTCTTTTTTTCTTTTTAGATATTTTGTAAACATTATTTTTAAGGTATGGGTATTTATTTCAACTATTTTAGAAGACTGGAGGATGATAGGCAATATGATATTTTTGATGTGCACCCAATAAAGCCATTGCATGCCACATAATTTCCCAGTAAAGTACACTCCTTGATCTGAGTCTGTTACCAATGGGAGCCCTGATCTGGTAAAGACTTGTTCTAACAAGAACTTTAGCAGTTTCAGCTATGATAATGAGATATTTTGTCCAGTTCCATACTGTGCTTATTTCCACCTTCAAATCCCTCTCCCTCTTCAGGGACCCATCTTATGACCTACTACACCAAGAAGTCTTTCTGCTTCTTTCATTCAAAGTGACAGAAGGGTTCCTCCTCAGTACCGAAGGTGATTCTTCAAGGAGTGTCCCTGTGGGTGCTCCACTTTAGGTGTTTTGGTGCCCTGCACTTGTAATTAGAGATTTGTAATAGTAGGCCCTTGGTTGGCTGCACACACGCAGCAGCCGTCTCGTGCTGCTCTGAGCAGTTACCTAGCATGCGCAGCCAACCGTCCCCCAGTTTCTTATCTGTCATCTTTGGCTTGAGTCAGAGCGACAGCAGTGCCTCTCTTAACCTTACATACTTCAGTACTTTTTTGTTTTTCCTGTCCTTATTAGCCTTTCATTTTATTATTTCTCCTCTAGATTATATTTTTCTTAAAATCCTTCTAAAAAACAAACAAACAATAATAATTTCTGTTAGCCATTCCCCTCCCCCCTCCCAGGGGAGTCGTCAGCTTCAACAGGAAGAGTGAAGTGAATACGGACTTATCCCCCTTCGTCTCAAAACAAGTACGCTCTCAGGCATGCCTGGCTTTCCCGGCTTTAAATGCTGCCTGACTTGCAGACTTTTGATCCCAGTATCTGACAACCATGCACAGTGTGTCCACTGTCTCAGTGAGACCCACATTATTTATAAGTGTTCACACTGCAAAAAATTATCTGCTAGGACATAGAAGGCTAGGGACCTCCATTTGAAACACCTCATGACTGAGAAATCCCTTAGGCCAGCCTCCGACCCAAAGGCTAGAACACCTCCTGGCCAGCGGTCACCAGCGGCAGTGTCTGACAGGGGTTCTACCTCAAAAACAGCTGCTAATGAGCCTGCTCTCAAAAAGGCTACTAAAAAGTGGTCTCGCTCTTCCCCACTGTACAATTCGCCCAAAAGAAGGCAATCTCCAAGTGGAAAATCTGCTCTGGTACCGTCAGCACCGAAACAATCTGATTGCGAGACACCGGGAATGTCCGCTACTGAGACTTCCCAAGGAGCGAAGGACCCAGTGTGGGCAAGCTCTCATGAAGGTACACGCCCTAAAGCCAAACCTCCCAGCTTGGCACCAATGGAGCCAAAGAAAACCTCGTCACCGAGTAGTGCAGTGGTGCCATCTGCTGTACCTACACAATACAGCAAGCCATTTGTACTAACCTCCTTTACCCTGCTCCTGTGGCAGAGCATGCTGATGTCCCCAGCACCGAATCTCCCAGTACCGCAGCAATTTATGTGACAGGTGTACCTCATGGTTACTTCAACGCTTGGCATGCCCCTGTTCCGTACTGATGGTACCCCAGTGAGACTGGGACCAAGCCTGGTGACTGCTCCTAGTGGATCAGCCTCTCCCATCTCTAGCGATGAGGAAGAAGAGGATGAGGCAGGGATATGCACCCCTTGCCACTCCTCCCCTAAGTCAGGACGCTCTCAGCATCACACATCTGCTGGCATGTGAGGCTGGCAAGCTCAACCATAGATACCCACCTCCCATGACTTTTCCACCCAACTGGGCATACTGGGGTCTGTGGGTTTTATATAGGGCTCAGAACCTCCGACCCCCTATTCCACCAATGTTTAGAGCAATGTGATCCTCTTCGCCACCTGCCCCAGCTTCCTCAGAGGCACAGGAGGAGCTAGAGGAACCTGAGGGTGATACCCTACCATCCACCCACATTTCGTCTTCGTCACCGGACGAAATAATAATGCTACCACCTCCCTCGTTGGGATGATTTCAAATCCCTCCAGGATCTTTTCAAGAGGGTAGCTGAATCCCTGGACATTTCCTTAGCAGAGCTACCAGAGACCCAACACAAACTTACAGACATCCTCCAGGCATCTCCATCAGCAAAAATTGCTCTGCCTATCAATACTGCCATAATGTACCCTGCAAAAATAATCTGGCAGACACCTGCTACAGCCCCACTTTCTTGTAAGAGATCTGACAAGAAGTATTATGTGCCAGCTAAAGGGAACGAGTTTCTGTTCACTCACCCTGCACCAAATTCTTTGGTGGTAGAGGCTATTAATCAAAGGGGAAAACAACACCAGTCTAGAACTACCCCTTATGATAAGGACTGAAAAAGGTTATACCAGTTTGGGTGGAAAGCATATTCCTTAGTGTAGCGGGTGAAGACTCACCGGCGCAGTGCCTCCAGCTGGTCGTCTTGGGAATTAGCTCAACTCCAGCTTTGGAGTGCCCTCTGCAGGCCGGTGTCTCGCCTGCCCCTGGCCCTGTGTCCCTCCTGGACCCCGGTGCCCTTTACCTCAGGGTTCTGCCCCAGCAGTACCCCCATGCTTTGGGTCTCCCCTCCTCTGTCTAAGCCCAGGCAACAGCCTCTGCAACCCCAGTACCTGTTTTGGCCTTTTCCCAAGGCCTGCAGCCTGGGGAGTTGCCAGGCCGGAGCTCCCCAGCTCCACTTGCCTTTCCCCAGCCCTGCTCCATTCCCTGTACCCTGAGCTCCCAGGCAGCCAGGGTATGTCTACACTACAAGACTATTTCGAATCAACTTAAGTCGAATTTGTGGAATCGACGTTATGAAGTCGAATTTGTGTATCCACACTAAATACACTAATTCGACTGTGTGAGTCCACAGTAACGGGGCCAGCATCGACTTTGGAAGCGGTGCACTGTGGGAAGCTATCCCACAGTTCCCGCACTCCCCGCTGCCCATTGGAATTCTGGGATTTCCCCCCAATGCATGCTGGGGGGAAAATGTGTCGAGGGTGGTTTTGGGTAACTGTCATCATTGAACCGTCAATCATGCCCTCCCTCCCTCCCTCCTTGAAAGTGCCTGCGGGCAATCTGTTCGTGCACTTTTCTGCTCAGTGACAGCGCGGGCGCCACAGCACTGCGAGCACGGAGCCCACTGCAGTTATGGCCATTGTCAACTCCTTGCACCTTATCGTCCACCTCTTCCACAGTCAGCTGCTGAGAAATAGGGCTACTTTTCAATGGTGCTGCGAGCACTGGTGGACCATGGGGGACGTTTTACCAACATCAACGTCGGGTGGCCAGGCAAAGTTCATGACGCGCGTGTTTTCAGGAACTCTGGTCTGTTTAGACGCCTGCAGGAAGGTAGTTTCTTCCCAGACCACAAAATAACTCTTGGGGATGTGCAGATGCCTATAGTGATCGTCGGGGACCCAGCCTACCCGCTAATGCCCTGGCTCGTGAAGCCCTATGCAGCGTGACCTGTGACTGTTCAGTTTCTTTACAGAGAAGCTGAACCTGCCCCTGTTTCTTTACCAAGTTACTGTTGACTAGCATCTGCAGTTACATACCCTGTCCACCCCGCTTCCCCCACTTACAACACACGTTTAAAAATAAAATACATGTTCCACTGTAACTTTACAAAGGTTTCTTTATTGATGACTTTGCGTTAAAGGGTTGAAACTGGGACGCGGACTGTGCTGCGTAGGGTGTGCGGTGATGTAAAGACCGCCTCTAAACTCGAGGAATGACAGGCTCCTGCTCCCAGAGCGGTCTGCAATGCCGGACTGGTTGTTTCAACGGAGCCTGCCATCCCTCCTTTTTGGGACTCTGTGTGCGGGGGCTATGTGGCCTTGTGGCGGGGGAGGACGGATACAGATTCCTCTGCTGCGTGGCTCTGTGGTCCAGGACAGGGACCGTTGCATGAGATCTGTAACCCCCCTCCCCTGCTACAAAGTCACGTACCCCCCCACCCACACAGAACCTGCAAACCACCTCCCATACCGACCAGGGTGCCTACTGACTGCACTGTGTGTGTGACCTGCTGCTGATCCTGCCCCCGTGTCTGTACCCTGGTAAAGGTGATTGTCCTGTCCATTACCAACCCCCTTCCCCCCCTTCAAACACAGTCTCCTCTAAAAGAACATGACGGAAACAGTAATTAACAGAAAAGTATTTTTAATAATTAACCAGACAGTTAGGGGATGAAACTGGGACGGGGGCTTGGGTGAGGCGGAAAGGAAAGGACTTCTCAAAATTTAGGGTATGAGAGCTTTTGGGTACTTGAGCACTCTGCTGGGGTGCAGTGACAGTTTTCATGGCCCCTGGCACCCCTCCTTCTGGTTATTTTGGGTGAGGGGGGTATGGGACTTTGTGGCGGGGGAGGGCGGTTGCAGATACACTGCAGGGGGGCTCTGTCCTCCTGCCTGCGGTCCTGCAGAACATGCACAAGGCGCCGGAGCGTGTCCGTTTGCTCCCTCATTAGTCCAAGCAGCGTTTGAGTCGCCTGCTTGTCTTCCTCACGCCACCTCTCCTCCTGTTTGCTGTGTGAGCACTGGTACAGAGAGAGGGTCTCCCTCCGCTGGCTCTGCTGGTCCGCCTCGTCTCGGGAGCAGCCCATAAGTTCAGCGAACATCTCGTCCCGTGTCTTTTTCTTTCGCCGCCTAATCTTTGCCAGCCTCTGTGAGGGGGATGCTGTGGCAGGTCTGGAGACAGTCGAAGCTGTGTGATGGGAAAAAGGGAGTGAATTCCTTGCAAAGATACATTTTTGCGAACAATGAACACAGTCTAGTCTGTGTCTGTGAACAAGAGCATGCACAGCACTCCTGCTGCAGGCAATCCGGAAAGCATAAACTCTGCCCCTGTTCCACCCCATTGCAGTGTCCCCCGACCCTTGGAATTCCGGGTTGAGATCCCAGTGCCTGATGGTGCAAATTTCATTGTCGCGGGTGGTTCTGGGTACATGTAGTCACTCATTCCTTCCTACGGGAAAGCAACGGCAGAGAATCATTTTGAGCCCGTTTTCCCTGGATTACCCTGGCAGACGCCATAGCATGGCAACCATGGAGCCTGTTTTGCCTTTTGTCACTGTCACCGTATGTGTACTAGATGCCGCGGACAGAGGCGATTCAGCAGCGCTACACAGCAGCATTCATTTGCTTTTGCATGACAGCAGAGATGGTTATCAGCCATACTGTACCATCTACCATGCCATTGTAAATTGGCAAGGTGATGATGGTTACCAGCCGTATTGCATTATACCTTCTGCTGCTGTCATAGGTGCCCCTGGCCGAGATCAGCCGGGGGCGCAAAAGACAAAACTGGGAATGACTCCTCGAGTCAATCCCTCCTTTATGGTATCTAAAAATAGAATAATTCCTGCATAGAATATGGGGCTAGTGTAGTAGAGATCCAGTGTTTCAGAGAACCAGAGAGCACAGCCACCCCGTGTCAGATTATGCAGGAATGATGAGCTGCATGGCATTCACAGGGGGTGCTCCTGCAACAACCCCACCTGTTGCTTCCCTCCTCCCCCAGCCTTCCTAGGCTACCGTTGCAGTGTCCCCTGATTTGTGTGCTGAAGTAATACAGAATGCAGGAATAAGAAACAGTGACTTGTTACTGAAATGAAATGAGGGGAAGGCAGCCTCCAGCTGCTATGATTGTCGAGACAGGACATTAAGCAGTGTGGGGGAGAGGAAAACAGCATCCTGCTGCTATGACAGTCCAGGCAGTACAGAATCTTTTCTTTACACATGAAGGGCGGGGGCTGATGGAGCTCAGCCCACTGTTGCTATGATGAAGACGGTTAGCAGGCCGTCTACTTATGGGCTGATGACAAGGATGGGTACCAGTCGTATTGCACTACACCATCTACAGCAAGGCTGATGATGATGACGACGGATATCAGTCTTACTGCACCATCAGCCACCCATGAGGCGGGGAGGGGAGGATGCTACAGTACAGTGCCGCAGCATCGCGTCTACCAGCAGCATTCAGTACACATAGGGTGACATTTAAAAGAGTCAAGAGACGATTTTTTTTCCTTTTCCTTCTAGGGGTGGGGGAGGGGGGTACATTGACGAGCTATGCCCTGAACCGCCGCGGACAATGTGTTTGACCGTACAGGTATTGGGAGATCAGCCAAGAATGCAAATGCTTTTCGGAGACTGCAGGAACTGTGGGATACCTTGCGTCCTCAGTCCCCCCTCCCTCCATGAGCGTCCATTTGATTCTTTGGCTTTCCGTTACGCTTGTCACGCAGCAGCGTGCTGACTCTCTGCTACGCCGTCTGTCCGGAGATCTTTTAAAAATACTTTGGACCAGGCGTAACATTATGGTAATTTTCCTAATTAGATGCAGGAGTCGCCGAGCGAGATCGCCCTGAGGAGGGTCACTGAAGGAGATAGAGAGCGCATGCTGCGTGAAAGCCAGCACAAAGCAGGGGCCTATGCTGCCAGTATTATGGAGGCAATGCTCCCAGAAAACCTCAATAAAGCCTGGCGCAGAAAATTGTGCTACCACGGAGCACCCAGTAAGGCAGCTCTCCCCAGGAACCTCCTGTGGAGGCTTTTTGATTTCCTCCTGGAGAGCTTTGTGGAGATCTCCCTGGATGATTTCTGTTCTATCCCCATATATATAGAGACCTCCTTTACAGATACTTCAGATTCCTGTTATATTAAGAATAAAAGTTTACATGTTTAAAGCACTTACCGACTGCTCCTTCCCCTGATTCAGGGTCCGGGTTCACGGCCGGGGAGGGTTGGTAGGGGATCTCCGTGATGGTGATGAAGAGATTCTGGCTGTCGGGGAAACCAGCGTTGTAAGCGCTGTTGCCTGCCTCGTCCTCCACAAACCCTTCCTCATCTTCCCCGTCCGCGAACATCGCCGAGGAACTGTCCGTCGACACTGTCCCATCGTCAGAGTCCATGGTCACTGGTGGGGCAGTGGTGGCAGGCTCCGTAGCGTCCGTTTGCAGCTTTGATTTTTTGGTAGCTTTGTCTGGGGTCCTTGATTTTCACGCGGCGCTGCGTTGCATCCCGCCTGTATCCTCTGTCTCTCATGGCTTTGGAGACCTTCCCGTAGGTCTTTGCATTCCGTTTTTTGGAGCGCAGCTCCGAAAGCACAGACTCCTCGCCTCACACACTGATCAGATCCAAGACTTCCCGGTCACTCTATGCTGGATCCCTCTTTCTATTCAGAGATTACATGAACTCCTCTGCTGGAGAGCTCTGCATTGCTGCCAGTGCTGCTGAGCTCGCCCCGATGTCCAACCATGAAATGAGATTCTAACTGTCCAGACAGGAAAAGGAATTCAAATTTTCCCGGGACTTTTCCTGTGTGGCTGGTCAGAACATCCAAGCTCGGACTGCTGTCCAGAGCGTCAACAGAGTGGTGCACTGTGGGATAGCTCCCGGAGCTACTAAGTTCGATTTGCATCCACACCTAGCCTAATTCGACATAGCCATGTCGAATTTAGCGCTACTCCCCTCGTCGGGGAGGAGTACAGAATTGGAACTAAAAAGCCCTCTATGTCGAATTAAATGGCTTCCTGGTGTGGACAGGTGCACAGTTAATTCGAATTAACGCTGCTAAATTCAAATTAAAGTCCTAGTGTAGACCAGGCCCCAGGTCCTTCTCCCTCCAAGGCTGGAGGGAGACTCCTCCAGCTTCTGGCCTGCAGCCCTCTTATCAGGGCCAGCTGGGCCCTAAATGAGCTGGCCACAACTGTGGCTGTTACTCCAATCAGCCTAGCTTGGCTGTTTTAACCCCTGTTCTCCAGGAGTGGGGCAGCTGCCCCACTACACTCAGCCACGCTCCAATTTTGCATAGGTAATTATTCAGCCTTACTAGCCAAATACATGTACAACCTGTTCTCTAAAATGTCAACTTTTATTGGACATTTGCCAGATGACCAAAAAGAACCGTACAAGGCTAACATTTCCGAAGGGCCTCTCATTGCAGAACGGCCTTACAGGCCTCTCTCGACTCTGCAGACACGGCAGCATGCTCCATCACTACATCTGTGGTCATGTGTTGGGCATCCTGGCTTCACCTGGGTTCCCTAGGGAGGTCCAGGCCACAGTTGAGGACTTATTCTTCGAGGGTCGGAAACTGTTTGTGGAAAACACAGATGTGTCTTTACATAGCACGAAGGACTCCAGGGCCACCTTAAAAACCCTGAGTATCTATGGGTTAGAGAAGGAAGATATCTATGTTCCTATGAACAAAAAGAAACAGGGCAGATTTTACAACCAGCGATTCCAAACTGTCCCATACACCCAGCCTCAAAGACACTATGATCAACGCCATACTACCCAGTCTGGAACACCATCGCTAGGGACAAATGAGTTCTGGAAATTATCCAGAAGGGTTACTGCATCCCCTTCATCTTTATTCCACTTGCCCACCCCCCTTCTCCGTCCCTCTTCAGGGACCCATCTCATGAGCCCCTGTTACAACAGGAAATAAACCACCTACTACAATTAGGGGCCATGGAACCAGAACCCGCTCAATACAGGGGAAGAGGGTTTTAGTCCTATTATTTTCTCATTCAGAAAAAGACTGGTGGGTGGAGACCCATCCTGGATTTACGACAACTCAACAAATTCATGAGAAAGCAATGCTTCAGAATGATGACTCCTTCCACAATAATTCCAGCATTAAAGAAAGGAGACTGGCTCTCGACCCTCGACCCACAAGACGCTTACTTTCACGTTACCATTCACCCAGCGCACAGACGATTCCTGTGTTTCACCTTTGGGCACCAACACTTCCAATACAGAGTGCTCCCCTTCAGCCTGACAACCTCCCCAATGGTCTTTTCCAAGGCCCTCACAGTCATTGCAGCTCATCTCCGCAAATGGGGTGATAATTTTTCCATACCTAGATGACTGTCTTTTAAAGGCACCTACACAATGGGTAGCACTAAATGCCATGCAAATGACGATAACCCTCTTTACAGATCTCGGACTACAGATAAACATGCAGAAGTCCACCATGGTTCTTGTTCAACAACTGGAATTTATAGGAGCCTACGTTGATTGCCTCATCGCAACAGCGAGGTTACCCCAGTAGTGCTTCCTCACCTTAACCACTTTGATTACAATGATCAGGGACAGTCCACAAACGTCCGCCAGAACACACTTACAACTTTTGGGGCACGTGGCTGCTATGAGGTTTATTGTAAAGTATGCCAGGCTACACATGAAATGCTTACAGGCCTGGCTTCACACATCTACCTACCATGCAAACATTTTCCCAACAGACATCTCACTATGCCCTGCAGGGTAAAGGACTCGCTCACATGGTGAACACAGGCACAGAACTTCTGCTCAGGTGTCCCCTTGCAACAGAATGCTCCTTCTATGGATGCCTCCCTCATGGGATGGGGAGCTCATTTATGTGACAGCACGATCCAGGGTCACTCAGCAGAATCCAACCTGCACATAAACATACTGGAACTAAAGGCTATCAGAAATGCATGCGAGCACTTCCTTCCCTTGACCCAAAACAAGGATCCTTACGGACAATACTGTATGCATGTTCTATATAAACCACCAAGGGGCACCATGATCATATCCTCTGTTCTGACATTCTCTTTGCACATTACCTGCCAGGATGTCAGAACACAACAGCGGACCAATTGAGCAGAGACTTCTCGCAAGCCCATGAGTGGGAACTGGATCATGCAACTCTCACAGCCATATTCAGCCTATGGGGTTTCCCCATTATAGCTCTATTCGCAACAGCTCAGAACACAAAGTGCCCTCAATTCTGCTCCCGAGCTGGACTGTTATGCCACTCCTTGGGTGACACTTTCCTAATAAAGTGGGAAGCGCTGTTAATGTATGCATACCCTCCGATCCCACTTCTGAATCAGGTCATTCACAATAACAGGCAGGAGAAATCCACGGTCCTTCTCATCGTACCCACAGGGCCCAGACAAACCTGATTCCCGTGCCTGAGACAGATGGCAGTTGGAGCCACCCCAATAATACCTCACTTTCTGATACAGGACTCAAGACGCGTCTGTCACCCCAACCTATCCCTTCTCCATCTCAAGGCTTGGTTACTCCATGGTTAACAGTCATTGACAAAGCCTATTCTGAGGAAATGAAAGACATCTTACTGAACAGTCGCAGACTAACCACACGAAAAACGTACACAATGAAGTGGACATGATTCTGCATTTGGTGCCAGGACAACCATATTTATCTACAATTGGCTCCACTACCCAGGATACTGGACTATATAGTGGGACTTAAAAAATCAAAGTTATCTAACAGCTCCATCAGAGGACACATGGCTGCCATCACTTCAATCCATGACAATGTGGCCAGAGTCACTATCTTTGCTCACCTGACTACTAAACACTTCCTAAAGGGCATAGAAAACACTTATCCCACCCTAAAAGACATTGCCTTCATGTGGGATCTTAACCTTCTTCTCTGCGGTCTTATGGGGAAACAGTTTGAACCCCTTGTTCTGTTAAACCTGCCACTTGTTCTGTTACACCTATCCATGAAGGTGGCCTTCCTCATTGCCATCATGTCAACAAGAGGGGTGGGAAAATTAGGTGTCCTAATGGCACACCCACCTTATATCATATTTTTCAAAGATAAAGTGATCTTATGGCCACATTCACATTCCAAATTTATACCAAGGTAGCCTCCCCATTTCACCTAAATCAGCCCATATCAACCCTAAATCAGCCTCACTTCACACGCTAGATAGTCACAGAATGCTGGCTTTCTACCTAAAAAGGGCAAAAATGTTTAGGAAGTCATCAAGACTATTTCTCTCTATAAAAGAACATTCCAAGGGTCAAACCATTTCAAAACAGAGATTGTCTAAATGGATTTCAGGATGTATCCATATGTGTTGCCAAAACAACAATCTACTGACTCCACTGGGAGTTCTCACTCACTCCAGCAGAGCCTTTCTCAATAATGTATCCATAATGGACATTTGCAAAGCAGCTACCTGCCCATACTTTTACTAAACATTATGCATTAGAACAGCAATCAGCTGAAGACACTCAGTTTGGACTCAGAGTGCTATCTACTGTCACTGAACCAACTCCGAAAGCCCCTTCCCTCCACTGAGGGGCACTGCTCCACAGTCACCTAAAGTGGAGCACCCACAGGGACACTCCTCAAAGAAGTAGAGAAGGTTACTCACTTTGTGCAGTAACTGA
Organism: Mauremys reevesii; assembly: GCF_016161935.1. Lineage (NCBI taxonomy): Eukaryota > Metazoa > Chordata > Testudines > Geoemydidae > Mauremys > Mauremys reevesii. The sequence continues at coordinate 100,613,302 of NC_052623.1, forward strand.
GGTTCTTCAAGATGGTTGTCCCTGTAGGTGTTCCAGTACCTCTCCTCCTCCCCTCTACTTTGGAGTTTCACGCAGATTCTCTGGGGTAGAGAAGGAACTGGGGGACAGTTGGCTGTGCGCGCTTGGTAACTGCTCGGAGTGGCCAACCCAGGCACTGCTACTACAAATCTCCGATTAGAAGTGCAGGGTGCAAAAACCCCTAAAGTAGCGCACCCATAGGGACAACTATCTCGAAGAACCTCAGTTACTGCACAAAGTGAATAACCTTCTCTTTCTACAGCAAATACTTCCTCATTCCAAAAGAAGAAAGGAGGATTGCAGCCCATTTTGGACTTACAAAGGCTTAACATCTTTGTATGCCTGTTGAAGTTCAGGATGGACACACTTGCTTCAATTGTTACCTCTCTGATACCCAGGGATTGATTCACATTTCTTGATTTCCATGTGGCATTAATCCATATCTTAATAATACCATCTTATAGGAACTATCTAAAATTCATGGAAAGCGATGAGCATGTCAGTAGCTTGTTCAACCCTTCAGTCCATTGATTGCACCAAGAATTTTTATCAAAGTACTAACAGTCATCACTACACATCTCAGGAGAAAGAAACTACCTGTATACCCTTACCTGGACAGTTGGTTAGATCGGGAAAAGTCTCCTTGTCAGGCATCAGAAGTCATCCACTGCATTCTAGATCTGTTCTAATATCTGAGCTTAACTGCTGTTCATGGGCTAGACTTTATAGGAGCAGTCCTGGGCTGCTCCAAGTCTATGGCTTGTCTACCTCAGGGCAGGTTCAAGAACATGTCTGCTTTAATAACCCACTTAGAGTAAAATCCAAGCACCACAGTGAGGGCTTGTCTCACTCTCCTATGACATATGGCTTTGAGCATCTTTGTAACGCCGAATGCAAAACAATACCTTCGGTCCATGCAGGGCTGGTTAAGGTCTGTGTTATGTCCCCATTACACATAAACAGTGCATGTCCTGTGCGTGTGCCGCCGGTAGTCCTCTACTCCCTGAAATGGTGAAGGGAGCCCAGGAGTCTCTGCAAAGGAATACCCTTTGCATTTCCTCTCCCTTCCAAAACTATAGTGATAGACATTTCCCCTGGCCCAGCCCGGAGCCCCCTCCTTCACCCCATAACCTAAAGAGTGAAACCTACAGTACCTACTTCTTTTGTATCCTGATCAATAATTAAAACTTAAAATCAGCAGTTTTTCAATTACTAAGTAACCTGACTTTGATCAAACCACAGTGAATGCAAAACTGAGTGACTTAAGTTAATAATGCACTGCCTTTACTTTATTATAACATCTGTACTTGTCTGACAACTTATATAGATGCCAACACATTAACTCAATATACTTTCTACCTGAAATCTCAGCTTAATTAGGACCATTTATCAAAATGACACCTGTTTTATATGGCGAAATCAAATTGATTACTGTTGTTCTGCTGGATCTCTGCAAGTGTAAGGAACAATATTTTTGGAAGCAAAGGTGGATAAATATTTATCTGACGTATCAAATGTACTGTTCCTGTTAGAAGAAATACACATTTAACTCCATATCTACAAGGAGGGACATGGTTTAGCTTTCATATCTATCTGTCTTAGCTGGCCCCCATCACTGTAACTGAGCAGCTCACAATCTGCAATGTATTTATCCTTGCAACACCTATGTGTGAAAGGGAAATACTGTTATTCCTAATTTACAGGTAGTCTTTATGTGCCTTAGTTCCCTAAGTGATTTGTCCAAAGTCACACAGGAGGTCTGTGATGGAGCAGCAAATTGAACCAAGGTCTCCCAAGTTCAAGGATAGTGCTCTTAACCTCTGGGCCATCCTTCTTCCCTGAACCAATGACCCATTTGATGCTTTGTATAAAATGGCAAACTCAGGTATTTTGGTTTTTTTTTGAAAGAGCATTAATCAAGAACAACAAACTATCTAAAATTAAACACAGCTAAGATACATTTGTAGATTGGTGCAGGATCCTTTTCCAGGCAATCAAAGAACAATGACTTACCTTAGTAACTGATTTATTTTTTAATTTATATTTTTGAAGTGTTGTCCATGTGGATCCCCCTGTAGGTACATGTGTGGAGAGAATCTTTTGAATAGCTGTGTCTGTTGGGCTGTGTCTGTTGGGCACCACCTGAGGGCACAAAAGGCAGAGTGGCTACAACGCCCTCACTTTCCTTGGCAATTCATAATCTTATAAAGAGAACTCTGAAAAAGTTGGGATGGAGGGTAGACCATGGTATCCACACAGACAACATAATCTCAGAAAACCACAGCTACTATAAAGTAAATGACCATTCTTTCTTCTTAGAATATATGTCAATGTGGATTCCACTCTAGGTGATTAGTAAGCAGTGCCCAACTGGAAGATGGGAGTGAGGGGTTCCTGACTGCCTCTAATTAAACAGTAATTGTAACACTACCCTACCAATTTGACATACTATCTTGCAGCCAGTCAAGGGCATAGTGTGTAGCAACTATGTCCCCTCTTTAGTCAGTTGTTTTTTTCTTGTTTATGGGCTTCCTGCATATTAACAGGGAAGAGAAAAAATAGGAAAATGTGATTGCAAAGCCGTAAAAATAGGAAGCAGACTTAAGGGGCAGGCCTGGTACCCAAAACTACTTCTAATTCATTATTTTAAAACTGACTAGATTTCAAATTGATGTCCCTTTAAGTGCCCTTTAGTGAAAGCATAGCTTGTTTGACCTCCTTCACTTGAACTATTCTTGAGAAGCAGCACCTCCAGGGGACAAGTATGCCTTGAAGACAACCAACCTGAAAACCTGAGATCTTTAAACAAGTAATCCCTGATGGATAAAAGCTAGTGACTGAAAATAATTGAAGTAACAGTAAAGCTCATTGTTAAATTAAAAATGTTCAATTTCCTTTAAAAATGTCTTTTTTTTTACTATTTTAATAGAAGTTTTCACAAATGGTGGAAGAAAAATTCAATATTTGGTGAGAGTTAATGTATTTGTGTTCTTATTTTTATTTTTTTTCCTTCTTAAGTAAATAAACTTTTCTTTACCAAGAATAGATTTCCTGTGAAATACAAAATGTACCTTTCGGTATCTACATAGTCTCTGTTTTAAACTTGCAGTTTTGTAGCTTGCCAGCATTGTTTTTCAATTTAGAAGGGAAATTGTTTGCTGCTAATGTTGCTTTTCAATTGAAGTTGAAAATATCGTTGGTTCCAGCCTATTTATTTTTAATTCTTTTTTCTTCAGTTCATTTTGCCTTCAGCAAAATATCACCTCTCCCCAACAAACGGTTGAGACAGACAACATGCAGGCTGCCTGACAAGCCTGTTCCATCACCATGTGCCATAGAATCTTCATCAAAACTATTCTTCTCTATTGACATATGCTCCTGCTTTAGCACATGAATTATCCTTTTGACACACCTTCAACACTGAGGATAACTTATTCACTTACTCAGTTTCTGTACTTTTCAACAGCTGAGCACTGGTTCTCACATCCCATCCACTCTTGCCCCAGATTCAATGCTAAAATGCTATCAGTACCTGTTAGCACATGTTTTTAAGGGAACATTAAACATTTTTGAGCATCAGAATTAGTGACCAAGTATGCCAAGATGTTTTGCTGTACAAATGAATACTGAATTGCAGCTATATTAAATCTATGTGAAAAGTGTAAGAAAGTGCAGAATATTGGTACATTTGTCCTAAGCACCTTCAAAGGTATGACTAGACTACTTATTCTGATGCGCAGAAGAGATTTGTTTTTTGCAGACTGGGATTTTGGTGAAAAGGCCCTTGAACCTCTTTGTATAATGCTATTGAGTATGCTCTTAAATCAGAGAAAAAGAGGATATCACAAAAAGAACACAGAGCTGGACAGGCTGGATAATGGAGGTTATTATATTTACAGTCATCTTAAACACATCAGTCTTAATGCAATTGAGAGGAGCAGGTTATAAATTTTATATGGCATGAGAAAATAAGGCACCTTTGTAACTATTGACTAGTCAACTTGTGACTGTTGGTGAAACAATTGAAGATGGGGATGGGAATAGAACAAACTGCGATTGAAAATATGTTTTACTGAAGTGGTTGCATGACTGGAAGAGAGTTAGCAGAGGAGATATTGACTGAGCTCCAGACCATAGCTGTATATCTCAGTGGACTTGTGTGTTGGACTTAAATGGAGGTAGTGTGTGATTGAATGTTTTACTGAAGGTTGTTCACGCATTTGCAGTGAGTACTTCATTGCACTGTATGTCCGTGTGCCAGTTAGTCAGAGTGCTAGATTGTGACATTAGAAGCTGTCCAGTGTGAGATGCACTGCACTGTGACTTGGGGAATCCCCATTTCCCCCCCACCCCAGTCCCCTTGTTGCTCTGGGCAGGGCCAGCTTTAGGCTGATTCCCCCGATTCCCTGGAATCGGGGCCTGCACCAAAGAGGGCCCCGTGCCTAAAGGGGCCCCGCTCCGGGGGTATTTGGCGGCATTTCAGCGGTGGGGGGTCCGCTCTGGGGGTCTTTGGTGGCATTTTGGTGGTGGGTGGTCCTTCGGTGCCGCGGAAGACCCGGAGCGGACCCCCCGCCGCCAAAATGCCGTCGAAGCCCCGGACCGCCGCTGAGTATTCGAATCGGACCCGCGGCTCATAAAGCTGGCCCTGGCTCTGGGAGGGGAGTAAACTGGGCAAAGTCTATATCCAGCAAAGCACGTACTCCTTAATATGTCAGCACAGCTAGGTCACTGATGGATGATTTACTTTCAAAGAAAGAGCCATTACACATTACTGTTACTGAAATCTTGGCTCAGTGTGACACAGGATTCTTTCCCAGTATCTAGTTACAGCTATGGATATGTTACTTTGTGACTGTGGCTACTAGGACAGTATTTTCCCAGTTTTGCTTATCTCAAACACTGTTGATGCACTACACTGACTGAGGAATGTTTTGACTAGCTTTGATGTTTGTCAAGTATTAACGAAAGATGAGAGCAGACTGCTAGAAAGTTATTTGTTTTGGAAAACATACAGGATCTGTAATATTATTTGTTGTCTGAAACATTAGCTACCATGTAGTTCGTGGTCTTTCATTTATGACAACTTATTTGCATTTCAGACTCACCCACCTGGCCTTCCATTCCACCTGTTTAAAAATCCTAGATTGTGGTTGGGTGCTGTACATAGAGCACATAGATCTATAAACCTGCTCTGCAAAACAAAGTGATTCATTTACTATACTACTGTAGTTTTGTCACAAAAAGAACTTTTCAGCTACCAATTTAAAGTGCCAACTCTCTGGGCATGTCTACACTTACCGGGGATTGACGCTGCGGTGATAGATTCACCGGGAATCGATTTAGCAGGTCTAGGGAAGACCTGCTAAATTGACTGCAGATCACTCTCCTTTGACTCCGGTACTCCACTGGAACGAGAAATGTAAGATAAGTCGACGGGAGACACTCTCCTGTCAGCCCAGTGTGGTGTAAACACAGCAGTAAGTCGACCTAAGCTTTATCGACTCCAGCTATGGTATTCACGTTGCTGGCGTTGCGTAACTTAGGTTGACTTACCCCCATAGTGTAGACAAGGCCTATGTCTCGTGTGTTATATTGCAACTGACACTAGTCATGCATGACTGAAAGAACTAGGAGACAACATTGAGAGCACTTGATTCATCATGAGTGACTTGAAGAAGGTCATATTCCCTTATTTGGAGCTAGCCTGTGACAGATAACTGATGTCGGTGACTCCTGTGTAGAGTAGCAGGAAAGGGTTAGCTTAGCAAAGCTTGTTATGTCGTGATTGTGTAATAAATACACAGTTTTTCAAGTATTGCTATATCTCTTAGCCATAAGTTTTATTCAGACTTCAACAAAAGCTGCTTATTTGATATGTATCAATTGAAAATGATTTTCTGCAAGTTTTGAAGTTACTGTATTTGCATGTCAGAGGCTGACATTTCACATACAACATCAAATAATTTGTCCTGGTTTGGCTATATGTTAGATTGAAATGTCCTTTTTCTTCTTATAATAATGTGCAACTACTGGACATAGGTTAGTGATAATTAAATAATGTGAAGTGTACTTTGTAAGCTTGTTTTTAAAAGGCTAAAAGCAATTTTATCAGATCCCCTCAATGTACAACTAAATGTGCTGATGCAGTCTTGATAGCTGCATTTATCATGTCTAAAGATAAGCATTCTGTTTATCACATACATTTGGAGAATTCCCCACTAACCTTTGTGTTGAAGTTAAATGTTCTTCAGATAGCATACTGAGTATACAGAGGAAGAGATAAAATGACTATATACATCTAATTTTTTCAGACTAGTTCTAAATATGCTTAGTGGCCATCACAAAAATATATAGTTTGCTAGAGAATCAGTCATGCTTTCTGTATTCGTAACACATTAAAAACTAGTCTTTTTTTTTAAATAAAAGGAAAACTTTAAAAATATAATAACTCGGATTTGAGTAATTTATAAGATTGGGAACCTTCTGGTGTATGTTTCATTTGCACATCTGTATGATCATACTGTAACCTCCCAGGAGCTTACCTGGGTTTTTGGGGCTCTGTGTGCAGGAAGCTCCGGGAGAGAGAAACTGTCCCCGGTGGGAGGTGGGAGCCAAGGCAGACTCAGTCTGCCCGGCAACCAATAAGGAGTGAGAGGCCCCTCCCATGGAGCAGAGGACGGGGGAGATGCCATTTTGGAGCAATCTGGACAGCTTGCCAAATCTGCCCTAGATCTGTGCCACTCCTGGAAGTGGACAGCAGGTCCCTGCAACCCCTAGGCACTCGGGGTGGCCAAGGAGGACGCGCTGCGTGCTCCTCCCACCCCAGTGCTGGCTCCACAGCACCCACTGGCCGGGAACCGTGACCAATGGGAGCTATGGGGGGAGTGCTGCCTGCAGGTGCAAAGGCAGCGTGCACTGTGCAGAGCCTCGTGGCCGCCCATGCGCCTAGAGGCCGCAGGGACCTGGCGGCCACTTCCTCTGAGCACGGCTGGCACCCCACACTCCCTCCTACATCCCAACCCCCTGCCCCAGCCCACAGTCCCCTCCAAAACCCTCATCCCCAGCCCCACCCCAGAGCCCATGCCCCCAGCCAGAGTGCTCACCCCCTCCTGCATCTCAATCCCCTGGCCCAGCCTGGAACCCCCTCCTTCACCCCAAACCTCTCATCCCTGGCTCCACCCCCAGCTGGAGCCCTCACCCCGCATCCCAACCCCCAGCCCATAGACCCCCCTGAACCCCAAACCCCTCATCCCTGGCTCACCGCAGAGCCTACACTCCCAGCCAGAGCCCACACACCTAACTGAGCTAACTGATCACTCTTGTTAGAGCGTTATGGTAACACCCATTGTTTCATAGTCTCTGTGTGTGTGTGTGTGTGTGTATATATATATATATATATCTTCCTACTGTATTTTCCACTGCATGCACCCGATGAAGTGGGCTGTAGCCCTCGAAAGCTTATGCTCAAATAAATTTGTTAGTCTCTAAGGTGCCACAAGTACTCCTGTTCTTTCTGCAGATACAGACTAACACGGCTGCTACTCTGAAACTTAAATGTCACTTTCTCCTGCAATTAAGTTTCCTTTGTGCTTAGAACAATAGTCTTCACTGTAAACAACATGAAGCTAAAAGAGTAAAAAGACATCTTTAAGAATCCTAATGAACCAAAATTAAATATTGACCCAGCAAAAACTAAATTAACAGGAATGCAAGCGTATGCAATATGCCTCCCTTTCTTTCTTTTTTGTATACTGAGGCCTGGTCTACGCTAGGACTTTAATTCGAATTTAGCAGCGTTAATTCGAATTAACCGTGCATCCGTCCACACCAGGAAGCCATTTAATTCGACCTAGAGGGCTCTTTAGTTCGAATTCGGTACTCCACCCCGATGAGTACCGAATGAGGGGAGTAACGCTAAATTCGACATGGCTATGTCGAATTAGGCTAGGTGTGGATGCAAATCGAACTTACTAGCTCCGGGAGCTATTCCACAGTGCACCACTCTGTTGATGCTCTGGACAGCAGTCCAAGCTTGGATTGTCTGACCAGCCACACAGGAAACGACCCAGGAAAATTTGAATTCCTTTTCCTGTCTGGCCAGTTTGAATCTCAATTCCTGGTTGGACATCGGGGTGAGCTCAGCAGCACCTGCAACGATGCAGAGCTCTCCAGCAGAGGAGTCCATGCAATCCCAGAATAGAAAGAGGTCCCCAGCATGGACAGACCGGGAAGTCCTGGATCTGATCGGTGTGTGGGGCGATGAGTCTGTGCTTTCGGAGCTGCGCTCCAACAAACGGAATGCAAAGACCTATGAGAAGGTCTCCAAAGCCATGGCACTCAGAGGATACAGCCGGGATACAACGCAGTGCCGTGTGAAAATCAAGGACCTGAGACAAGGCTACCAAAAAGTCAGAGCGGCAAACGGACGCTCCGGAGCCCAGCCCCAGACATGCCGCTTCTACGAGGCACTGCATGCTATTCTAGGTGGGTCTGCCACCACTGCCCCACCAGTGACCGTGGACTCTGAGGATGGGATAGGGTCGAGGGGCAGTTCCTTGGCGATGTTCGCCGATGGGGAAGATGAGGAAGGGTTTGTGGAAGACGACGCAGGCGACAGCGCTTACAATACCGCTTTCCCCGACAGCCAGGATCTCTTCATCACCCTCACAGAGATCCCCTACCAACCCTCCCCGGCCGTTAACACGGACTCAGAATCAGGGGAAGGATCAGTCGGTAAGTGTTATAAACATGGAAACATTTATTTCTTAAAAAACAGGAATATATACTATATAAAAACTAGCTAAAAAGTTGTCCATATAAAACTATATAAAAAGAAGGTCCACACATATAGGGATTGAATAGAAATCCTCTTCGGTCACTTCCACGAAGGTCTCGTAGAGGTGCTCAAAAAGCCTCCGCAGGAGGTTCCTGGGGAGAGGTGCCTTATTTGGTGCTCCGTGGAAGCACACTCTTGCCTCCACCAGCATGGCTGCATACGGTCCTGGTCTGTGCAGGGATTCCCGCAGCATCCTCTCTCTCTCTCTCTGAGTGACCCGCCTCAGGGTAATGTCGTTCGGCGACTGCTGCATCTAAGTAGGGCAATTAGTGTACTGTTACTATTGTGACTGCTTGACTTTTACTTTGCATAGCAAAGACCTTCGTTCAACAGGCACGTGTTGGAGGCCGCAGAGGAAAAGCATACAGTGATCTTTCCCGGGCACAGCCGCGAGGGGCTGGAACAGGGTCGGACTTTATGCTTTCCAGATTGCCTTCTGCGGGAGGGCACAGCTACCCATTAACTGTTAAGCAGCCTATAGTGTAGGGCTTACCAGGCTTGGCTGATAAACGGATTCATCTGTACCGCCCCGCTTGTCCGATCTCCGGTGCAAGACCGCAGCCACTGAAAGCGTCTTCCGAAATCTCGAACTTCTCCTGAGAGCTCGTGAGACTAGGTTCCCTGTATGGTCTTGTTCACAGAAACTGAGTAGACTGTGTTCACTGTTCGCAAACATGTATCTTTTCAAGGAAATCACTTCCTTTTTCCCATCACACAGCTGCGGCTCTTTCCCGAACTGCCCCGGCATCCCCCTCACAGAGGCTGGCGCAGATTAGGCGGCGAAAGAAAAAGACTAGGGACGACATGTTCTCGGAACTGATGGCCTGCTCCAGAGCCGAGGCGGCCGAGCAGAGACAGTGGAGGGAGACCCTATGTCAGCACCAGCGCTCACACATCGAATGGGAGGACAGGTGGCGACTCAAACGCTGCTTGGGCTAATGAGGGAGCAAACGGACACGCTCTGGCGCCTTGTAGATGTTCTGCAGGACCGCAGGCAGGAGGAGAGAGCCCCCCTGCACTGTATCTGCAACCGCAATCCCCCGCCACAAAGTCCTGTCCCCCCCTTACCCAAAATAACAAGAAGGAGGGGCGCTAGGGGCCGTGAAAACTGGCACAGCACCCCAGCAGAGCGCTCATGTACCACACAGCTCTGATGCCATAAACTTTGAGAAGTGCTTCCCTTCCTGCAACACCCAGTCCCAAATCCAAGTTTCATCCCCCCACTGTGTAGTTGAGTATTAAAAGTAGTTTGTTGTTATTCACTGTTTCCGTCCCGTTTTTCTTGTCAGAAGACTTTGTGTGAAGGGGGGGGGAGGGGTTTTTTAATCGTATAGGACAGCCTCCATTACCAGGGTACAGACTTGGGGGCAGGATCCACAGCAGGACACACACAGACTGCAGTCACTAGGCACCAGGTTCAGTCTGGGAGGTGTATGCTGCCCCGGCTCAGTCTGTGAGGTGTATGCTGCCCCAGGGTCCTAGCGCCTGCCATCCACAAATGGCAAGGCAGGCTGCCCTTACCATGCCCTTCCACCCTAGCCACAAGCCTCTCCGATGCCCTGAGCCCCAGCAAGAGCCCTCATCCACGGACACATACTCACCCTTCCCACACACCCCTCACCCCTTACTACGCCCCAACCCCCAGCCCAGAGCCTGCATCCAAACTCCGTCCCAAAGACGGCACCCCTCACCCCTTCCTGCAAACCCACCCCTTCCTGCACACCCACCCGCAACCGTCCTCCCCCCAGAGACCGCTGTAGGAGCAGGAGCCTGTCATTCCTCTAGTGTAGAAGCGGTCTGTACATCAGTGCACACCGTACCCACCACAGTCTGCGTCCATGTTTCAACCCTGGAACAGGAATTCATAATTAAAGAAAACTTTGTTAATAATCAGTGTTCAATTAACTGTTTTTTTAAAACGTGTGTTAGAAGGGGAAAAACCTGGAGAACGGGGTATGTAACCGCAGATCGAAGTCAACAGTCACTGAAACAGGCTCAGGTTCAGCTTGTCTGTAAGTCAAGTGGACAGTCATAGGTTACCCTGCTCTCCGAGGAACTTAGCTTTCAAAGCCTCCCGGATGCACAGCGCTTCCCGCTGGGATCTTCTATCGGCACAGCTGTCTGGCTGAGCGTAATCAGCAGCCAGGCGATTTGCCTCAACCTCCCATCCCGCCATAAAGGTCTCCCCCTTGCTCTCACAGAGATTGTGGAGCACACAGCAAGCTGCAATAACAACGGGGATATTTTTTTCGCTGAGGTCCGAGCGAGTGAGTAAGCTCCGCCATCTCCCCTTGAGACGTCCGAAAGCACACTCCACCACCATTCTGCACTTGCTCAGCCGGTAGTTGAAGAGTTCCTTCTCACTGTCCAAGGCGCCTGTATAGGGCTTCATGAGCCAGGGCATTAGCGGGTAGGCCAGGTCCCCAAGGATCACTGTAGGCATCTGCACATCCCCAACCGTTATTTTGTGGTCCGGGAAGAAACTACCTGCCTGGAGGCGTCTAAACAGACCAGAGTTCCTGAACACACGCGCGTCATGAACCTTGCCCGGCCACCCGACGTAGATGTTGGTAAAACGTCCCCTATGGTCCACCAGTGCTTGCAGCACCATAGAAAAGTAGCCCTTTCGGTTAATGTAGTGGCTGGCCTGGTGGGCTGGTCCCAGGATAGGGATGTGAGTCCCATCTATAGCCCCACCGCAGTTTGGGAATCCCATCGCGGCAAAGCCATCTCTGACGACCTCGACGTTTCCTAGAGTCACTACCTTTGAGAGCAGTTGCTCAACGATTGCGTGGGCTACTTGAATCACAGCAAGCCCTACGGTAGATTTGCCGACGCCAAAGTGGTTCGCTACTGACCGGTAGCTGTCTGGCGTTGCAAGTTTCCAGAGGGCTATGGCCACTCGCTTCTGCACAGTCAGGGCTGCTCGCATCCGGGTGTCCTGGTGCTTCAGGGCAGGGGCCAGCAAATCACAGAGTTCAAGGAAAGTGCCCTTACGCATCCTGAAGTTTCGCAGCCACTGTGATTCATCCCAGACCTGCAGCACTATGCGTTCCCACCAGTCCGTGCTTGTTTCCCGGGCCCAGAATCGCCGTTCCACACCATGAACTTGACCCATTGCCACCATGATCTCCACTGCGCGGCGTACCCTGCTTTGTGAGAGGTCTGCGCCACTCTCCTCACCGCGCTGCCGGAGCCTCCTCGCCCGATTTCTCAGCAGCTGACTGTGGAAGAGGTGGACGATAAGGTGCGAGGAGTTGACAACGGCCATAAGTACAGCGATGATCGCAGCGGGCTCCATGCTCGCAGTGCTGTGGCGTCTGCGCTGTAACCGACCAGAGAAGGGTGCGAACAGATTTCCCGCCGGCGCTTTCAGGGAGGGAGGGCGTGATTGACGGTTCAATGACGACAGTTACCCAAAACCACCATCGACACATTTTTTTCCCCAGCAGGCACTGGGGGCTCTACCCAGCATTCCAATGGGCAGCGGGGACTGTGGGAACTGTGGGATAGCTTCCCACAGTGCAACGCTTCCAAAGTCGACGCTGGCCCCGTTAGTGTGGATTCACAAAGTCGAATTAGTGTCCTTAGTGTGGATACACAAATTCGACTTCATAAGGTCGATTCCACAAATTCGAATTAAGTTAATTCGAAATAGTCTTGTAGTGTAGACGTACCCTCAGAGATATCTGCCTTAGATTCTGTAGTATAGTGCACTATAATGGTTATTCATCAGCTTCCTAGCATTTCTGTGATTTTTTTCCTACAATTGAGGCTAGATAGGGATATCATGAATCTAATGTTGTACATTCTTTATATTTAGCTTTGTAAGATTAGTGTGCAGTTTGTGTAGAGAGGAGGGTTGATATGGCAGTCACTTTATTTTTAAGTACTGTCGTTGAAAATCAAAACGATCTTATCGCAACTAAAATATCCTTGTAATAAATTGCCTTGTGACAAATGTTTACTTCATATCTTTTACAGGAAAAGGGAACACTTAATCATAATCACAACAATTATGTTTAATATGGGATAACTTGTTTTTTACAGATCTAATTGGTTTAATAAGTTTAAAGTGAATTTATGCAATTGAAATGGATTAGAGTGACATTCATTTGTTATGAAAGAATGTGCACTGGGATTTTATGCAGGTTATAGCTATGTGGCATTATTAACAGTAAGATAATAGTGTGGTGTTGAATGAATTCTGTTTAATTTAAAAATTACACACAGGAAAACCATGGCCTGATCTTTAAGAACTAAATATTGTTAGTATTTCACTAGAAGAAATTGAATTAGAAGCTGAAGAAAGCCTCCAGTTATTAATAGTGACATAATAAAAAGGTAGCAAATAAGAATAAGATGTCTTCCTCTGTTACTCAAGCAATGCTAGGTAGAGCCCTGATTCTTCATTGGGATCTTCTCACAGGGTGTCCCTTTGCATACAGGGTCCCAAAGACATCAAATGCTATTTTTAAATAAATGTTTAAAAACAGCTGCCGTTTTTTAAAGGACTCTTTGAAAACAGTCTTTGGAAAAAGATTTTTTTCCCTTTTGGAATAAAGTTTTCCTTTGAAATGAAAAGTAAAGTTTCAGATTAGTACCGAGACTATACAAGATGCTTTAGAACAAGGTAGTAAAACTATCTTGTGCCCCTAAGGAGGAGAAGGCTCTACTAAAGTTCCTGTTGAGGATTAACTGATTTTCTGTTGGGAGAGAGTTACTAATCATACGATCTAATAGGATAGAAGTGTATCAAATATTTTTTCAAGAGGGACACCTTTTTAGCAGCAATATTTATTACAGACACATTGTAGAATATGTATCAACTTAGTTACTGCCATATTTGATTATAAAATGTAAGAATTTGTTAATTTTAAACTACACTAAATGGAAAAGTAAAATTGCTCATAATTTTATGGGACAAATACAACAAAAGTGTCTGATAAATTTTCTCTCTGGATTCCATCATTGCAGGATCTAGAGACCTAGATTCCAGCATGTCAGTCTGACACAGTCTTTGACTTCAACCTTTTGTCACAGGCCTTGCCTCTGCAATGCGGTGGACTAAGTTTTCCTTTCATGTATATTGGCTTTCAACTATTAAACTCAAATTTTACGTTTTTTTTAAAAAATGAACCATTTTAAAAGCAGCTTCTATGGTGATGTTTGCATTAAAGGAGAAGATCTTTAGAGAGATAATGACTAGTTTTTCCTTTGAGGGGTATAATTGAGGATTGTCTATGGTAAGAATACTTGCTTTATATTTCACACAGTCCAAGGCCTGATGTATAGTAATACTTCATATTGAAAGTACCATGTGTACTCATGTTGTTCTACATATTTTACCCTTTCCACGGAGAGCATTCTTTTTTATAGTGGAGAACACTTTTTTGTTTTATAATCCTGGCAAAATTTTGGCAATGATTGGTTGAAGCTAGTATTAAAACTGGATTACCAAGAGTCCACTGTTTTGCAAAGAGGACTAAAATAGAAGTGGCAGTGTAGACGAGATATATGGGCTCTGTGTATATCCAGTAAAGATACTTAAAAAGACAGTTTACGTGGCTGTTATACCACTGCATATGCTTTAAAAAGATACTGTTTATAATGTTTATCTGAAAGTTTCTAGGTTTACATAATTTAATTTGAGTTTACAGAAATAACTGACTTTGTAACTCTTGTGACTATAGTACTAGATAGAGTAAATATGAAGATGTTATTAGAATTTCTGAGAGCAAGGATGTTTTCCTGTGTTCTGCCCCGACATTTGTTTGTTATGCATGAAATCAGTGCTTTGAAAAGCAACATGTTCTAGTTTCTCTTGGAAGTGTAACAGGCAGGAGTGATCTGCAGTGCAGGAATTCTCAGAGGAATGGGGTATATTGTAAAGACAAAATGGGATTTATGTTTTCCATTGTTTATCTTGGGCTTGTCGGCTGCCTGTGTACTTTGTACATCCCTTCCCTTTGTTAACATGTAATATAATTGTCTGAATAATATTTCATTATTTTTAAGACTCCTATTTTACCAAGTACTAGTCTGTTCAAGAGAAACTGCATTAAAAATTAAATCTTTTCACCCATTGGTTAATGTGTTAGTCCTTGGCCTTAAAGAGACTCATTATTTTGAATGTGTTGAACTTTATTTTGAAGATGGCAAACAATATGGGAACATGCATTTTTTACTGTTGAGATAAGGTCTGAGCTCAAACAATTCAAACTGTGTATTACTCTCCTCTACTAAATGATGACAAAATCTTTCATAGTCTTGTCAGATCAATCTTTCTGGTAGACTTAAAATATCTGTGTATCTGGAACCAATTAATATTTTTGGAGGTTAGTATAAGAAAAGGAATGGTGCTTTATATGTTTTTGTTGAGTTTTAATGAACAATGAATAAACCACAGTATTCAGCATAGGCTGCCATCTCTTTGTCTGAGGAAAAACTCAATGAAGTCATAGCATAGCTCTTAGATTCAAACCACCTGTAAATCCCTACTCATCCTTATGGTATCATAAAAGAAGTAATTTTCTGGCCAGAGGAGTGCAGAATGGAGGATGCTTCTCTGTTGTGGCTGCTAAGAGGGATGCCTGGATCTCCTTTTCTCATCATCTTCCTGGTGCTTTGTGGAGCTCCTGGAAGGAAGGAAGCTTTCAGAGACTCATCAGGCAAAGCAAGCAGTGTGTTTTGATAAGCACAGTCTGCCATTAGTTGGGACAGGTGGCCAGTGATCCATATACAGAACAGCAGACCTTGTGGTGTGGAATCTCTGAGCTGTTTTGCCGCTCCTTGGCAAGCAGAAGTCTGGCAAAATAAAGAACCGCTTTAGAGACTAGGAGACTAGGATGGTATTGCAAAAACAAGCTCCCTTTATCTAAAACTGGGCAGCTGACATTGAGCATTATTAACACTTATATGTTATAGAACTACAGGACAGGGACTAGAATAAGAGCAAATGTCCATTGATGTAAGTTATGTTGATTTGCTATGTACTCAAGTTGCAAAACTCGGCGTATTTTAGAAAGATAAATAATATTTTATAATGATAAATGCTAAACTTTTAAATTCCTTGATTGGCTTCTTCAGCAAGAAGCAGAGTTTTTCTCCAGATAGAGGGAAAACAGAGGAATCGTAGAGCTCAGAATTTTGTATTAAAATGCCTTTACAACTGCCAAACCAATAATGATTCATTCTAATCAGCATGGTAGTGCAGAATCATGCATCACTTACAATCTAAATTCAAGAAACAAAATTGTTTTAGGTACAGGTAAGGCATTCACTCTATCATCTCTAGCAACACCATCATAGGACCCAGCCACACCATTCACCTGCACATGTACTAATGTGATATATGCCTTCATGTGCCAGCAATGCCCCTCTTCCATGTACATTGACCAATCTGAACAGTTTCTACATAGAAGGATAAATGGACACAAATCAGACATCAGGAATGGTAACATACAAAATCCAGTAGGAGAACACTTCAGTCTCCATGGACACTCAATAAAAGATTTAAAAGTAGTATTCATCAACAAAAAACTTCAAAAACAGATTTCAAAGAGAAACTGCTGAGCTACAATTCATTTGCAGACTTAACACCATCAATTTGGGCTTGAATAGGGACTGGGAGTGGTTGGCTTACTACAAAAGCAATTTTTCCTCTCTTGGTATTGACACCTCATCAGTTATTGGGAGTGGACCACATCTATCCTGACCTAATTGGCCTTCAACATTGGTTCTCCACTTGTGAGGTAACTCCCTTCTCTTCATTTCTGCCTGTTTCTATAATTTTCACTCAATGCTTCTGAAGATGTGGGGTTTTTTACCCACGATAGCTTATGCCCAAATAAATCTGTTAGTCTTTAAGGT
The DNA here is from genome assembly GCF_016161935.1 of Mauremys reevesii. Taxonomy (NCBI): domain Eukaryota; kingdom Metazoa; phylum Chordata; order Testudines; family Geoemydidae; genus Mauremys; species Mauremys reevesii. Next base: position 100,630,028 of record NC_052623.1, read on the forward strand.
GCCACCGGATTCCTCATTGTTTTTGTGGATATAGACTAACATGGCGACCCCTCTGATATCAAGTATGTTGTTTCAGCAGTATATTTCTAGTGTGAGCCATAAGAGGAAGTGCCATATTTGTAATCTATACCGGCTAGAAAAGGAGAAAGGCTTCTGACTGATAAGCATGTTCCTGAAAAATTTTCCTCAGACATCTGTTGAGAGTAGTGACTTGCCTTTTAGATGCAGCAAAGAGTCCTGTGGCACCTTATAGACTAGCAGACGTATTGGAGCATGAGCTTTTGTGGGTGAATACCCACTTCGTCGGATGAATCCAACAAAGTGGGTATTCGTCCACGAAAGCTCATGCTCCAATACATCTGTTAGTCTATAAGGTGCCACAGGACTCTTTGCTGCTTTTACAGATCCAGACTAACACGGCTACCCCTCTGATACTTGCCTTTAGATATTTATGGACTGAATCTTGATGTAATTCTATACTTATGAGTGGAAAGGTCCTCTTAGATCATCAAATTCAACCCTCTGTACCATCTGTAAAGACAGTTGGTAGACTGGATTTCTCAGGATTCTGGATAGAGCCTTTCACTTGTAGGTTAGCCTAGACCCTAGGCTGATAATAACAATCACTTAATAGAACAACCAGGAATAGGGGAGGCCACAAGGTATGCAAATAGAGTGGGGGAGGATTCAAAGAGAAGATTAAATGGGAATGGAAAATAAACTGTTCCCGCTGTCCTGAAATGTAGCCTCTGTCTAGTTCAGGTTGGAAGCACATTGTGGGTGCAGGAAAGGAAAAATTGTCCTTAGTTTCACTAGTTGTAAACCTAAACACTGTACCTTACTGCAAGGTTCAAAATATATTTGGATGTTTGGAGTTAGGGCCCAAGAAGTGTAATCTTCTCCAGGTTAGTGCAGTGAGAGGCTTTCCCTTCTATGAGAAACAGTTTTAAAGCCCAGTAAAAAGTGGGCTCCAATTTTGCTCTCAGTTATAATGCTATAAATTCAGAGCAGTTCCATTGCCTTCAGTGAAATTACTCCAGTTTTAACCCAATGTGGTTGAGATCAAAATATGCCCCTTCAACTACGTTTGACATAGTTGTGTTTCACTGAAGGGAATCTTAAAACAAACAAAGAAAGAATAAATATCAGTCAGTCACCCACAGTAGTCCCCTCATTGACTTTTGTTTTAGGGGCAGGATTTATTTTTCAACCACAGAAGGTTTAAGATTGTACTTAGCTATCTCATAGTCAGAGCATTACTGGCTGACCTCATGTTCCAGCTCACTGAGCCATGGTAAACCACAGAAGTCGCATATTTGTATAGCAACTATTAATTCTTCTTCGAGTGCTTGCTCATGTTGATTCCATTCTAGGTGTGTGTTCACCCACGTGCACAGTTGTCAGAGATTTTTGCCTTAGCAGTATCTTTAGGGCTGTCTGTCGTGCCCCCCTTAAATGCCACTCTCATGCATTGGCATATTAGGCATTGCCAGCCATACACCGTCTCAGTTCCTTCTTACCGCCCATGACGGTTGGTCGGAGCTCCTTGTCTTGCATTGCAAGAGCGTTAGTGGTTTTTATAGTGCAAGTGACCCATTACCTGGGATGCCAAAGTCTACAAATTTATCCTTACCTCAATGACTGGTTAATAAAGGCCGATCCTGGCATCAGGTACTGCACCATCTCAACCTGATTTTCTCCACCTGCCACAACCTGGGGCTGTTAATAAACGAGAAAAAGTCAATCTTAGTTCCAGCGCAGTTCATTGAAGCAGTCCTCAACTCTACTCAGGCCAGGGCCTCCCTCCCCGAGACCCGGTTCCTAGCCATGGCAGACCCAATCTCATCCATGCAAGCCCATCCTGTCACTACCTCTACACGTGCTTACGGTTGTTGCGCCACATGGCAGCCTGTACTAACATGGTCTGGCACGCACAGCTCCACCTCAGGCCGTTACAGACATGGCTGCCATCGGTCTACTTCCCCAACAGACATAGCATGGACCATGTAGTCAAGATCCTGGACCACGTCCTGTCATCACTCGCATGGTAGAAAAATCCTGCATCAGTGTTGAAGGGAGTTCTGTCTGCGGACCCACCACTGTCAGTTACCTTCGTCTCTGATGCTTTGGACCTGGGGTGATCTCGGCACACAAGATCATTGGTCAAGTCTCGATCGCTCCCTACACATCAGTGTCGCTTGGACTGCCATGCTTTCCTAACTCACATAAAGAAAAAGGGGTCCGGGTCCTGACAGACAATACAGCTGTTATGTTCTATATCAATAAGCATGGCAGAACTAGATTGTCTGACCTTTCCTAAGAAGCCCTCAGGCTATGGCACTTCCATGTACAACACAACATCCATCTCATGGCCACTTCCCTCCGCGGGGCCAGGAACACTTTGGCAGATCACCTCAACAAGACCGTCTCATCTCACAACGAGTGGGTAGTCAGCATCACCTTCCAAAGGTGGGGGACTCCCCAGGTGGAACAGTTCACATCCAGGCAGAATAGGAAGTACCACTCTTTCAGCTCCATTCAGGGGTTGACAGAGACTCCCTGTTGGACTCTTTCCTCCTCCCATGGTTGGGGGCTCTAATGTACGCCTTCCCTCTAGTTCCCTTGATTCACAGAGTCCTCATGAAGATCAAGCAGGACAGGGCAAAGGTGATCCTCATCGCGCCAGCTTGGCCACGCCAACACTGGTTCGGCACACTGCTGGACCTCTCGGTGGCTGCTCCGCTACAGTTACTGCTCTGGCTGGACCTGCTGTCCCAAAACCATGGCTGTCTGCTGAACCCGAATGTGGCAGTGCTGCACCTGACGGTTTGGTTGCTGCATGGTTAAATGCAGAGGAGCAGGAGTGCTTGGCCAGCATCCAGCAGCAGAAAGCCCTCCACCAGGGTAACCTATCTGGCCATATGGAAGCGATTCACATGTTGGTCCTCGGATAAAGGCATTCGGCCTTGGTGGACTTTGCTGCAGTTGATCCTGGACTACCTTCTACATCTCAAGCTCTGTCGCTTTCAACTATTAAGGTTCATTTGGCTGCTATTTCGGCCTTCCATCCACTGCTCAAGGGCAGGTTGGTTTTCACCCAAGACATGACTGCCAGGTTCCTCAGGGTCTTTGAGCGCTTCTACCCACACGTCAGGGACCCCCTCCCTCCATGAATCTTGTATCACCCTGATTGACGGGACCCCCGCTAAGCCTCTGGCTTCCTGCTCTCTCCTCCTCCTTTCCTGGAAGGTCGTGTTCTTGATCGCAATAACTTTGGCTCGCAGGGTCTCTGAGATTAGGACACTTACCTCAGAACCACCCTATACAATCTTTTACAAAGACAAGATCCAGCTACGGCCACACCCGGCCTCACACTTTCATATGAGCCAAGACGTTTATTTACCTGTCTTTTTTCCAAAGCCGCATAAGTCAGAATAAGATCATTGGCTGCATTCTCTAGACATCAGAATGGGGCACTAGCCTTTTTCATTCAAAGGACTAAGCCATTCCACAAGTCAACACAATTGTTCATTGTGGTAGCAGACAGGATGAAAGGTTGTCCAGTGTCCGCTCAAAGAATTTCTTCTTGGATCACTGCCTGCATTCACTGCTGCTACGATCAGGCAAAGGTGCCATCTCTGGTGATCATAACCACCCATTCAACCAGGGTGCAAGCATCTTTGGCAGCTTTCCTAGCCCAAGTGACAATCCAGGGCAGCTATAGGGCAGCCACCTGGTCATCAGTCCACAAGTTCACATCCCATTATGAGCTTATCCAGCAGGCCTTGGATGATGCTGGCTTCAGTTGAGCAGTGTTACAAGCTGCAAGACCATGAACTCCAAGCCCACCTCTGAGGATACTGCTTGTGAGTCGCCGAGAATGGAATTGACATGAGCAAGCACTTGAAGAAGAAAAAATGGTTACCTTTTCATAACTGTTGTTCTTCGAGATGTGTTGCTTGTGTCCATTCCATTCTAGGTGTGTGCGCGCCCACGTGCACAGTTGTTGGAGATTTTTGCCTTAGCATTTACAGCCGCACAGGTGTATTGATGCAGCTGTCCTGCTATAAGTTTTCTTATGTAGCTGCTCTATGCCGACAGGCAAGAGCTCTCTTGTCAACATAATTAAACCACCCCTAATGAGCAGCGATGGTTCTCTGGCCGACATAGCACTGTGCTCACTACTACTTATGCCGGTGTAACTTATGTCGCTTAGGGGACATACATTTTGCTGACATAAATGGTAGTGTAGACATAGCCAAGTGGTTCTCAAACTTCATTGCACCATGACCACCTTCTGACAACAAAAATTACTACATGACCCCAGGAGGGGGGACTGAAGCCTGACCTCACCCTAGCCCTGCTGCCCTGGTGGCATGTAACCTGAGCCATGCCACCCAGCTCTCAGGCTTCAGCTTTGGCCCCGGGCAGCAGAGCTCAGGCTTTGGCTTTGGCCCTAGGCCCCAGCAAGTCTAATGCAAGCCCTGGCGACCCCATTAAAAAGAGGTCATTTGAGAACCACTGACATAGCCTAATCTTCTATCTTCCCTGCAGCAATACGTCAGACATTGCTAATGAATCTGATTAAAAACTGTTATCCTCTTGACAGTTGTTTACATGTATTGTGATCAGAGAGAGTTATGAACCGATGCAGAAAAAAAATTGCATATCCTATATACAGTATATCATTTAACATTTTCTTCATTTGATGTTGGTAAAGGACACAAGACATTTGCATTTTAAAAAGGAGCTGTTGGCTTCAAAAGATGCTGACTATATAGGTAAGGGATGCTACCTTCCCTGGGTGGGGGTGGAGGGGTTAGGGGAATATTCAAAGGAGCTGATTTCATTTTCTCCAAAGGGCAAAGAAAATGCATTAGTAAAAAAAGTTATATTTATCATTCTGCTTGTTTGAATAGAAGTGATTTAACTTATTACCACTCTGAAGTTACCACCAATTGTGTAACTTTTGTGCTAAGCTCTAATCAAAACTAAACAATATCTATATAAAAGGAAGCTGCTGAAGACCTGGGATGAAGAGGCCACCCCAGCAAGGGTAGAGAAATAGTTGCATGATCAGCGTAAAACTTGGGTACAGGAAGCAGGGTTCAGGGAGACTGGAATGCAGAAGTAAAGGGAAATGTCAAGGAGAGAAGGGGACCTGATGTGCTATGACTATTAATTATTTCAATTATCTTAATTGGCTCACGGTTAAAACATGCTCCCCTATATATTTTTCACTTATTGTTACTTGTACTTAGACTGTTAATTCTTTGGGGCAGGGACTATATTTTTCGGTTTGGGAGGTGGAGGTGTACAGTTTCTAGGACAATGTGTGCTCCTGCAATATAAATAGCAATAACCAATCAGGAAAGAGGCAATGTTCTGAAGATTAGAATTGGGAGTGATCGTGAAAGAGACTATTAGAGGAGTGGGGGTTTTCCTTTTCCAGAAGAAATAGGGACAAGGAATGGTGAAAAAGAAGAGACAAACATGTAAAGAGAAACGAGAGAGAAATAATATGACATTAAAGTGATTTAATGAATGAATTAGAGATGGGAAGAGGCAAGAAAACATTTTTAGATTAGAGTGATCTATACTCCATAGTGATTGTGTATTCCTGGCAAATGTCCCTAATCTCTGAAATTGTTGGGGAAAGAGATGGATGGCATGGTAGTGGTTGAAACAATAACTTAAATATTAGAATAAGCTGGTATCTGAAAGGCCAAGATATGATTGAGTGTCACCAGCACTGTTTCTGCACAAGGTAAGTATGTCTTTCTAATGTATTAAAAATTGTTTGAAGGTGTCAATACAGTAGTGGATAAAGAAATGGTTGAGACAATTTATGCAGCCTTTCTAAAGGCCTTTGATAAGATCTTTCATAGGAGGTACTAGAGAAACTAATTAGCCATTGAGTGAGAGGCAATATATTGTTCTGGATCAAAAACTGGTTAAGAGATAAGAAACAGAGTATGAGAAAATGTCCAGTTTTCATCATGGCCAAAGATTAACAGCAGGTTTCCTTCCTAGATATAGTATTGTTTAATATGTAAATAATCTAGAAAGTGTGCTAAACAGTTTTTGATGGATGGGTGACTGTATTTATAAATGATTTAAAAAATCTGGTTGAGACCAGGTTGGGGATTTGCATAGCATAGTTTTAGAAACCAGTTCATATACACTTCACCACCATTCATGTTAACTAGAGAGCTATGTTTGAACAGTGTTGTAGTTGGGGGTTTCCTCAATAATGTGATCTATGAGGGGATTCTGATGACTCGCTTAAATGCCTGTTACATGCTGGTGTTCCAAGTGAAAGGTGGGTGTGACACTGCGCCCTATATTCTTTATGAATCATCACTGATCATCCTGTCATCTCCTGCAAGAGCCTGCAAGCCCAAGCCTCCACCACCCACTCCTTAGCAACTGCCCCCTGCCCCTGACCCCCTGAGGAAGGAGGCCAGGGCCGGGCCAACCCCAATCTTCCCTGGAAAATTCTTCCTTCCCCCAAAAAAATGGTGGCGGTCAGCTGAAGCCGAGCAGCTGCTCCGGCCAGACTCTCAAAAAAACAAACATCAAACACATACATACCACCACCTACATTGACCTATTGATATCCTACCATCCCTCCATCCCATCATATCATCCCATAAACTTATCTAGCTTTATCTTAAAGTCCTTCGTCCCTTTCCCCCCCCCTCTCTGACTGTTTCAGTTCTGTGTCCCCTGATGGTTAGAAACTTAGAGAGCCTTAATTTCTCTGCTTTTCTGCCTCTGACTGACCTAGTATATATGTCCCGTCACCGTCCCAGCTGAGCACTGATAATTCTTAATTTTTCCTTCCTTATATTTATCCTCTGATTATATTAAAAGAGTCTCATCAATCCTCTCTCATCCTTCTTTGTTAAGGAAAAAAAAAAAAAACTCTCTCTCAAGTCTCCTTTTCGACTTCCTTTCCATTCTCGATCATTCTATGTCTTCTCTTTTTTCTTGTTTTCTAGTTTGAATTTTCTCCTTTCTTCTTAAAGACCACAACAACTGCACAAAAAACAAAAATGAGGTCTCACCAGCGCCTTATATAGACTAGCACCTCCTCTCCTATCCTAGAACTAAATACCTACCTAATGCACCCAAGACCGCATTATTTTTTTTTTTACACATCACATTGCATACTCTAGTCATAGTCATCTTGCAACCAGGACTCCTAGGTCCTTCTCCTCCTCCGTTACTTCCAACTGGTGCGTCCCCAGCTTATAACTAAAGTTCTTGTTAGACATCCCTAAATGCATAACCTTTATAGTTATATTATTATGATATGATGGGGATAAGAGAGAAGGTTCTCTCATGTATTGGTAACTGATTAAAAGATAGGAAACAGAGGGTAGGAAAAAATGGTTAGTTTTCAGAATGGAGAGAGGTAAATAGAGGTGCCCCCCAGGGATCTGTACAGAGCCCAGTCCTATTTAACATATTAATAAATGATCTGGAAAAGGGGGTAAACAGTGAGGTGGCAAAATTTGCAGATGATACAAAACTACTCAAGATAGTTAAGCCCTAGGCAGACTATGACGAGCTACAAAAGGATCTCACAAACTGGGGTGATTGGACAACAAAATGGCAGATGAAATTTAATGTTGATAAATGCAAAGTAATGCACATTGGAAAACATAGTTCTAACTATACATACATCTCTACCTTGATATAACGCTGTCCTCAGGAGCCAAAAAATCTTACCGCGTTATAGGTGAAACTGCGTTATATAGAACTTGATTTGATCCGCCGGAGTGTGCAGCCCACCCCCCCAGAGCACTGCTTTACTGCGGTATATCCAAATTTGTGTTATATTGGGTGGTGTTATATCGAGGTAGAGGTGTATACAATGATGGGGTCTAAATTAGCTGTTACCACTCAAGAAAGAGATCTTGGAGTCATTGTGGATAGTTCTCTGAAATCATCCACTCAAAAATGATTAGGGGTATGGAAAGGCTTCTGTATGAGGAGAGATTAATAAGACTGGAACTTTTCAGCTTGGAAAAGAGGCGACTAAGGGGGGATATGATAGAGGTCTATAAAATCATGAGTCGCATAGAGAAAGTAAATTAGGAAGTGTTATTTACTCCTCATAATACAAGAGCAAGGGGCCACCAAATGAAATTAACAGGTAGCAGGTTTAAAACAAACACAAGAAAGTATTTTTTCATGCAATGCACTGTCAACCTCTGGAACTCCTTACCAGTGGGTGTGGTGAAGGCCAGTACTATAACGGGGTTCAAAAGGGAGCTAGATAGATTCATGGAAGATAGGTCCATCAATGGCTATTAGCCAGGATGGGCAGAAATGGTGTCCCAAGCCTCTGTTTGCCAGAAGCTGGGATTGGATGACGGCATGGATCACTTGATGATAACCTGTCTGTTCATTCCCTTTGGGGCACCTGCCATTGGCCACTGTCAGAGGACAGGATACTGGGCTTGATGGACCTTTGATGACCCAGTATGGCCGTTCTTATGATTATGGCATAATTATTATGCATTTTGTACAAGTCATGTGAGGTGTCATTGGAAAAGTTATGATTTGCTGAATATGATTATCCTATTTGTATGCATGTATCATTTTTGTATCTGAAGTTATTAATATTGACTATGAATCTGTATTTCAAATGTGGTTACACCAGGGTAATGCCAAGTAGGCAAGAAGCTTTCAGATAGTGGGTGGGGAGGGGCCTATTCAGGCTAATGGGCCATTAGGAAGAATAATAGGCTATAGGAGAAGCTTATCTCCCACCTGGTGAGCCTTCCTGAGAACACTGCAGACAGCCTGTAAGTAATAGCTGCTGTGACTCCACAAGGACATGTGACCAGGCCACATGTTTCTGTACTCCATCTTGGGATGTCAGCATTTTTCCACAAACCGGTCTGGGAACCAAGTTTTGAAACAAAGAATTCCCAGTATGCTAAAGCTATATAAGACAGGGAGTGACATCATCTGGAGTTCTTCACTCCCTACACAAGAAGACTCCTGGAAACACCTGAGGAACAAAGACTGAACTGGGAGAAGTGCTGGACTCAGGCTAAATGGATTTCTAGCCTGTGTATGAAAGACTTGGGAATTTCACGTTGTAAAGCAAGGGCAGCTTGCCCCTTAAGAATCCGCACCCTGCTTGCATCTTTTCTCAGGGTGATAATCTTCTAATCCGTATCCAATCTATTTAGTACATTAAGCTTAGTTTGCGTTTTTTTGTTTGTTTGCTAGGTAATCTGCTTTGATTCATTTGGTATCAGTTATAATCACTTAAAATCTATCTTCTGTAGTTAATAAACGTATTTTATTTTTTAATCTAAATCAGAGAGTTTGGAGTGAAGTGCTTGGGAATCTTAGCTCAGAGGGGCTGTTGCATTTCTTCTCCACATTGAGGGAGAGGTGAACTCTGAGTTTACACTGTACATTTTGGGTTTATACTTCAGGGAGAGGGTGCCTGGAAAGCTAGGAAATTGGCTGGTGTCTGTTGTTTGCACTCAGGTAGCCCAGTTTGAGTGTGTGGTGCCACCTGTTGTCATGTTGGGTGATAAAAGAGGCTGGATTAAGGTGGCTGTGTTCCCACCCAGATTTGTGTTTTAGAGAGGTGCGGCGGTTCTCACAGCTCCAAGACTGTACCCCAGGGCAACAGCTCATCACAGTGGGGTTGGAGTTGCTTTCCTTCCTGTGAAGGCTTTTACTCCCTCTCTATATACAATGCTAAATTGTCCCTGGCAGGGATGAGTATTATCCTGGGGATTCAAAAAGACACTTCTAAAGAGCATATTTTTGCTGTTGAAATTCACCAAATTGTACCAAATGCATTTTGTTTTAAAAAATAAAAATATTTTCCTAGAGGAGGAAACTGTGATCTCCCTAAAGTGTCTCCAATCCCTTTCTTGCCACTTCAGACTATAAAAGATGAGCTATTATAGAATCAGTATGCTTGGTATATTTTTCAGGAACAAAACATATACGTATTTCCAGGAAATTACTCTTACCATAAGATTATTTGCCAAATGGTGCTGCTTTCTTCCTTGATTGAGGAAACACTTTTATTTTAATGGGAAAATAAATATATTTGGAAGTTCTTCACACCTCCTCTCTATTCTCAGCCCTGGTACAAGGGGTTTATCACAGGCTAGGGAGAATGGATTTTGTGGTAGTTTCTTGTTAAAATCAGAGCACATCACTGAGAAAATGTCAGGGTGGCAGGAGAGGGATAAACTAGAAAAAAACAAACCATGTGCCAGCTTTATCAGAATTATTATTTCATAGCTGAATATAGATTTACTGGTATACAAGAAAAACCCGGATCAGTTAAAATCAGCTGCTAGAGGAAAATTCGAGATGGAATCTGTAATGTTTGGTAAGCATTCAGGAGTCAGTTAAAGACAAGGCATGGCACTTTATTAACTGCATGAACACATTTTTCAGATTACTGGAAATATCTGATTCACAGTGAGCATGCTCAGATATTTAATATAGATTTTAGCGTAGTCATTCCCATGCTGTTACCCTAAACAATCCTGTTCTAGTAATACCATTTTAATATTTTTCTTTACCAAACTTTGATTTAGTTAGGTTGCTCTAGTATATAGCTGCTCTAAATGCCTAAGCAGGATATGATTAATCTCTTTTTAAAAAAGGAGCACAAATACCAAATGCTGTGTTTCCACCCCTAGTTTCTTTCTGATAGTCACACAAGAAAACTTTCTACAGTTACCTAGCAGCTCTGTTATGTTGTAGGTCTGGTAGTGTTTTCGTAATAAATCTTCATTTTCTCCCAGAGCTTTGTAGCTTCATTATGGAATTGCATTGTGCTTAAATTTGGAATGCAAATTGTCAGCTTGAGTACAAGTTTTTATTTATATATTAAAATTGCCTTCAGTGGCTTACTTTTGGATAATCTTTTACACACCTGTAACAAATGGCTGAATACTTAAACTAAATATTTAATTTTGGACTAAGCTATTTATGTACTTGGCCAGTTGATATGTGTACTATTACAATATGTGTTTAGTGATACGAAAATGATCAGCCTCCTATACTCTGACTTCATGTAGCATTGTCAGCCATAATACAATGTGCACACTTAATTTACATGAATGGATAGTTTAATATTAAAGATCAATACAATTTTCATTTGAATATAACTATATTAAAATAAAATGTTACTAATGATTGGAACTTGTAAAGGAAGGAATTCACAAGGAAGGTTCTCATCCCTTAATTCACTTTGTTCTGTTTTCTGAATTGCAAAGTCAAAGTACCGTAATCTTTCTCATCAAATTATACTTTTAGGAGTCAAAGTTGAAGATTCTTATAAAATATATTGCTGTGGCTGTCAGGCACTGGCAGGAAGGGGAGAAAAAATAATGGCTTGGAGACTGCTCTCCTATTTGGGTCACAACTGGCCTAGATTTTAAATTCCATATTTGAAACATCTACTTTCAGCAAATATCCTTGGCGGTGATAGAGATGTGGCAAGATAGGAACTCGTATGGAGCTGATCCAGTGCAGAGGAGACACAGAACTCTTAGGGAGTCGCCAGAGTAGGTGATGCCATTTCACAGCTAATTTGTTCTCTGCCTCTAGGCCAGGGGTTCTCAACCTTTTCCTTTCTGAGCCCCCCCCCCCATGCTATAAAAACTCTATGGCCCATCTGTGGCATAACAACTAGTCTTCTGCATATAAAAGCCAGGGCTGGGTTAGCAAGCAGGGCAATTGCCCTTGACCCCATGCCACAGGGGGCCCCCGTGAAATTAAGCTGCTCAGACTTTGGCTTCAGCCCCGTGTGGTGGAGCTCAGAGCCTCAAGCTTCAGCCCCATGAGGTGGGGCTTCAGCTTTCTGCCGAGGACCCCAGTGAGTCTAATGCTGGCCCTGCTTGTTGGACCCCCTTAAACCTGCTCATAATCCCCCGGGGGCCCCAGACTCCGGTTGAGAACCACTGCTGTAGGCCACTGTACATCTGGTCAGACTGTTGGTGGGAGACAGGGGCAGACTATGTGTTCTTTTTTGTGGTGGGGGGAGTGGAGAGAAACGGCTCCTCTCACTCAGGTAGCAACTGCATGGAAGGCGAAAGATGCTGCAATAGGCCTCACATTGCTTCAGTGCACAATTGGATAAAATGGAGGAGGAGAGGCATACAGTTATTGCCTACATTCTGAAGCTCAGCCCACACCCCTAACATTGCCATTTCATTAGGGGACTCTGGAGACTGAAAAATAAGTAGTTTAAAAAAAAGAGATTCTGGTTCTCCTTCCATCTGTATTGGCAGTGAAAGAGAAGCTGCTTTAGGATGCACAGATAGCTCTTCCCCACCACAGACTACCAGCTTGATAAACAGAATCCTGGGAAATGGTTGGAAGGAATGAATGACTATACAGGGAATCTAGGGAGAATGATAATAAGAGAACACCAGGGGAAGTTGAAAAGTGGTACAGGATGGTAGGTAAATTTGGAAATGAACTTGAAACATTCAAGTTTGTAAGGTAAGTCTATTATTAAGGGCCTGACCCTTTGTCAGGTAGTCTTGGAACAGTACATAACCTACAGCACCTCTGTTATTATTTGCAATATCTAGGTGTGGGGAAGTAAATTGAAGATTTACTATAAACTACACTGTCTTGGGATTTACTTGTTTTTTTTCAGTTCAACTTCAGACTGTTAACTTGCTTTTAGTGTAGTATATATCAGAGGTTCTCAAACTGTGGTCTGTGGACCACCAGTGGTCCACGAGCTCCATTCAGGAGGTCCGCAGATAGTTCCCTCTAAGGTGCGTGCCTGGGTGGTATATTTAATGTGTATCTATATAAAATACATTTGTGCCATTCTTGTTTCAAAACTTTCTATTCCCAATGTTTTGATGCCTACCTAAAGGGAGAAAAGCAGTTTACCAAGCATTTCAATTTTAATAGTTTTTTTTTTTAAATGGAGACTTAATACCAATTCTGTTTATTAAATTCTGCTTAGGGTTTATACTAATGCCTTTCACTGTGGTATCTGAGGGAAGATAGGAAAGATTTTACATCCTTTCTCTCATATATTTAGTTAATTGGAGCCCAATCCTGCTAAGTTACTTGTCCTGTGTAGGACTTGTAGGACTGAGCTCTCCACATACAAGAATAATTGTTAACAAAGTCCTTATGGTGCATTTGCACTCTGAAAAAGGATTGCTTTTTAAAAAAAATCGGTACGCCTTTTGAAATTCATGTTTGTCTCATTGATTCCATATCATATTGACACAATCAGTGATATGAAGCTTATCACTGATGGCATGTTCTGAAGACAATGGGGTAGCACAGCTCCACCGCAGGGCATAACTTAACTTGTATATTGTGTATTTTACTAATGATGACATGCAAGAAGGAGAGAGCCCAGCTTAATTCTGTGCCTAGGTTGACTCTACAGGGCTGGTAATTAGAAACAGTACAAATGGATATGGAATTTTTGAGAGATTATAAATGTGGGAACCCTGCAATGTCATTGTTACAGTCATTCCAGAGCAGAATTGCATCTCAATCAAGGCATTTTTGGGTATACAATTTGGTTCGAAACCCAGAAAAAAACTAAATATTTTGAAAAAAATTTTCAAGTGTTTTAAAAATCTATATTTTTATAAAACAGTTAAAATCCATATATATATATTTTTTTTCACTAAGCAGTCCAAATTGGGTAGAACAAAAGTCATCTTAACCTCATTACTAGTTGTTAGAAAAGAATGTTTAAGACATTGGCCAACAATATATTGAGTGACTGTACAAAGTGCCTGTTGGCATAAACTTGGCGTTTAGAAAATAGAACATTAATATCTTGTAAGAAAACGAATAAAAATTTCCTCTAGATACCAAGATACCTATGATTAAAGGCTGTGTCCTGTTTGGAAAACATTGATTTAATTAGCTACGAAAATAGTTTCAGGGTCAGCTTGACAAAAGGTTTTTCTTTTTGTGTTTGATTTAATGGGAACAGTTAATGATTTTGGTTTTATCATCTTCACCCTCTTCAGAATTATTTACTTAGCACATGGAAGGCAACAGATATTTGTTGTTATAAAATCAATTTCATGCCTGACTAGATTATGTCTTCCACCTTTGTCATTACTCTTGGAGCTTGGGGTGTTATCTTGGACTCATTTGTGTTTACACAACTAGATGGCAGTAGGCCTATCCAGTAATTATTTGGGGAATTTGGGCCCTACAGCAGCAAACAATGAATGTTCAAATCAGACGTTAAATATTGCTGTACACAATCCTCACTGTTTTGCGTTGAGCAAAAACTACTTCATTCTAAACAAAAAAAAATACCAGGTAAGTAATAGGGTTTGTTTGATGTTAAACACGTACATATTCCAAATTCAGAAATCATTCAATATATTTATAAAATGAAAGAATACCATATTCTGGGGATAGACATTTGACTAAATAGCTGAAAAATGTTTGTGTAACAAATATTTGCTGTGTTCGGATTTGATAGGTATGTGATAGGTTTTGATGAGTAATGTTTTTTTGCATAATGAGATTTCAGCAACTGTGAAGTTGTTATAATATGCTTACCAGCTACTTTAATATTCCAGCTTGTATCAAAAATCTGTATCTGTCTTTTTGTCAAAATGTCAAAGGACATCCTAGTCTGTTTACTTTATTTCTTCTTATTATTTTAAATTACAAAAGCATTTAGTGTTATTGATTACAGAATGTGAAAAGTTAGTTGTCAGAATGAAAGAATGGTGTTCTTTAGCAGTCTGTTTTTCACTACTTTGATTGTTGGCATATTAATCTGAAAATTCTAGATAACGTATTTAAAATTTGTTTGCATTCTATAATTTTTAACTAAAGGAATTTGATGTGCAAAAACATGCAGACATTACAGAGGCAATGATCATGTCCATGGCCTTGTATTAACAGACAATAAGGGTGTGTGTTTCAGTCATCTTATCAATCAAGTTAGCTTAATGTGATTGACTAGCCCTATCATGATGCAGGCTGACATGACCAGCTAACGTGGCTTCAAAGCTATTATCCTGCTTTTTGAGGGCATTTTTCCCATTATATTAAGCTAACACAAATGAAAAGCATACCTTTTTTGCTCATGAAGACAGGGTCCATGGTTTGGGATTGTGGAGCACTTTTGTCTGTTTTCTTGAGATGTGAAGGGACATTCAACATGTGCTTGGCTGAGAGGCTGGTTCTTTTTGGATGTAGTTTTAGAGTTGTGCATATTTCTCAGTTTTTGTTGTCATATCTATAGTGCACAAATAGTTAATTCAGTATGGGGACAGTTAATTTATATTGGGGACCTGCAGCCCTATACAATTAATTAATTTGGCCTTACTTCTGTACATGGTTCTATTGCTGCTGTCCCTGAGGAGTTCCTTGTGTGACACACTTCAAACTCAGTGTTCTTTGAAGGCACAGGATTCTTTATAATTCAAATAGTACAAACACTTGTAATAGAGAGTAGAGAGAGAGAGCAAGACTCAAGAGTCTGTATAGAACAAGGCTCAAAACTACATTGCCTCATATACCACAACAACCCCAGCCAGCAAGGGTAGGGAGTCTAGAAATTATAACCTCTGGGTAACACAGTGGGGGTCCAATGTAAGATCATGACATTGCCTTTTGTGTATGCTTTATGCTTGCTGCTGATGCTCCAGTAGCTCTGAGCCCTTTCCTCCCCTTCTGAGAAAGGGAGTCCAGCTGTCCAGGAGCCCAGGGTTGTGTTTTCGAAGAAGAAAGAAGTGAAGTAATAGGCTGTCATGGGATGGAAGGACTGGACCATTCCAGCCTATTATGTTCTTCCTCTGAGTTCAAGGCCCTGTTCCCTCCTCCACATCTCTCATCCTGTGACAGATATGACAACTCAGCTTGCTCCCTTTCCTTTTCCTACTCATTAAAGTATCTGTTCATGTGCTCCTCTCCTTATAGAGGAAGTGAGAAGCAGGCTGTCTAGAGAGCTGCTGGATAAAGGTGTCATTCCCCAGGACTCATCTCTGACAGACACCTGCTATTCTCTGTCCTGTGGAATGCCACCTAACCATTGCATGCAGCAGAAAAGGGAAGGCAGCACTGGAAGCAATGCATGGGTACCACATTTGGTCCATATGACAGCTCTGGTCTGCACTTCAAAAACTAATAATCCACATTCAAACCTTCAGTGGCATCTTTGATGTTTTCTGTATCTGGTTTCCATCATAAAATATAGCCATGCCCTGCAGTGCTCTCAAGGGGAAACAAGATACTGAGCACCCAAACAAGACTTTTGTTACAGTTGTTTCATGGCTGCTGTTCTTATGCCATGCAGTTATCAAAGCTCCACTAAAGGAATTGAGCTAAATTGGTAATACCTTGCAAGCCATTGAAATCAGGTTACAAAGGGTAGCTGCTAATTTTGAGCCTTATAATGAATACTAGGAAAGCATTACAAATTCCAAAGTTGGAAGAATGAAAAGTGACTCTACTATGCATCTTATTGTTTTAACTGGTTGCTGCAAATGAAAAGAATAACTAGTTCTTGCAGAGTTTCAGATCTGCTGCCTAATTTTGATCAACAATCTTATAATTAGTCAGCCATGAATAAAACAATTGGCAAAAATTTTAATCCTCAGCCTGCTGGAAAATTTTCATTTTGGCAATTGAAATGTAAATATGAGGATAATGGGCCTCTGGCATCTTGAGGCTTATGTCCTATAATTTAACACACAATATGATGAGAATACCTGGCTTTTATGTAGTGCTTTTCATGAGCAGATCTCAAATCAGGCACAGGAAGAACAGGTTTTGAAGACGTTTCATGTTCATGCATGGAATCCAGAGTATAAACCATATTGTATGTGATGATGTAAAGGGATAACTCCTTTCAGAGTCAGCAAGTTTCCTTGAAGAAACATTTTACTTGTGTGCAAACTGCTGTATTTTCTTTTGCGTACTGCTGTTCCATATCATTTTACCATTGTCTGTGATTTTGATTAATTTTTGTAATGAAGCATTACCATAAAACCAGAATTTTTTTTTCAATGGCCTATTAGAACATTTTAAATAGTGAGGAGTAACTAAGTTTTGGTATTATTTAGTGATCAGTATTTTGAGAGTGATGCACAATAGATGTTCAATCCTATTGATTTTTGAAGAAGTAGACTTGAGTTATAAGATGTTTCAGGTTAGACTGTGGTGAAAGTCCTCCTTCTTAGATCCAGATAAAGTGGGGACCCTCCCATCATGTATCTTGCTTTTCCACATAGTGATGCTTGGTCACTGCATCTATGGCATTGCCCCCAGACTTATGTACAAATAGGAAAGGACTTGAAGCTGGTGTGATGCACATTGTTTTACTCTCTCCCCTGCACCTACTGGCAAACTTGATTAGAAAAGTTAGTAGAGCCTGGAACTGTATTAACATTTTAGCATAGCCCTCTCCTTGCTTGGGAACTCTGTTTAAAGGGGAATCCTGGGATAATCATTGATGTAGGAGTCCCTGAAAACTCAGTTCTATTGAAGTCACTGCTGAAAAGCAGTACAGAGAAGCTCCCTCTAAGATCTGTGGAGGAGTATAAAGGACAATCCGATTATTTTTTCTAAGCAAGAGAGTGGACAATTGCCCCCAACTCCACCCCCAAGAGAAGAATTCCAAGGAAATGAAGCATGAGGAGCCTAAACCTAAGTCTCCTTCAATAAATGTTTCCATGTGTAGTGACAAATGCAGGTGACGATCAGTTTGGTTGACTCATCATTAGTGCTCACTTGGTGATAAGTGGAATGTAAATGTCTTGAGTGATTCTAATTCTTGTTGGAAATTTTTCTACATTACCAAAACACCACACAATTCCTCATACTTGATGTTCTCTCTACTAATTGAGTTCCAGTGTTGTCCTGACTGATACAGGACAAACATCTATAGGTTAACTGGGAATGTTACATCAGGAATCTTGCATGGCACTGCCAGAACAAGGGTAGAGTGAAGCAAATATAATGTTATTCTTTTAGTCCTTCACCCTCAGGGTGACCTCAGGGGGAAAAATGTAGTGCATAAATCTCAATTACAAAAGCAGTTACAATTAAAAACTTAGATAGTAAAAATGATTCCCAACAGTGTCTCTCTGCATAATAATATAGCTCACTTAGACTGCTGAGGTGATGACAAAAGAGGACCCAAAAAAACCTGTGGGAATTCATCACATCAAAAATTGAAGATACATTGTCAGGAGCAGTAATCTATGGTGATTACTTAATGTATTCTCCTCTTATTAATTAAATTTAACCCACTTCCCTTAGCTGCATTAGTAGTAGCACAGAGGAAGACTGGCCCCTTCCTGTCACAAACTGGGATAAGGGTGATTATGCCTAGTGGTTGGAGAGGAGGCCAAGCCTACTGATTGGAACAGGCGTTGGGAGTCAGGAGCCAGAGCCGGGAGTCAGAGCTGGAACCAGAGCCGGAGTCAGGAACTGAAGCCAGGGGGTCAGAGATGAAGTCGGGAAGCAGGGCTGGGACGGGCAGGAGAAGGGCTGGAGCAAGGTTGGGAACAAAGCGGGAGCAGAATTGGAGCAGGGCTGGGTACAAGGCAGGCACAGGAGCAATTGCAGCTGTGGGTGGAAGTGTTGAGCAGCCAGAGGTCAGTTGTTGCTGTTGGGCTTAAGAGCAGGCTTAATGACTTCCTCAGCCCTTCAGGTGGTGTGGTGAATCAGACAGCCCTGCTATGGCTCTGCTATGCTTACAGGCTGCCCAGAGATGGGCTGCTGTAGCTGCAAGTCCTCATTCCTTCCTTTTATGATATTGATCTGTGTTCCGAAAAGCCTTCTCCTCACCTTGTTCTTCCTTACTGTTTACGTTCTTTCTTCTTTAATATGACTGAGTTTTTCCTGTCTTTTTCTTGTTTTTACTAAAAAACATGGTGACTGATGATTAGATATGTCAGTAATTACTACATAAGACTTACATCATTTTGGACTACTTTTGTATTTAGTACAGTATTCTGTCTTCAGCAGGGGCCAGTACATAGGCAACAATGTTTCTTGTAAGCTCCACAGAATGCTGGTTGGGCCAGTAAGTACTGGTCTGTTATTACAATATTATGGTGGGGAAAGATTTGCTATTAGCCCATCCTGATTTTGCATCTTATCTTTCTGTTTCCTGTTTTCCCATGAAATTGTCCTTCTGGTAGTTTGTGTTCCAGACTTCACATCTCTCTATCCCAGGGGAGATGATAAATCAGTGATGTTTTAAAAATAACAATCTTAACATTCAAATTAAATATTTTCTTTTAAAAAATAAGCCTATTTAATTTAAATATGAAATTATGACAACTTGTGTTGAGGCCTAAATTTGTAGTCTATTAAAATAATTTAAGTTAAATAACAAAATTAAGCAGTACATGTTTGCCACCAGACTTTCTTTAAAAGACTGCTGAGCTGGCTAAGCACCTAGAACCAGAGTTTGGTGAAGTGCTAAACCCACTTTTGAGAGCAGTTGTCTCTTCTGCAAATGCAGTTTATTCAGCTATTTCATTCAAAGTTTAAAAAGTAGCAGCTGAAAAAGCAGGAAAGCTGGTTTTCTTCTTCCAATCTCTGAATAAAAATAAAGTGTGAGAGGATCATATTTACTAGTTGTGAAATCTTGAATGATGTAGGGTCAAGAAGTAATCAGTTCAGTTCACTAACTACAGATAATGTTTCAGATTTAAATTCAGAACATATTTTGGCAAAATTGGATACGTAATATAAACGTTTATTTAAAAAAATGCTATTTTGTGTATTTTTAATTGAATTTGAATTTCCATCACAAATCAAGAATGAAACATGAGTAATCAAGAAATGCATCTTTACCATTTTCTAACATCATAAAGTAAAAAAATAAGAATCTGACTAAATATAAATTAAGATATATATGTGTTTAAATAAATATGTAAAGATAGAGGACCAGATTTTTAAAGATATTTAGGCATTGTGGGGCTCAGTGTTGCAACACTTGACTGATTTAGGAGCCTAAATCTTATTTTCAAAAGAGGTTTAGATTCTTAAATTCCTAAATCCCTTTTGAAAATTAGATTTACGCTCCAAATCAGTTAGGTGTTGCAATCCTGAGTGCTTCAGTGCCTAAATATCCTTTAAAATTTGGCCATAGTGGTTACCAAACAGAGAATCATCTTTTGCTTAGGAAAATAACAAATCAATTTTAAACTCACGTTACATTTATATTTATTATTTAAATTAAGGTTTCCTGTAGCACATTTCTATGTAGAAATTATTTGTAGATTTTATTTTCTGTTACATGGGTACTGTGCATTTACAGGAACATGTACACTCCTTTTGTTGAAGAAGCAAAATTTAACATGCAGTATACATCTTATTCTTCGAGGGCTTGCTCATGTCCATTCCACCTTAGGCGTGCGTGCAGCACATGCACAGTTCCCCTTAGTGGTATCCATCGGGCCAGCTGTAGCGCCCTCTACTGGTGCGTGCTCATGTTGATGGAAGGGGCCTGGCTGGCCCCACACACTCTCAGTTCAAACACTCTGCCTTTGATGGCAAGCCCATGCTGATGGGTGACCTGCACTCCAGCTGTCTGAAGTGTCTGGGGGAAGCTCACTTGTGAGAGCATTGCCAGATCTGCATCCAGTTCAAGCCTGGTACAAAAAAGGACAGGGAGGCTAGGCTAAGGTCCATCCTGATGGAAGGCTCACTCAGACCAACATCAGCTCCAAGTCGGTCAGACTCGACGCTGAATATCTTTGTATCAGTGAGGAGTGCTCCTCCGGCGGCAAGGAAGGGTACCATTCCCCTTCACCGGAGCTGAGGAAGAAGCACAAAAAGCAATGGTCCAAGAGGGGACATTTCCTGGAACAGAAGAAAGACAAGCATGGAGAGTGCAATGGGGTATGACGTGTGTCAGGCCACTCCTCTGCTCCTGCCCCACAAGTGGCTCCGTTGACGCCACCCTGCTCACAGGTGCCATTGAGCCCAGTGCAGGCCCAACTGCTGACATGAGTGGAGGGATGTCATGGCACCAGCAGGATTGCAGTGCCATCCACCCTGGAGGTGTTCACCACGGCCAGGGATCTGATGGCACTCCTGGTACTGCTGAACCCAGTGGGGCAAGATCTGGCAGTAGTGAGGATGTCTAGCAGAAGGGAGTATGTTGCCCTGAGCTCCTGTCTGATGCAAGGTCCCCTGGTACTGATCAGATGGAAACCGACCCTGCTGATGTCAGCAAAGGAGAGCCATATTTTACCTCAACAGGCAGGGAGGAGCACACTCATCCAACCTGTGTCAAGAGGCCATTCGCTTGTGGGATTTCTACACGAGGCACTCCATCTACCTCAAAGCTTCTCACCTTCTGGGAGCCTGGAACATTGTAGCAGATCACTTCAGCAGATCTTTCTATTTTCAACGAGTGGTCCCTTTGCACTGACGTAGCCAGGTCCATCTTCTAGAGGTGGGGGTTTCCCCTTGTAGACCCGTTCACAATCAAGCAGAACAGGAAACGTCAGCAGTTTTGCTCGCTACACTGTTGCAGCCTGGACCTGCTCACAGATGCCTTCCTACTCCTGTGGGCAAAGCACCTGTTCTGTGCATTTCCCCCCATTCCTCTTGTGCACAAGGTCCTTCTGAAAGTCAAGCAGGACAAAGCAGGAATTATTCTCACAGCCCCTGTATGACAGTGTCAGTACTGGCTCAGCATGTTATTGGACCTGTCAGTAGTGAGCCCATTGCCACTCCCTCATCTCCCGGACCTGATCTCGCAAAATCATGGCCGATGGCTCCACCTGTTCCACAAATACACATAGCTCTTTTTGGCAGTAGCAGACTGGATGAAAGGCTTTCTAGTTTCGGCCTAGAGAATTTCATCCTTGATCACTTTTAGTCATTTACATGTTCTATGAGCAGATGAGCATCCCACCGTCTTCCATCTTGACTGCCCATTCACTGAAAGCTCAGGCTTCATCAGTTGTGTTTCTGGCCCAGTTCCTGATCCAGGACGTTTGTAGAGCAGCAACCTGGTTGTTCATACATACCTTGTCCCACTACGCCGTCACCCAGTAGGTTAGAGATGATGCAAAGTTTGGTAGAGCAGTGTTGCAATCCACGCGTCCGTGAACTCTGAGCCCACCTTCTCAGGTAACACTTGGGAGTCACCTAATGTGGAATGGACATGAGCAAGTACTCAAAGAAGAAAAAGTGGTTACTAATCTTTCCATAACTGTTGTTCTTCGAGATATGTTGCTCATATGTATTCCACAACTCACCCTTCTGCCCCTCTATTGGAGTTAGCTGGCAAGAAGGAACTGTGAGAGTGTGGGACCTGCTGGGCCTTTTATACTGGCACATTTGCGTGCAGCACCAGAGGGTGCTAAAGCCAGCCCAATGGATACTACTGAGGGAAAATCTGCAGTGACTGTGCATGTGGCATGTGTATACCTAACATGGAATGGACATGAGCAACACACCTAAAAGAACAACAGTTACGGAAAGGTTAGTAACTGTGTTTTGTCATAATAATTTTTCATGCAAGTGAAGCTTGGTACAATTAGGGAATGCACTTTGGTTGCATTTTATAGCCCTGGTTTTCAAGTTTTGTAAGTTATTTTTCCTTATACTTGTGATTGTTTTTTATTTTCAGGTAAGAAAAGGGAATTACCTCAGATGGCTAACATAATGTCTGTAAATGTCAATAATCACATAATTCAGTTCAGTAATTCTAACTTAAATTCTAATTTAAACCCAATTGGATCTTTACAACCCACCATTTAAATAGCTAACATATTTCTAAAAAGAATGTCTGTGTAGGTATTAGAGAGACAAGGTGGGTGAGGTAATATCTTGTATTGGACGGACTTCTGTTGGTGAGAGAGACAAGCTTTCGAGCTTACAAATTGCTCTTCTTCAGGTCTGGAAAATGTACTCAGGGAAGCTCTGTTCTTAAAGCACTGTTCTTAAAACACTGTGCCTCTTTAGCACTTAAGTGAAGACACTCTTACGTAGGCATAGTTAATCCATTTCCCCAAGAGGTGGTAGTTATGTCAGTTGGAGAAGCTCTCCCATCACATTGCACTGTCTACACAGGGGGTTAGGTCAGTATAACTACATTGCTCAAGGGTGTGGATTTTTCACACCCCTGAGAGCCGTAGTTACACCAATATAGATCTGTAGTGTAGACCTGGCCCAAGTTAAATACAAGCTGGAACAGATAGTTTAGTTCAGTGGTTCTCAGCCCATGGGCTGCGTGCGGCCCAATTAGCACACAGCTGCAGCCCAGATCAGCTGTGTACTAAAGGCCACGGGCTCCTGGCTGCCCTGTTGCCCAGCGGCTCTGGGCTCCTGGCTCCCCTACTGCCCGGCAGGCCCTGCACAGTGGGGCTCGGGGTCCGGGTTGCGAGCTGCGCCTGGCCCTGCACAGCAGGGTCCGAGGTTGGGATCCTGGCTGCCTTTCGCGGTGGGGTCCATGGTCTGGGCAGCCAACTGCCGCCCAGCCCTGCGCGCTGAGGTCTGGGGTCGGAGTCCTGGTTGGCCCCCAACCCCACACAGAGGTGGGCATACAGCAAGGTCCAGGGTCGGGGTCCCTGCCCTATGCCCAGCTCTCCACTCCTGGCCCCACTCTATGAAGGGGTCTCTGGGCAAAGGGCGCTGAGCAATAGGGGTGGTTTAGGTGGAGAGCACTGTCATTCTCAACCTGTGGCCCAGATTAACACTTTGTGGGCCGCATATGTGGCCCACAATGATAAATAGGTTGAGAATCACTGGTTTAGCATAAGTAGTTAATGCATATTTCAATGGACCATTTAAGATGAAGTGGCCTGTTAAAACTCCTCCAGTCATGGGAGGAGAGGGGGAGGGAGGGAGGAAACAAAAGAGAGGCAGGGGTGTGGGGGGGGGAAGGGGGAGTTGTTATGTTATAGATTTGTTATAATAAGCCATAAATTCCAGAGTCTCTATTCAGTCCATGGTTTTCAGTGTCTGGAAAAATTATGAATTTAAGCTCCCAAGCTCATCTTTTGATGGTGTTGTGCGGGTTTCCTTTGAGAATGAAGAGGTCAGACATAGAGTGATGGTTTTGCGAAAAAACGTTCACTTACAGGTAATATGGTATTTGCTTTATAACATTTTAGATATTTTATCATTTTAGATATTACACTTTTAATTAGCTGAATGGTTAATTTCCCCGCCCTCCACCTGCCAGGTTTTATATGCATGAAATGCATTGTGTCAAATATGCATATATCATGGAGCCAAACTGAAGATGGTAAGAGATGTGTTCACACATTGAAGGGTAGGATTGTGTGTGTATAAAGAATAATAAACAGGTAAGAAAAGAACCCTGAATTGGTTTCCAGTACTTCAACAAGGTTTAGGAAAGTTAGAAAAAGCTCGAAATTGAAGATATTAGTCTATGTTTAAAGGTTATTGAAAGCCCTGTGCATTGCCTTTCTGGTGGCTGATGATGGAGACTACCAAGTTCAATAGCGTATTGATTTTAGTTAGCCATAATCCACTTTTGAGATCCAAGATATCAATTTAATCTGTAAATGGAATATCTTTATCATATTAGATATGTCATACTTAGGCTTCAAAATGTGCTATAAATATATGGTCACAAAATATATATGATGAACTTCCTGATTTTGTGCACAGCCTGAGTCTAGGTTTAGAACTGTTCCTGAGAAAAATTTGTTCTGGTTCAAGATTTAAAATGCAGTACTGAGTTTTGTATCTTTCACTGATTATATGGCAGATCTCCAAATTGGTACTCAAGTGTCAGACTGTGCCCATATTGTGTGCATTTAGGCCTGGTCTACAGTTGTGGGGGGAGGGGATCGATCTAAGATACGCAACTTCAGCTACGAGAATAGCGTAGCTGAAGTCGATGCATCTTAGATCAACTTAGACTCACTTACTTTGCGTCCTCGCCGCGTGGGATCGACGGCCGCCGCTCCCCCGTCAACTTTGCTTCCACCTCTCGTCAAGCTGGAGTTCAGCAGTTGATGGGAGACAGTCGGGGATCGATTTATCACGTCTAACACTACACGCGATAAATCGATCCCCAGTAGATCGATCACTACCTGCCGATCTGGCAGGTAGTGTATACGTACCAAAATCTACATCACATAGCATTAATTCAAGGGGTACCATATTTGTGTACCCATTTAATAACTGATAGGTGTGTCTCATTCTGTTCCCAAATGACAGATTATCGAAATTGAAAGCAACAAAATTCCCTTATTGATAAATTGGGGGATGACCAGCACTGGGGGCCGGGGAGAGGAAGAAGGAACCAAGAACATGACCAATTTTTTCTTCATGCAATCTTTGTGACTGCTTTTGTGAATATTTTTGTCATTTCTTTTGGTATAATGGCTATCAAGTTTGAACTTACATTGGCACTGAGAATTAAAATGGAGCTTTATGAGAACCTGAATTTTTCTTTGACCTTTGCAACACCGATACAACTCCTCTCAAAGTATTATGTTTTGTAGTTATCTACTGGCTACACTGATATGCTTAATCTCTTGCAGGAATCTCTTCTGTTTTGAAGTTGAGGATTATAACTACTTTCAGGTGATATGACCATTGAAACTATTTGTAATGAGTTGTAGATATTCTCCAATGGTTGTGTGTGAAATTGGTTCATTCTTTCTAGGTTCTGTTGGACATGCATCTACGGTGTAAAGATCATCGTCACAATAGGCATTGTTGATGGTAGTCCCACCATAATTGAAATGGTTTTGATACTTTAGATCCTGACTTTGCTTACCTTTGGAGATGGTCAAGGTTAAGATGTGCTTAAAATCCATTGCTTTGATTAGGACTTAAATAGTTGCTGAAAGCTAAGCACATACTAAATTGTATTGCTGAAGAGGAATGGATTTAAGCACATGGCTAAGTGTTGCTGACTCAAGTCTCTAGCGTTGTCAGTCACTCCTTCACTAGCACCAAAGTCACTCTACAAAAACAGTTAAATATTCAAAAATATCTCTAAAATGAATTGATGGTATTATACTTTTGTGTATCTTATAATTACTGTATGTTAGAAGGCTTTGTTTTCAGCACTGGCCCTTGTTTGAGTCTTATGTGTATTTACCCAGTTTTAGAGTTTGGTTGACAGTAGCCCAAGTGGGTCATACAATTTTTTCAAGATTTTTCAGTAATTCAGTGGCTAAACCTTTATCATCAGGACCTGGAATGCAGTAAGCAAGTGCAGCATCCCTTTGTAATTACAAAAACCACAATGCTGATTTGTAAACTTCTTTTATTGTGTCATTTCTTCCTGATTTCCCACTGTAAGGCTTGGTACTCTTTGTAATTTCTTGATTGAAAAAATGTATGTGTGTCATGCACTTGTGTGTGCTTGCAGATTTTTTTTGATACATGAAGCAAACATGAATAAAATCTTCACATATTTCAAAATCTTGAACTGCAATTTCTAACACAGCAGCCACAATTTTAAAAATCTTCAAAAGAAACAGTGAATTCCTTCTTTTATATGAAAATAAAACTTCTCAAACAAAATATGTAGAGGTCTTTATGCAGTTTGGCGCACATGACGGATGTGATGCAACTTGTCACCTTCATCTTGGTGACTTCAAAACAAAAACAGTAAGAAATCAGTGCAAAGACATTCAATAGACTTGAAATTGAATAAGTTAAGACAGCTTTCTAACTTAGACTACATGATCCTCTCTAAGGTATATGGCATGAAATTGAGGTCAGAAAATTGCCTTTTTAAAGACCCATAGGGATTTAAAATTGATAATGAGGTTCATTCATACTGTATATGTTACCTCTTTCAGAGTATATTGAAAAGTTGCTTAACTGTTAACATTTTTTTGGCTAGAGATCTCTGATTTGACAAACATGCAGACTCTTCAACTCAACTTTGCCTCTTGTCCATGTTTGATTGACAGCCGTCATTCAGAAGTCAGAACATATATATGCAGACAGTACCCAGAAGACTGTCATTAGCTTCTCCAAATAGGAGTAAGAAAGAGTTGGAGGAAAGGTCAAGTTATTTTGAGCTGTGGCGTGGTCTCCATGGCCAAGCTCTCATGTATGCAAATATTGACAGCATGATAAAGAGGCATTTTGTGCTAGCCAGGTGCATTTTTAAAACCCATTAAAATATTTTTCTTTCACAGCAAGAAAAAAGGGTTCATATAAGAGGAAAAAGACACTTTTAGTATCTAAGGTAGAAGAAATTACTTACAAATAATCAAAATTTATGGTAGATTTGATGTACATGTTTTTCAAGTATCAGAATTGCCATGGTTGCAGGGCTAGTTACTCCTTTCATCCCTCTCTGGTCTCTGAGTGCACTCTGAAGATGTCTCAGGCCTTTACCTTTTGTGGGGTAGAAGACCAAGATTCTCACACTATTAAAACAGACCTAGGTCTGACTGGGTATATGTCTACACTACAATGTAAGACCAGGGTTAGTAGAACTCGAGTTAGCAGATCCTGGGTTTGTTAATCTAGGCTTGAGCGTCTACAGTCATTTGCAACCTAGGTCAGGAATTGTTGAACCCTACATTGCAACATGGGGCTCCAGCATCTAGACTGCATTATGCAGACCCAAGTAGCCATATCCTGTATCCCTCCCAAACTGTGGCTGCTTTAGCCCTTTTTGCAGGAAAACTTTAGGGTCCACCAAACTTGACTGTCCAGAGGACAAAGTTGACTGACTGGGATTGTGCAATACTTTTGGCAGACTTCCACAGTAGAAGTTCAGTGGGGCTGTGTCTACACTTCAAAGCAATAGGGTGTGAACCCTGAGTCCTGTCTTGATTCTAGCCCAGACCCTCCACTTTGTGGGACCCTGGGTCCAAGCCCTGGTTTAGTGTGATTTGTATGTAGACAGAAGGGGAGTTAGGCTTGAGCCTGAGTTGAATCCCTGGGTTTACACTGCAGTGTAGATATACCCACTGAATTCAGTACCTGTGGTTCTTCCCATCGGGAGCCTATAACCACTAAATAGCAGAGACCCAAAACAGCCTTCTCAAAATATTGTTTAACTTAACAATAGGAACAAAGCATAACATCAGAGAAAATTATTTGTAAAAGAACAAAAGGTCTAAGTAGAATCCTTGGCCGGCCTGCCTTACACCAGATCACTAACTTCTGGAGGTCTGGGTCTCAGTCTGTTCCCCTTACCGCTATCTCCCCCAGCCATTTGAGGGCTTGCCTTTAAATCCAAACAAAGATCTGTGTTCTCCGTTTCCTGCTTCTCTTTTGCCATGCTGCCCAAAACTAGGCTGGTGAGCTCAGCATGATATCAGAAGTGGAACTTCAAAACAAATGGCTTTTGCATTGTCCCTGAAGTGTTGGTGGATGCATGTTTATCTGAGGCCATTGATTCTCTTTCCTTGCCTGTGTGCAGTCAGTCTCCTCTTGAATCATCCCCACATTTTATACAATAAAACCCCCTTACAACAATCAGGCAAACATATTGAACATACAGTACTCCTAAATTATTCAAGACAGCTCTAAATCTGTTATAAGGATCTTTAGGGAATACTTGATAATGGACAGTGTGATATATTTTTACAAGTTATAATGACGAATGTATTTCATGGACTCAGCCCAGAACTGCAGTAAATTCCCCCAACTTCCTACCGCATTCCTACCACATACCGCTTCCTACCACATTCAGATCTTTAGGAAAGGCACAATATTGAATAATTGGTGTATCAAATTTGTTCAGAGCTGAGTTATGAAACTAACTCCATACTGTAGAAAAATGTGATAATTCTTTGATTCCTATTTTAAACACATACAAATTTGGTCTTAGTTGCATCAGAAGCTCTGTACCATCTCATAAAAAATGAATATAGTCTCTACAAAATAAGAAATGTTACACAAAGCTCTTTACCCAGGAGGAATGTTTCAGCAAGTTTAATTTCAAAGTATTTTATTATTAAACAGCCAGAAAGTGAAAAGGAAGATTCAGGGTCTAACTTAAATGTAAAAAAGACAGAAGAAATTGGAGCTAATTTGTTTTTAATCCACCTCTTTGTATGTATTAATGATTGCAGTAATGATCTCCAAAAATGGGTAAACATATTACTCTGGTTACAATGCCTAGGAATAACAAGTTTGGAGTTAAGGAGAATTTTATACTTAATCCCACAAAGCAAGGAAACTTTTTAAAAGTATAATCAGTGTTACTTTAATATACCTAATTCTTTTGCTGCTTTTTTTTGTTTGATCGGTGAATGAGGCTCTACTTGTCAATGGCTAATTGAAAGCGCCTTAAAATGTGAATTACTGGCATAGGTGCACAGAACTGACTATATTGAGCGGTTGCTATTTTCTCATTTCCTATAGAAACTGACATTCAGTATTGCACCAGTGGCCCATCTAGTCTAGTGTTATTTCTCTTATACCAGATACTTTACAGAAAGGTGCAAGAAATCTTGTAAGAAGTTCTTTTACAGGAATTGTCCTTTAACTGCGGAGCCTGCTCCACAGATCTGCAGCACTGCTGTGAAGGCTGGCTCTGACCCAGGGCTGTGAGTGGTGGTGGGAGAAGCAAACAGGAGAAGTTGGCCTTTCCACCCTCACCTGTTTGTCTAGTAAACTGGTGGGAAATCCCAACTCAGTTTTTTTGCTGCCTGCTGTCTTGGGATTGGAGAACTTGTGGGCTGCCACAGAGTGCATGTGTTGGCGTCTGCTGTTTCAGAGAGACAGATGCCCAAGAATGCAGGGGGAAGACGTTCCCAGAAGCCCCGGGCAAGCTACATGTCCAGACGAGGATGGTTAGCAGTCCTTCTGCACCATCTGCTGTGAAGGCAAGGAGCTGCTGCCGTGTAGCAATGCCAGCTGCTACAGGTGCTTCTGTGTCAAATGCTTGGAGGTCCAAGTGGGGCAAGGTACCTCAGCCAAGGCAAAAGAACAAGAGCCCTGGAGCTGTTACATGTGTTAACCACAGAAGTGCTATGGGGTGTTACAGTGCCGACTGGCCTGGAAGATACGGCTGCAAGACTTCTTCACCAGCTGCAAAGGACAGGAATATGATGCACCTAAAATCTAAAAAGGCCCACACATTTCCCAGAGTCACTATCCTTGATAACAGAATGTCAATGATTGTATTGGCTACTTGGATCACAGCAGCCCCCACAGTAGACTTGCCCACAACAGCAGCAGTGACGGTGAGCTGAGCGGACTCCATGCTTGCTGTGGTATGGCGTCTGCACTGGTAACCCAGGAAAAAAAGTGCAAAACGATTGTCTGCCGTTGCTTTCACGGAGGGAGGGTCGACTGACGACATGAACCCAAAACCACCTGCGACAATGATTTTGCCCCATCAGGCATTGGGAGCTTAACCCAGAATTCCAATGAGTGGCAGAGACTGTGGGAACTGTGGGATAGCTACCCACAGTGCACCGCTCCGTAAGTCGAAACTAGCCATGGTAGTGAGGACGCACTCCACCAACTTAATGCACTTAGTGTGGACATACGCAATCGACAGTATAAAATCAATTTCTAAAAATCGACTTCTATAAAATCAATCTAATTTTGTAGTGTAGACATATAGGGATGATGTTAGAGGGGCACTGGGACTGTGTGTTTGCTGATCAAAGTGACTGCTGTAGATAAAGTATGTTGACTGTTACCGATTCTGATAATGGAGTGATTTCTGGGTGAATTCCTGCTTCCACTCTACACCAGTGGCAGAGGTTTGGAACTACCAGGAAGGGGAGCCCTCTACCACAAGTGGAGTCACAAACAGGATTTGGGAAGCTTTAGCAGGAAAACACAGAATAATGTCTGAGCAGAATCCCCAGCAGGCAGCCAGCCCCATTGCAATGGCGTTGGCTTACAACATGGCAGCACCCTGGCTACTTGATATATGAGCAATGGCCAGACAAGTCTGGCAGCTTTCAGAGAGGGGCTTTAAGCTACATTCCAATGCTACCCCCTATCCATGTCCCAGAGAGCTGGGATCCTGCTTGGCCAGCTGGGGGTGGGAGGAAGAGCTGCTCTGAAAGAATTAATGATGTGGCCAGCAGGCCACAAGGATATAACTGCAACGATTTTCATCAGTTGGGATAAATGTTTAGGCCTCTGCACCCTGAAAATCAGACACAAAGTCACCAAGATGCTAAGGGAGTTTGTTGCAAGCCTCCAACTGATCTTGCAGTCCACTGAATGGATGAATCCCATGCTAGCCATGGTCCTGGAGAGACAGTTGTCAAGGGCAGCTGGTAGAGGGGGGTTTATAATCCTGTTACCTGGCAGTTGTTGCATAACATAAAATCATTGCTGATAAAGTCTGCAGATGACACACACGTTGGGGAAGTGGTAAATAATGAAGAGGACAGGTCAGTGATACAGAGCAATCTGGATCGCTTGGTAAGCTGGGGCACAAGAACATAATAAAGCGTTTTAGTACAACTTAAAGGTATACATCTTGGAACAAAGAATGTAGGCCGTGTTTACAGGATGGGGGACTCTATTCTGGGAAGCAGTGACTCTGAAAAAGGTTTGGTGATCATGGTGAGTAATCAGCTGCACATGGACTGCCAGTGTGCCACTGTGGCCAAAAGGGCTAATGTGAACCTCAGATGCATAAACAGGTATCTTCAGTAGGAGTAGAGAGGTTATTTTACTTCTGTATTTAGCTGCTGGAATACTGTGTCCAGTGGTATCCCCAATTCAAGAAGAGTGTTGTTAACTTGGAGATGGTTCAGAGAAGAGCACTGAGAATGATTAAAGGATTAGAAAACATGCCTTATAGTGATAGACCCAAGGAGCTCAATCTGTTTATCTTAACAAAGAGAAGGTTAAGAGGTGACTGGATTACAACCTAAAAGTTCTATATAGTGAAGAAATATTTTATAATGGGCTCTTCAGTCTAGCAGAGAAAGGTATAACATGATTCAATGTCTGGAAGTTGAAACTAGACAAATTCAAACTGGAAATAGGTGTAAATTTTTAACAGTGAATAATATTAACTATTGGACCAACTCACCAATAGTTGTAGCAGATTCTTCATCACTGACAAATTTTAAATTGAGGTTGGATGTTTTCTAAAAGCTATGCTCTAGAAATAATTTTGGGGAAATTCTATGGCCTGTTTTATACAGGAGGTCAGGCTACATGATCACAGTGGTCCCTTCTGGCCTTGGAATCTATGAATATGAGGCCCCAATTCTCTTAACTTAACTTCAAGGACTTCAACAAAAAGGCTGTCTGGGTGATTGGGTCACCAGTGTCTGACAGAACACAGGATGTAGACTACCACACACATGTTGGGTTTCAGCTACTCCTTCCAGCCTCAAGAGACATGGTTACGCACTTGGGACCTGGCTGGGAATAGACTACAACTCCCCAGCTTGTGTGGGAACCTGCAGTATTGCCTCAGCTGGTACAGGAACATTTTTGGCAACAAGCAGCCCAACTCCAAACAGAGTTTCTCTGCTGCTGCAGCTCCAGAGCCCAGCCTAGGTGATCCCCTGCTCGAATTGTGCAGGTGCAGGGATGAATAGATGGATGTATAGAAGGGTGGACATGCTAACCAACAATAGGGCACGTCTCACAGCAAGGAGGAAGTGCAGTGGCCAAGGGAAGTGGTAGGAGTGTCCAGGCCACTTGCTGGCAGTGGCCAGGTTGAGAGGAGGTGCTAATGGACTGCCATGGCCTTAAATGGAATCTTCAGGGTACAAACCCAGGCCTCCAACAGACAACCATTTGCTCCTGTACTTGACTAGGAGCAGTTTAAGTTCATGGGGAAATGTCATCCTCATCCTCATTATTGGCGAGTGGATGGATGCACGACTGGACACTATCTGCCAAGTAACTACCATCCAATGAGAGAGATTCTTTGAGCACTGGCAGTGATAGGATCTGTCAGCTCCCCTTAATGACTGGACACAGTTAGTGGCTGGGAATGGGTTCAGCATCCCTTACATAGGCTACGCTTGCGGATGTTTAACTGGTTTCCAAGATACGCTGCCTCCAGGCAATCATCCAGAGCAATGAACCCCCTGTTGTGTTAGGCATGAACCTGCTCCACCATTGCTACAATGAGCTGTTAATCACATTGCAAATAGATGGATATGAACTGTGGACAAAGCAGCTGGTCTGTGGAGTGGAAAAACTGAAAACAGAGCTGCAAACTACTCAGAAGGCCTGGACTTGCGGCTGCCAGAGCTACACAGAAAGGTGGCCATCCTCAAGAGCCACTTTCAAACCCAGTTGCTGCAGGAGATGAGGAACACTGTTCAGGCAGAAGAATAGCTCCATCACTGCTCCCTGATGGGAAAGCATTGAGTTACTGACTTGGAGAGCGAGCTTTCCAGGGTGTCTGAGCTGCATGTCACTTACAAGAGAGGCAAACAGCGGATGACGAAGTGCACTGTGCAGCTAGAGATCCATAACAGGGATGTGGTCATTACTGACTTGAACCATATCATGCCTAATTGCCTACAAGCTCACACAAAGACTTCTTTTGCATGAGTATATTGGGCATGTAGAAGTATGAAGTAGGCATGCTGAAAGATATGGGCAGATATAAGAATCTGGTCTTATTTGTAATGGATGAAAGTGAGCCATAAAAACTTTTGTTTTACTTTAAAAATTAATTTGGTCCCATCTCTTTTAGGTCAGTTTTCAGTATGAACTGAACTTATGTCTGAGTTGTAAACTCCTTACAAAATAGCTATTAATGACAACACTTGGGTCAATACTTAATGGCACTGCTATAATAATGTGTAAGTTAGACTTTTCTCATTCCTTTTTTGTATGTAGAATGCAATTTATTTTAGCACTGCCAAAGAAAAAAATTAGCTTTATAATCAGCTGTTTCTAAAGAGCAATATGCAATTTAAACAAAGTGTCCTGCAGATCTTAAGACAGTGATCAATGAGCTGTCTTTAGTCTCCAACAGCTTTACCTTCTGTCCTTAATTATTTTGTGCATTTTGAGCAGGTAACTTTTATAGACATACGAACACTTCCATTTAAACTCTACCAATTTAACAAATGTAATTCTTTAAAGATTGTTTTTCTCCTTCTCTTCGGATAGGGCATTATATGATGAAATCTTGTTATTGCTTAATAGATTCTAGAAGTCTTACTGTCCTCTGGTGAAGAGAAAGCATTGTGTTCAATTCATTAAATACAGGAGACACGATGTTGCTATTTTTATTATGGACATTGTTCAGCTGTATAACAGATCTGGAATTCCTTGCTCTTGTAAGAATCATTTTGATTTAGAAGCAATTGCTGAGGGAAAACTGTACCTGATATAACAATAAATGCTTGCAGATCTTTCAGTTTAAAACTGAATTGTCCCCAAGGAACAATTCTAGTCTCTTTGCAGATGTTCTGTCATTTTTTAAGATATTGTTGAGCCTGATACAGATGTTTAGGCAGTGCTCAAGACTTTGATTATCCTTTTATAAATTATCTACCCACAAAACTAAGACTAGTTTGTTTCATCGTGTCATATTATCAGATTGCCTGTTTTGTTTGATTTACTTATGTGAAACTTTTGTTTATGCTTTAGTTTCTGTGGGGCCGTTGCATTATGTATGCAGCGAAAAATAATAAGCAGTGAAATTGTTGTTTGTTTTGTATGCAGTACTGCACAGAAATCCTAATTGGGATTTGTTGTATGTTCTGTACATGAAAATACTGTCTCTTCCACAGACAGATTACATTTTAAGAAGGCAAGTGGAATTCAAAACTTGGGGAGGAGGGTTCCAATCAAATACTATGTTAATGGAATTGTTTGTTCACATCCTCCAGGAGACATAATATTAGAACTTCTTGCTTTTTTCCATGCCTCTAGGTTCTGTTACAGTATCAGGCTTTCAATTATCTAGCTTCCTTTCTTTATGTAGAGTATATTTGTGCTTTAAAGTTTATTTGTTGTTTCTGGAATCATTTCTTTCCTGCAGCACATGTTGTAACAAGTGTTCCAACATCACTTCCCAAATTGACAGTTTTTTTCTCTTTATTATTTCCTGCCCACACTCTCAGTGTAGGCCAAGAATCATAATTATAGTGATCCCTTACAAATGGAGGTAAGGGATGGTCAGACGTCATTGTTCTTGAGGGATATCTAAATATATCTGAAGTTGAGTTAATATTCTGTTACTGTATAAGATGATCTAATATAAGGTTTTTCATGAAAATTGGAATAGCATAGCTCCTGTCACCAGAATATACATAACTTACATTAAAAGATCTCAAAATTTCTCTCTCTCTCTCTCTCTCTTCCCCCTTCAGGTCAGCAGGACCCAAACTTTGTTTGTTTGTTTATTTATTTATTTAATATTGCATTGTTATGGGTACATTAAGTCTAAAAGTGCTGAGGTTCATGGTCATCCTATGCCTTCTGGGAGCCGTTTCTGGACTTGGGGTACAGTCATCAAGAAAGCTGTATCTTGACATAGGTTTCACTCCTGAGGATGTTCTATACACAGTTTTCGTAGCATTTTAAGTACTTTGGTTTGGTGTGTGATTTTTATACCAATATAGTTAGTGGTACAACTCCTAGAGTGGACACAGTTATGCCACTATACTGGTCCAGTTTATTCCTGTATATTTAGTAGAGTAAGCTATTATGATGCTTCCTGGGGGTACGCAGGTTGTGAGGGGCCTCACTGCCACCTGCCCTTAGTGCAAGGAAGCTTTATCTGTACCTGGCAGGGGTCTGTACCCCAACTCCACCAGTCACATGGAAGACAAGCACTCCCATTTAGGCCTTGCGGGCCCTGCTGGTATGCTCCAGCCCTCGATTGGATTGTCCCTGGATTGTCTGCCCGGTCCCATAGGACACTTACAGCATTCGCTGATCTCCTGCTCCAAAAGAATACCCAGAATACTACTTTAACCTCAGATTGCCACTCGGCTTAACTCACAGCATATAGATTTGTTTTTTAGTGAAATCAAGTGTGTTTGTTTAACAAAACCTAGAGATTCAAGTAATAGCAAGTAGAAGAATTGGAAACAAATGGTTACCTATAAAATAAAATCATAACACATTCTAGAGCCAAGACTTTTAATTAACAAGATATTCTCATATCTAATATATTACTGCTCACGCAACATCCCTGCAGTGATTTACAACCTGGATGGCTGTGATAATTCTTTCCTAAGTGAAGGATTCCGTGTTTCTTTTTGCACTCCAACATATACCAGACCAATCCTTTATCTTTATTCATAAACAGGATACCCCCTTGCTGTTTGTTTATTCCTGCAGATTTCCTGTCTTGTAGATTTCATAATCTCTCAATTCACCTCTCAGTATGCAAATAGGCATCTAGTGTGACGCAAACAGTACACAATACACAAATGGCCAGACAGAGATAAATGTCACTTACCTCCTGCCTGAAAGGGACATCTCTGAGAGATGTCACCTCCTAGTGACCCACCTTAACTCTAAATTCTTAGGAACATGACTTTCAGTATAGCTACATAACTCCTTAAATATTATCTTACCATGCATTTTACAGTGATTATGATGACTACTGGGCTACTGGAACTTGGTAAGAGACCTCACATGCCATCCTTTGGTGAACTATTATGCAGATATCCAACCCAGGGGATCCCTGTGCATCCCTGTGCCCTCTGTCAGTTGGTATCAAGGGTTCCATGGGTCACAGCTATACTAGTATAAGCACCATTTATACTGGTATAAATGCATACACACTAGGGGTTATACTCCTTTAACTTAATTGGTTTAGAAACTAATACAGTGAACAAAAACTGTGTGGAGACAGCTTTTAGTGAAATGGTGGAGCTCACTGAGTAAACGAATTGGCTTCAAGCCTGCTCTGCAGCCATGGTGTTTCTAAGATAACATGCAAAGATGGCTTTAAGTCAGTGCTGATCCTGGGGCAATCCTCGTATTAATCTGGTCCTTGGTGTAAATTAGAGCAGCCAAAGGCCTGTTCTGCAATGTAGGGAGCACCCTCTCTCTCTCTTTCTGACTCAGTAATTGTTCCGCTGTGGATAAATATTTAAATAGTCATTGAGCCAGAGAGAGAGAGAGTGACTTTGAAGTCCAGTGGTTAGGGCACCTACCAGGGAGGTGGGAGACCCAGGGTCCAGTACCCTTGCTCCATCCACTCTTTCATTATTTATCCACAGTGGTACATTTTCAACAGGAGAGAGACTGGGGGAGCCCCATATTGAATATCCCATAGCTCAGTGGTTAAAGTACTCATCTGAGAGGAGGGAAACCCCTGTTCAAATCCTTTCTCTGCCTTTGGTAAAGAAGGGGAAATTGAATCTGGTTCTCCCACATCTCAGGCAAACACGTTAAGCACTGGGCTAAAAGTTGTAAGGTGGGTTGTGGCGGCCCCACCACATTCTCTAATTGGAGTGAGGCAGGCGCCAAACTCATTCCTGAAAGAAACATCTTAGGGGGTAAGCCACCTGATTACAGGCGGCAGGTTCCTGTTTGTGGATCACTAAGCAGAGATTGGCGCCACCCTGAAGCCTGACTCAGGTGCCTGTCTCTGACAGAGGGATGGGGCTTAGCATACACCCCTGTTGTTGGCATTTCCCACTGGCTAGCTTAGGCTTAGTGTGTTGGCTTTTGAGAATCTTGTTCTTAGGCTCTTGTGTCTTCCCGTTCATTGTATAGGAGTGTAGGGGCTTAACTCGGGGTTTGTGGACCACATTGTTGTTGTGATTTTCTAGGTGCCTAAAAGTTAGGTGCCTAAGTCCATTCATGGATCCAATTCCTACAGCCTCAGAGTAAAACAGTCACCACCCATTGCAGCCTGTATGGCTTCTACTCTCCTCTTGCTCAGCTTTCTTTCTGTTTCTGTTTAAATAGCCCAGCCTTAGGGGGCAGGGCCTCCTTGGGTATAAACCCCAAGCTGTCCCTTAAAGGAGTAATACACTCCTTCACATATGGACATAGGAATAGGCAGAGAATTTTCAATTTACATTCCATTGATTAAATCACAGTTGTTTTAAGTTCTTATGTGGCTAACAATCAAATTGCCTTTTGGACTGATCAGCCTTGTCTTGAGCTTTTCAGGAGTTGGCCACTACAAAATTAATTTTCCTAATTTTTTGCCCTAGGGAATGATGGGACTGAACTGATAATGGTGCTGAAGCAATGGAGCAGACCATGTTGTTGGACATCTGCTCAGATTAAACACCTTGCTAACAAATTACCACTGCACTGCTTACAGGTTAGCTCTTATGAGCCATCAGGCTGCTGATTCAGTTCCTTATGTGACACAATATCAAATGAGCTTGGTGAAGTGCTTTTCTAATATTTTCAAACTTCTCTTAAACACTGTGGTAAACTGAAATTCAGAATTACTGGAGAAGCCATAACAAAGTAAATTTAAGATGTTCATTTGCTGGGAGTGTACAGTGCAGGGAGAACTAAATTTAAAACTCTGGACTCACTAATTACTTAC
Source organism: Mauremys reevesii (assembly GCF_016161935.1). NCBI lineage: Eukaryota > Metazoa > Chordata > Testudines > Geoemydidae > Mauremys > Mauremys reevesii. Next base: position 100,668,420 of record NC_052623.1, read on the forward strand.
TAGAGACTGATGCCAACGTAAGTGGCTTTGTAAAGAAGTTATCCCAGAAAGATTTTGTGGGGATAATGCAGATACTTGGATGTCCGCTACGTACCATGTTTTTCTTTTTTCTTCCGCCTTTCACCTCGGCAAAGGCAGGATCTGGACATTGAAAATGTACAGATTGAGAACTTTCTGACAATCATGGTAAAGGTTCAGGATAGTACTTGTAGTGAGGTAGGGTACAGCCTACATGTATGAAGAGACTAGAGATTTATTTGAAAACTGACATAATGTAAAAGAACAAGCTGCTTTTCAAAGATACCACATCATGGGGCTGCTGGCCCTTTAAGGAGAATCTGAGCCCAGGCTAATTTAAGCCTAGGCTGATAATTGAAAGATGAGCACCTAGTTCTGATAAAAAGCCATCAGGGCTCAGTTACCAGGTGCTCCTGAAGAGAGGAGCTCTGTTAAGAGAGAGTAGCAGGCAACAACAGCATTATTGCCACCTGTTAGCCTCTCCAAGACCACAGGACAAGACTTAAATCCTTTCAGCCCCAAAAAGGAGGGCTGGGAAGTCCCCTGAACTTTTTTTGGGGGGGTAGGTGAGTGGTGGGGGGACTGATTGAACTAAATAAATTGGACCCCTGGAGAAAGGGGAATAGTATTTAAAGACTGTGTGTGTAATTGATTTATTCTTGAACCCTGAGGAAGCAGAGGGACATGCAAGGCCACAAAGGGATGTGGTCTGAGTGGCCCCCTTCTTACAAGGAAGCTGAGGCAAGGAGTGCCTGCAATGGCACACTTGGCCAGTAGTGGGTGTCCCAGGGCAATGTGCACCACAACACGCCTATTTTACATAGAAAGTAAAATATTAAGTGTATGTTAATAAAACAGTAGATATTGAACTGATCATTTAAAATGTGTGTTCCCAGAGAATTACAGTAGTATAATAGACACATATGGTGTACCATACATGAATTAGACTACCATGTTGTTTATCACAAAATGATGTTCCGAAGTTGGGTAATTGCCAGCTGGAAATGCTGCTTGACCATTAAGGGGAAGGAGAAAATAGCACAAAGATGGTGACTTTGTATCTAAAGCACATCCCTTCATTAACTCTTTGTTTTAGGGCAGGGTTGAATGAGTGGAAGAAACTCAGGAAAAACAGTGCCTTTATTATGTGGATTACATTTTCCTAGGTTTTATAGGCTGGATTTCCAGCCTATATGTAAGCATTGCCAGCCTTTCACATTCTGCTTTGACTTGCACTAGGCTATGTGGGTCTTAGGTCCCCAGCCCTAATTTAAACTAGTTTAAATCATAGAATCATAGAATCATAGAATTCAAGATCAGAAGGGACCATTATGATCATCTAGTCTGACCTCCTGCAAGATGCAGGCCACATAAGCCGATCCACCCACTCCTGAACTAATTCTCTCCCTTGACTCTGCTGTTGAATGCTCCAAATCATTATTTAAAGACTTCAAGTAGCAGATAATCCACCAGCAAGCGACCCCTGCCCCATGCTTCGGAGGAAGGCGAAAAACCTCCAGGGCCACTGCCAATCTACCCTGGAGGAAAATTCCTTCCCGACCCCAAATATGGCGATCAGCTGAACCCCGAGCATGCGGGCAAGACTCTCCAGCCAGACCCTCTGGAAAAGGCTAACAGTATCCCAACATTGACCCTTTATACTAATTACCAGTGTGGCACGTTATTGACCTATTGACTAAACCCATTATCCTATCATACCATCCCCTCCATAAACTTATCCAGCTTAATCTTAAAGTCATGGAGGTCCTTCGCCCCCACTGTTTCCCTCGGTAGGCTGTTCCAGAATTGCACTCCTCTGATGGTTAGAAACCTTCGTCTAATTTCAAGCCTAAATTTCCTAACTGACAATTTATATCCGTTTGTCCTCGTGTTCACATTAGCACTGAGCTGAAATAATTCCTCTCCTTCCCTGGTATTTATCCCTTTGATATATTTAAAGAGTGCAATCATATCTCCTCTTATCCTTCTTTTGGTTAAGGAAAACAAACCGAGCTCCTCAAGTCTCCTTTCATACGACAGGCCTTCCATTCCTCGGATCATTCTAGTGGCCCTTCTTTGTACTCGTTCCAGTTTGAATTCATCCTTCTTAAACATGGGAGACCAAAACTGCACACAATACTCCAAATGAGGTCTCACCAATGCCTTATATAACGGGACTAGCACCTCCTTATCTCTACTAGAAATACCTCGCCTAATGCATCCCAAGACCGTATTAGCTTTTTTAACGGCCACATCACATTGACTACTCATAGTCATCCTACGATCAACCAGGACTCCTAGGTCCTTCTCCTCCTCCGTTACTTCCAACTGGTGCGTCCCCAGCTTATAACTAAAATTCTTGTTAGTCATCCCTAAATGCATAACCTAACACTTCTCATTATTGAATTTCATCCTGTTACTAATACTCCAGTTTACAAGGTCATCCAAATCTCCCTGGAGGATATCCCGATCCTTTTCCGAATTGGCAATACCTCCCAACTTGGTGTCATCCGCAAACTTTATCAGCCCACTCCTACTTTTGGTTCCAAGGTCAGCGATAAATAGATTAAATAAAATCGGACCCAAAACCGAACCTTGAGGAACTCCACTGGTAACCCCCTTCCAACCCGACAGATCACCCTTCAGTACGACCCTCTGCAGTCCCCCCTTTAACCAGCTCCTTATCCACCTCTGGATTTTCATTTCGATCCCCATCTTTTCCAATTTAATCAGTAATTCCTCATGCGGTACCGTATGAAATGCCTTACTGAAATCAAGATATATTAGATCCACCGCATTTCCCTTGTCTAAAAAATCTGTTACTTTCTCAAAGAAGATCAGGTTGGTTTGACACGATCTACCTTTCGTAAAACCATGCTGTAATTTGTCCCAGTTGCCATCGGCCTCAAGGTCTGTAACCACACTCTCCTTTATAATTTTTTCCATGACTTTGCATACTACAGATGTTAAACTAACAGGCCTGTAGTTACCTGGGTCACCTTTTTTCCCCTTCTTGAATATAGGAACTATATTAGCTAATCTCCAGTCGAACAGTACAACTCCCGAGTTTAGAGATTTATTAAAAATCATTGCTAACGGGCTTGCAATTTCACTCGCCAATTCCCTTAATATTCTAGGATGAAGATTATCCGGGCCCCCCGATTTACTTCCGTTAAGCTGTTGAAGTTTGGCTTCTACCTCAGATACTGTAATGTCTACCCCCATATCTTCATTCCCATCAGTCCCTCTACCATGATTCCTTAGCCCTTCATTAGCCTCATTAAAGACCGAGGCAAAATATTCGTTTAGATATTGTGCCATGCCAAGATTATCCCTAATCTCCACTCCGTTTAAAGTTTTAAGCGGTCCCACTTCTTCCTTGTTGGTTTTCTTCCTATTTATATGGCTAAAAAATCTTTTGCTATTGGTTTTAATACCCTTCGCTAGGTCTATCTCCACCCGGCTCTTTGCCTTTCTCACTGCTTCCCTACACCCTCTGACCTCAATAAGGTAGGTTTCTTTGCTGATCCCTCCCATTTTCCAGTCCTTGTACGCTTTCTGTTTTTTCTTAATCACCCCTCTGAGACGCTTGCTCATCCAGCTCGGTCTAAAACTGCTACCTACGACCCGTTTTCCCTTTCTCGGGATACAGGCCTCTGACAGCTCCTGCAACTTCAACCTGAAGTAACCCCAGGCGTCTTCCGCCTTTAGATCCCTAAATATGTTAGTCCAGTCCACTTCCCTAACTAGTTGCCTTAATTTAGTAAAGTTAGCCCTTTTGAAATCGTAAACCTTAGTCTCAGATGCAATTTTGTTTATCCTTCCATTTATTTTGAACCGAATTAGCTCATGATCACTCGAGCCAAGGTTGTCCCCTACAACTATTTCCTCAACAAGGTCCTCGTTACTCACCAAAATCAGATCTAAAATGGCATCCCCCCTCGTCGGTTCAGCAACTACTTGATGAAGGAATTCATCAGCTATCACTTCTAGGAAAAGCTGAGCCCTATTATTATTACTAGCATTTGTTTCCCAATCTATATCCGGGAAGTTAAAGTCTCCCATGATCACACAGTTCCTATTAGTATTTACCTCCTTAAAAACATTAAAGAGCTCTCTATCCATATCCAGGCTAGATCCAGGCGGTCTATAGCACACCCCAATCACTATCCCAGGGCACGCTCTAGTAGTTTTCTTCCCCAATGTCACCATTGCCCAAACAGACTCCGTATTATCCATTGCATTGCTAGTTATTTCGTTACATTTCACCTCATTATTGACATACAATGCTACTCCCCCACCTTTACCTTTGTTTCGGTCTTTCCTAAACAGCACATACCCTTCCATACCTAAATAACAGACTTAGAACAATCCAGGATGAATTACTTCACATTGACACTTAAATTCAAAACTAACAGTGAATGTTGCCAATTGGTAGATTAGAAAATATTATTAGCATCATGTTACTATAGTGTAATGTAATTTTTCTTCTACCTTGTGGTAATGTACTTCATATGTTTGATAGGGGTTATGAAGAGAGGGAAAGTGTGCATCCTACTGTAATGAAGGGGTGGAAAGAAGTCTCTTTATGTGTCTGGCTGATGGAGTGCCTCCTGAAATAATTACTTTGATATTGCTAAGATTTCACAGTATTTATTTTATTGTTAATGACTTATTAGGGCACCTTTATTATTGTAAATGTATACTGCACAGTTCCAATTAGGTACCTATGTGATAACTGTCCTGTATCTGAAAGAGTAACATGTCATTCAGAAAATGTACCTTGGTACATTATTAGCAGGATAAAAGACTTGATTGGGGGAAAAAAAGTTGAAAAATATGAGCAACCACTGTCTGTAAACTTGTCGTCATTGTTCAGGCTTTAATGTGTTGCCATTTGTTGGACAACTATGTTGAGTCATTGTGCTACCACTATGCTTTAGCATAGAAACTGCATTTCTTAAAGATAGTATTTGGTATGTCTCATTTATTTTTCTTCTACTTGCTTTTTCCTAGTAATTAATGAAGATTGCACTGTGCTTCTATGCTGACCCAAGAATTCTTCTAATTTCCCTTTCATAAACATGTACTCATCGTGCCAGCCAAAGTAAATAAACTTAAATTGGTGATGGCCTCCCATTGGTCCTTTTCAGGTGTGTGCATTAGGCAAAATTGTATTCATCTTAGTCAGCAAGCAGCCCTACTGAAACCAATGTTTAATAAAAGACTTAGCAGAAATACAGATAAAGATATGTTGTCATTCTTAAAAATAAATAAAATACCATTTCCATGCTAAAGGACAGTGGTAGGAATAGGACTCACCTTATTTGTCCAACACTATTCAGGTAAATGAATTTGCATCTGCTTAGGCCAATGGTATGTGTAGTCCCCTCTACATTTAATATTATGTAACTAACAGAGTTTGAAAGAGCATTACATTTGAAATGGTGGCATTGTTCTTAATTTAATACACAACCTGTGTGATGCCATTTTCCAATTCACAATGCAATCTGTTGGAATATTTTATTTATTCCTATAAATACATTTATATTGCTGATTTTGTTTTTCTGAGCTGATTGGATTGTCTATTTCTGAAATAGTTTCCAGTAAAGCAAATCATACATGTTAAGATGTATTCTTTAGGCATCTTTAACTTGTTTTAAGAATTTGCCATAATCCCTAATAAAATATTTATCTTCTATTTTAAATATAATGTTGATATATAATAAGATGCTTTAATTTGCTGTTAGCAATTACAGTTCTACATGAAGAGGGAGGGTTGATTTGATTAATCATACTTACAAGCTGTTAGTGAAGTAAAATGAAAATGATTTGACTTGATTTTTTACATAATTGCTTCATTTGGATTAGCATTTCTTCAGTCAGTTGTTGAGAAAAGAGGGACTAATTTTTTTTAAAGCAAGATTGAAGATGACTAGCTGATGGTATCAATACTGAAAAGAAAGATAATAGCATTTAAACACAGCTTTATATGGAGATCAGAGAAAACGGGAGTGGGAACACCTATTAAAATGACATTTATTACAATATATAGATTTTTCTAATCCTTAAAATCCCCTCAATTATTCTTATAATCTGGGAATGCATCATTACACAGGTCTGGCCTTTGAGTTACTCAGACAAAAGGCGACATTGGAAAACAAGAAAAGCATTTTCATGCCTCATAGGTAAAGACATTTGCTGCTGTAATCTATACATATTCTTCCATCAGATTAGCAATGAACCCTATTTCATCCAATTTGAGTTTTTAGTTCTTAAAAAAGGCTAAGAAGAAGAAAAATAATGCATTTAAATGTAGTTAATATTGTAGTTCTGCTTGTGTCATGGGTCTACCCTCACTTGAAGCTGGGGGGTTTCAAAGTGAGGACCAGCATGTCTTCCCCCACCCCAAAATCCTTAGGGTAGGTCTCCTTCAGGCTGCCACCACTCGGTCAATTACGTGGGCCGAGACACCCCTATATTCCCCCTCCCACTCCCCTTTCCAGAGACGTTCCCTGGGGAAATACAGATCCACTCATCGGAGGGAAACCTCCCCCCCTCTCTCTCTCCTAGCCACTGGAAAGAGATACCTGATTCAACTGTTTGAATCAAACCCAGGAGGAACTATCTCCCCCCTCCCTTCTCTGCCCGGAGATAAGCCTGTCTCACCACCGAGAGTGTCTTCGCCCCTCCCCCTATCCACAGTAGAAGGGATTTAATCAAGTCTTTATAGAAAGAATTTATTAAAAGGAAAACAAGAAAATACAGAATCTCTATGAGCCCAAGCTGGACACTCATAGGGTATAACCTTGCTAAGTTCTGGAGAGAATCCTCTCTCTTTCTCAGTACAACCAAACAGCAGAATTAAGAATAATCAATAACAAACACACAGAATTGCAAGCATAGGATTATTAGGTGAGGACACAAAGTATCTTTCTAATACTCACTATCTTGACTAGAAGAAATTAGTTCAGAAAGGTGGAAACTTGTAGACTTGATTAAAACATCTGGACTCTTGTAACTCCAGACGGCTAAAGACAAAGACCCCCCCAAACAGAGGGAAAAGTTCCCTCCTAGGAGTTTCAAATTCTCTTTCCTGATTGGTCCTCAGGTCAGGTGCCCACCAGGTACTATGCTTTAACCCTTTACTAACTATTCATGACAGCTTGTATGCAGAATTTGGCTTTTATAAAGTAGATAAATATCATAAATATTGTACGTTAAAAAGTCAGACTTAAAAATGCTTATTTTATTAGAGGAAATGTGTATCCAGAGTTACCTGTTCTCATATCTAACATAAAAGGATTAAAGACACAATTATGTTAAATCACATTTTTGTCTCTATTTTTTTACTATTGGAACAAATATTAAATTTTACTATATTTAAACAAGAAAGTATATTTCTGTTTTGTTTTTCTTTGTAATTGATAGCACTTTGTGTGTAGCTAGTCTCTGTCCTCTTAATAGTCACTTTCCCCTTTTGTTTGTGAGTCTTACAGAGGGACAAGGAAGAGTCATAATATATAAAACACACAGAGTGTGGTTATCTGAATTACTACTTTAATTATATTTAATATTGTCTTTATGTCAGTTTAATATACAGTATTACCTACAGGGGTAATGTCCACCTGAAAACTAGTTATTCTCATAAAATACATTGTTGCTGATTTGTATGCTGATTTTTAAAAAATATATACACCTCTACCCCGATAGAACGCGACCCGATAGAACGCGGGTTCGCATACAACACGGTAAAGCCCTGACATGGTGCTCTGAGCAGCATGTTAAGGGTGTTGGGCCAGGCCGGGGCTGAGGGTTTTGATAAGGGGCAGAGGGTCTCGGGGGCGGTCAGGGGCTCTCCCCCAGAGTCTGGGGGGCAGGAGCTATGGGTCGGAACTTTGGAGGCCCCACAGTCCCAGAGTGGCCCGGGGTATTGGGGGGGCCGAGAGCAGCCCGCTCTGTTTCCCTCGCCCCGGCCCCAGCCCTGTCGCTCAGGGGAGGGGGGCTTGGGAGAAGGGATTCCCCCCACACACACTCACCAGCAGTGGCGGAAGTGGAGCAGCCCAGCCCCAGCCCGCTCCACTTCCTGCCACAGGTGAGCACGGGGGGCGTCCTTTCCCCAACCTCCCTGCACTCACCTGCGGCGGGAAGCAGAGCTCTGCGGCTGGTAGCGGGCTGGGACCGCCTCGCTCTGCTTCCCGCCGCCAGTGAGAACGGGGGGCGACCTTTCCCCAACCTCCCTGCACTCACCCGCGGCGGGAAGCAGAGCAGCCCAGCCCCAGCCAGCTCTACTCCGCCAGCTCCCAGCCATGGCGCTCCGCTTCCCACCACAGGTGAGTGCAGCACCTTTTCCCAGCCGCCCCCCAGCGACACGGCTGGGGCCAGGGCAAGGAAAGCGGAGCAGGCTGGGGCCGCGTCGCTCCGCTTCCCGCCGCAGGTGAATGCAGCACCTTTCCCCAGCCGCCCCCCAGCGACACAGCTGGGGCCAGGGCAAGGAAAGCGGAGCAGGCTGGGGCCGCGTCGCTCCGCTTCCCTACGCAGGTGATTGGGGGGGGGCATCCTTTCCCCAACCTCTCCACACTCACTAACGGCAGGAAGCGGAGCGCCCTGGCTGGGAGCTGGCAAGGTGGGGTGGGCTGGGGCCAGGCTCCTCCGCTTCCCGCCACTGCTGGTGAGTGCCTGTCAGGGTCGGGAGGGGTGGATAGAGGTCGGTGCAGTCAGGGGACAGGGTGATTGGGTAGGGGGTGGGATCCTGGGGGTGATTAAGGATGGGGGTCTCTGGAGGGGGCGGTCAGGGAACAAGGAACGGGGGGGCAAAGCAAGTTTGATATAACACGGTCTCACCTATAATGCGGTGAGATTTTTGTCTTCCAAGGACCGCGTTATATTGGGGTATAGGTGTATAAGAATGAGAATTACGTGCTATGTATTGTGGGCCAAGATCTCTGTTAAAACAAAAAAAAAGAAGAAATTAAAATTAAAAAGACATGGACCAGTGTAAAAAAATAGGATTATGAAAGCAGCTGAAAAAGTGTTGGGCTACAAGACCAAAATGAAGAAAGCAAGATGTATTACAGGTGAAGTGCTGCAGTTGAGTGAGAAGCATAGGAAACAGAAGGAAAACAAAATGAATGAAAGTGTGAGAGCTGAGCACAATAGGCTGACAAGAGAGCTAAAATAGAAAACAAAGAGAGAATGGATAAGTGAACACTGTAAAAAAGCAGAAGAATATGTGGTGAGAGACGTGACAGGGATTTTATTGCAAGATCAGAGAAATGAATAGAACATATGAGTTGAAGATGTTGGCGGTGAAAGACAAGCACCGACAAATAATTTGAGGATGAAGAAGCAAAGAATACGTTATGGAAAGAATATATTGAAGAGCTATGCAATGTGCAGAGCACAGTAGAAGAGAAACTTTCCTGGAGAAGCTTCCTAACACAAATGAGATACCGGAATTCATAGTAGTAAAGAATTTGATAGCTTGAAAAAGAAAAAGTCACCAGGGAAGTGACAACATAACTGTAAATGCACTGCAAGCAGGTTAGGAACACATGGTAAAGGGACATGCACAAGTTATTCAACAAGATTTACAAACGAGCAAGTACTGAGTGAATAGGGGAAAGCGGTAATAGTACCAGTCTATCACAAAGAAGATAGGAGTGAATGCAAGAACTACAGAGAAATTAACTTATTGAGTGTGCTGGGAAAAGAATTCACCAAGCGGTTGCAGAGGAAAATGAACAGGTATGTGGAAGCAGCACTTGCAGGGGAACGGTCTGAATTTAGATAAGGACAAATGCCATCAGATAATTTTTTTTGGTCAGAAAGATATCAATGAAGTACATGTAACAGGTATGGCTGTATTTTAACAACTTTATAGACTTCAAACAGACTTTTGATAGCATTTGGCAGAAAGAGTTATGGCAAGTTGAGTATGTATAGCATTCCCATGTGATTAAGTATCCACTCCATGCAAGACTTTGAAGGTTTAAGGTTGCCAGGTGGGCCAGTTAACTCCCCAGGCTCCTCCTGAAGGAGGAGCCAGGAAGCATGGTTTCATTAAATGAGGCTCCAGCTGTACAGGAACAGAAGGGGCCTGTAATAGCCCAGGAGCTGAGAGCATAAGGGGGTTGCACAGAAGGAGTGTGCAGTCACTCCCTGGGGAAAGGGAGGTATGTTTGTGACTATAGAGGGTAGTCTACATACAGGTGCACCCTGAGAGGGAGGGAATTTGGGCTGGAAAACCCAGAGGGGGGGAGATACAGAAAAGTAGGAAAGGCTCAGGGGAAAAGCAGCAAGGTATGGGATAGGGCAGACCTTGGCTGCTGAAGTGAGTGTCCCTGAGCTGGAACCTAGAGAAGAGGGCGGGCCCAGGTTCCCCTACCAGCCATTGGGGAGCTGGTGTGGACCAGACAGCAGAGAGCGGACTGCCTGGGACAGTGTGCCTTTGCCAGAAGGAGAGGACCATAGGGACCTGTATGGAAGACAAAGTCACGGAGAGGAAGCTGCAGCTCCTACTGCGAGAGGGGCAGCAGAGACAGAAAGAGAACCATGGACTGCCAAAGGAGGGTGCAACACCTGGAAGGAGATAATCCTCCAGAATGGCCAGGAACATGTACCCCTAGCAGTGAGTGGACCTTATGACACACCAAAAAATTGATCAATGCGATAGCATTTACATCAAGTTGATGAACGTGGTGAGAGTAGACAGGTATCTGACAGAATGATTCCAGATGACTGTAGAAGTGAGATGATGCACACTACCACTAGATTTGTTCAACTTGGCACTGGAAGCAGTACTGGCTACAGCACTGAGAGATTAAATGGGAGGAGTCATGTTGCATAATAGGACAGTACATAACCTTAGATTCACAGATATTGACCTCACAGCATTGAGTAAGGGGGATTTGCAGAGAATAACTGACAAGGTAGACCAGGAAAACAGAAAATTCGAATTGAAGTTAGCACAGAGACAACAAAAATTATAGCAGTTGGACAAGAACAAGGTAAAGATCAAACTCTGAGATTAAAAAAATTAGAACAAGGAGGGGAAATTGTTTACCTTGGCAGACTAGTATCAAAGAATGGGAATTATGAAGACTAGTTGCTACTGCATTTGGAAAACTCTGCAAGGATTTGGGGAAAAAATGAGATGAAAACAAAAATCAGCATATATGAGACAACTGTCACATCAGTACTGTTATATGGGTTAGAATGCTGGAGTATGATGAAAGCTGCTGGATGAAAGATTTTATATGCAGAAATGAACTGGCTGAGTGAAATACCAAGAGTTTCAAGACTACAGAAAATAAAAAATGAGATAAGAAAACAGCTAGGGCAAGAAATAACGTTGCTACTGATAATTAAGGAAAGACAACTGGAGTGGTTTGGACACATGTCCAGAATGGATACCATACATGGAGATACATAGAATCATAGACTTTAAGGTCAGAAGGGACCATTATGAACATCTAGTCTGACCTCCTGCACAATGCAGGCTACAGAATCTCACCCACCCACTCCTGCATCAAACCTGTGTCTGAGCCATCGAAGTCCTCAAATCATGGTTTAAAGACTTCAGGGTGCAGAGAACCTTCCAGAAAGTGACCTGTGCCCCACACTGCAGAGGACGGTGAAAAACCCCAAAGGCCTCTTCCAATCTGCCCTGGAGGAAAATTCTTTCCCGACTCCAAATGTGGCGATCAGCTAAACCCTGAGCATGTGGGCAAGGCTCACCAGCCAGACACCCAGGAAAGAATTTTCTGTAGTAACTCCGATCCCATCCCATCTAATATCCTATCACAAGCCTTTGGGCATATTTACTGCTAGTAGTCAAAGACCAATTAATTGCCAAAATTAGGCTATCCGATCATACCATCCCCTCCATAAACATATCAAGCTTAGTCTTGAAACCAGATATGTCTTTTGCCCCCACTACTCCCCTTGGAAGGCTGTTCCAGAACTTCACTCCTCTGATGGTTAGAAACCTTCGTCTAATTTCAAGTCTAAACTTCCTGATGGCCAGTTTATATCCATTTGTTCTTGTGTCCACATTGTTACTGAGCTTAAATACTTCCTCTCCCTCCCTGGTATTTATTCCTCTGATATATTTATAGAGAGCAATCATATCTCCCCTCAGCCTTCTTTTGGTTAGGCTAAACAAGCTCATAAGACAGGTTTTCCATTCCTTGGATCATCCTAGTAGCCCTTCTCTGAACCTGTTCCAGTTTGAATTCATCCTTCTTAAACATGAGAGACCAGAACTGCACACAGTATTCCAGATGAGGTCTCCCCAGTGCCTTGTATAACGGTAGTAACACCTCCTTGTCTCTACTGGAAATACCTCGCCTGATGCATCCCAAGACTGCATTAGCTTTTTTTCACAGCCATATCACATTGGCAGCTCAGAGTCATCCTGTGATGAACCAATACTCCGAGGTCCTTCTCCTCCTCTGTTACTTACAACTGATGCCTCCCTAGCTTATAACAATAGTTCTTGTTATTAATCCCTAAATGCATGACCTTGCACTTGTCACTATTAAATTTCATCCTATTACTATTACAAGGTCATCCAGATCTTCCTGTATGATATCCCGGTCCTTCTCTGTGTTGGCAATAAATAATAATACACATAGGTGAGAAATAACAGATCTCAACCCTATTGTCCCTCTGCAAATTTGTGTACACAGAGTCAATCCTTTACCTTTCTCTAAAAGTGCAAAGTTTCAAAAACATACCAGAGTTAAAGAAAATAGAAATAAAGAGAGACTGACATTGGATGCATTGGTTAGATACAGTGAAGAATGACATTGAACACAATGGTTTGAAGATGAGCAAAACTGAGAAGCTGGTACGAGATAGAAAGTGGTGGGCAAACTTCATTCAGCCCCATTATTGCTATTGAGCTCTCTGACTGGGAATCAAAGAAAGAAGAAGAATGTGGGTCTAATTTAAGGATGTTTATGAAAGGTATAATATGAATCTTTGTGTCTGGGTTCTTAAAGAAAGTGTGTGTAACTGTAAATTTCTTGGCATATAGCGTATCTAGCAACATTAACAAAGTTTGTCAGGGAGTTTCATTTTCTTTTAAGACAGAAGTACTAAAATTTAGATTAGTATCATAAATGATTTCAACCCAGAGTTCCCCCAAGCACATGATTTTCTGTGTGGAAAAAATCTTCATAGACTGATGTTAGTCTTATAATCTCCTCAGGCACTTGTGCTCTTGTGAATTTAAGCAGATTAAATTTTGTACGAAAGACTGTTATTCCCTCCCTCCAAGCAACCATTACTCTATCATGCCCAAGCCGGTATTGTAATCCCAGGTGCACATTCCTTTGCTGCTGGTTTATGACATGTAGCACATCTAAACTGTAATTGCTGACTGTTCTCATGCTCTGTTATCTCATTGATGTTAAATTGGTGAATCACCTTTTCTTAAGACTTCTCCCTTTACCTTACTAAGGATTAAAGTTGGATTTATTGGATAGTAATTGCTAGGATCATTATGGTTTTGAGGTTTTGAGGACTTTAAATTTTTTCTTATATTCTAGTACTTCCTCAGTTCTTTGCTCCCTCTTCCCCCTCTCCTGCATTGTGCTTGTTTTGGTCAGTTCAATAGATAATTCTTTATAAATACAAGAATGCATATCCTCCACACTACAGAATTATATATGTTCAGGATTTCCAGGCAGGGCCCCCTCGATTATAACTCAGGGTGTCCCAGATGTATTCTCCAGCCTGCCCCTTAAAGTGGTAGTACACATTTTCATACTGATATATAGCTGGACAAAATGATAATGAATAATTTTAAAGAGAGAGGCATTATATGTAATGCAGTTGATGTTTAAATGTGTACCTCTCACTTTTCTTTAATTTTCAGTAATACGGGAATAGAGCTCTGAAGCAGCTATGATCATTGCATTGATTTAATGACAACTAGTGTTGTTTGCTTTTAAAAGAACTATAATATAGTAAATTATAATTGTTTTTATATATGAGTAAAATATTTGCGTTTAGAGTTGTTGCAGGTTTAGTCTATATTTTGACCTTTGGGGTTTTGCCAGAGTTTTGGTAAGCATTAAGAAATGGAGGAGTGGATGCTTTGAATAGTAACTTTTGAGGATATATATCAAACTGTTTTATTGGAAAATGAAATCAAATTCTATGTAATCATTTGATTTGTATCACTGGTGATGAAGGTTCAAGTCTTGCACATGACATTACCTAAACACGAAAGTTTAGTGTTGAAATAAAGGGTGTTGAAAGAAGAAGGAATGATAAAAGATTTGTTTACCGCAAACAGAAGAGGAGACCTACTAAAACATAATACAGCTGAGAATATTAGTGTTAAAGTTCAAACTAAAAACTAAGATTCAGAAAGTAAAGCCAGTCATTAGATACAGAAAACAGCATGAGAGCCTCAGAACAGAATTAGCAGTGCTGAGAATTAATATGATAAAGTAATTTAAGTGACTCAGTTCTGCTGAAATTAACATTATAAAAAGAATTCCATGAGCCCATCAAGCCAACAGACTAGCCACATGACAGTCTTTATTCATACCTGAGATCCTATATTCCACAGGATGACTTTTATCACATAACAGCACACATGCAAGACTTGAACCTTCATCACCAGTGATACAAATGAAATGATTACTTAGAATTTGATTTTATTTTCCAATAAAACAGTTTGATATATGTCGTTGATACACCAATACCTGTGCATAGGATTTATTGTTGGGTAGTTCAGATGTGCTGTCTCTTTTTCAGATCTTGGCAAACAACATTTGTGGCTATGACCTGAGTTAGAATAATAGAGTATCAGGGTTGGAAGGAACCTCAGGAGTCATCTAGTCCAACCCCCTGCTCAAAGCAGGACCAATCCCCAGACAGATTTGTGCTCCAGATCCCTAAATGGCCCACCTCAAGGATTGAGCTCACAACCCTGGGTTTAGCAGGCCAAGGCTCAAGCCACTCAGCTATCCTTCCCCCATGGATTGGGAACATATGGTGCAGATAAAATAAAAATATAAAATGCAATCTAGAGAATATGGTTATTAACAAGCTCCTCTAATATGGTATGTCTCACACAATGGTCAGTCCATATAGCGCTTGTCCAGTTGAGAGAGCCATGGATCCGGTCACGCTGGTAGACTCGCCTCTGTAAAGTATATTGTCTTGTGGCCTTCTTTCTCCTTTTATACAGTTCCAGACTTTTTCTCTCTTTTCATAAGCAGGGGTTTTTGTTAACTTCAGTTCTCCCCAGTGCTTCTCCTATTCAAAGTCTTCTCCTTAGCCTCTTTTGTGCTTTGTAAAGGCTCAAGCCTGCACCTTGTCTAAACTGTAAACACTTGGCTGGGCTGGATAGAAAGATGTCAGTTGTTCCCACTCTTGATTGAGTTAGTTCTGAGACCCACCCTGCCCCAGGTGACCAATTTCACCTCCAGCAGCTTTGGAACACAATATTCTACATGTTATGTAACACTTAGAATATTTTTTGTATGTTCATCCCTCAATAACTATGACAACCAGTGAGTTCTAAGCATTCAGCAGACACCACACAGGGCCCCCTTCAGTGAAGATGGGCAATCATAGGGGAAATATACTTTTCTGAGCATGTCTAGGTTAATTCCTGAGTATAGACTTGTAACTGTATGTACCTCCCATCTGTTGCCAACAGGGGGCACCTGGGACACTGGGCACACTTGGCATCAGCCTAGCTCTGCTGCCATTGAAGTTAATAGCAAAACTCCCATCACTTCAGGCGTGGAGTCGGGGCCAGGGGCAAACACCCACTGGCGCTGGGAAAAGTTGGCCCCTATGGCTCCAGCCCTGGAGTCGTTGCCTATACAAGGAACTTCTGAAGAGCTGCATGTGGCGCCGGAGCCACAGGTTGGCCACTCCTGCCCTTCAATGTTAAGAAAATGAAGATTAATGAAAGCTAATGGCCAACCAAAACTGAAATAGATATCTTGGGTGACATGGTTAGGGGGCTGGTGTAACTTGCAACAAAACAGTCTAGAAAGAAAATGAGACCATCATAAACTTTTTGTACCTGGCCTCCAACTGTCCAAAATTCTACTTGAATCTACTCACATATGTCATACAGCTGTTTGTAAAACTTCATGTAACATTAATGGTAAAATACAAAAAAATCATAGTTATAATGGGCTTCTTAAAAGCATCTTCTGTTTCCTAGAGCAGGGATCGGCAACCTTCGGCACGTGGCCCACCACGGTAAGCGCCCTGGCGGGCTGGGCCAGTTTGTTTACCTGCCGCGTCCACAGGTTCAGCCGATCGCGGCTCCCTCTGGCCGCGGTTCGCCATCCCAGGCCAATGGGGGCTGCGGGAAACAGCATGGGCTGAGGGATGTGCTGGCTGCGGCTTCCCACAGCCCCCATTGGCCTGGAGCGGTGAACCGCAGCCAGTGGGAGCCGCGATCAGCCGAACTGGCGGACGCGGCAGGTAACAAACTAGCCCAGCCCGCCAGGGTGCTTACCTGGCGAGCCACGTGCCAAAGGTTGCCGATCCCTGTCCTAGAGTGTTCTGAAGAGCATTTAGTCTATTTGATCACTGTTTATGGTGCTTGATCTTTAGAGGTGCTGAGCACTTGCAATTTCTGTTGACTACAATGGAGATTGTAAATGCTTTGTATCTCAGGATTAGGCCTGGAGACAATGTTCAAAGTCATACCAGTCATACTGGTAACACTGGAACAGAGATGCTGATTAGGAAAAGTTAAAATCCAACACTATTCAATCCTAGGCATACTGTAACATTAGCTCCCACTAGCTTATAGTTACTTTTGGCTTCTGAACATTTTCATAAAACCATGAGCATACAATCAGATAATTCTGTTGTATGTGTTTGCAACATAATGTGGCAGGAGAAGAGACATAAGTGTTTTGTCAAACCACAAAGAATCTTAATTTGGATGTAAGTGCCTGCTGAGTTCCCGGCTATAAAGATATCAATAGACAAAGCAAAAAAGCTGGTGTACATTAGTTGCTCTTAAAATGTGTCAGTTTTGCCTTTTGAATAGGCTTGCCAAATTTGGTTGGATCTATTCTTGGAGATTTCATCACATGACATAACATTTAATTAAAGATTACTCTTTAATTCCTGGAGACTCTAGGACAATTCTGGAGGGTTGGCAACACTACTTGTTCAAGAGTTACATCTGCCTATTTATAGTATCCTCTACATTTGCTTAGTAAACATTACAGAATTTTAAAAAGTTTCTACAGCTGCCATTCATGTGCCTTTTTAAATCCTTTGTAATATCCCTTTGTATTTGTTAGTTAACAATCTGAGGAAATCTAATAGCTGATACCTGCCTCATCATTAAATTGTAAAACCAGACAAAGCATTTGACATACCGGTTGAATCAAATGTAGATACATTTTCAGATGCAGTAGCATAGTGTCTGAGAGCTATTTTATATCAACTCTGAAAGTGAGTGTACAATGTTGTATGTTGAATCATAGACAATATTAAATGTGACCGCCATGCCAGGCTATGTAAGGACTAATGTCCTGCTCCATGAAAATAGAATTTTTTTGATATATTGAGGCTTCAGATATGATAACTTTCTTGAAATTCTTTAAGTATGTTTTGATATCATGTATGATGTTCTGATAGTCATCTATACTAGTAGGTTTGCAGCATGTGTAGCAATTACTCTGTTCTGTCTTCTTCAGATATAGCTACAGCCATAAAGGTAGACCAGAACTGATGGTTCCCTGGTGGTAATTGAAAACTGACTAAACTGTTGTTCAGATTAAGGGCTTGAATGTGAAGCCCTTATTCACGATTGGCCAAATCTGTAAATCCTTACTCAGCCATAATTGCCACTGAGGTTTTGAGTAAAGACTTCAGGATTTGCTCCTAAATGCCTAAGTCTTCAGCCGAGCTTTATATAATATATATATATATATATATATATAATAGGAGAGATATACCAATCTCCTAGAACTGGAAAGGACCTTGAAAGGTCATTGAGTCCATCCCCCTGCCTTCACTAGCAGGACCAATTTTTGCCCCAGATCCCTAAGTGGCCCCCTCAAGGATTGAGCTCACAACCCTGGGTTTAGCAGGCTAATGCTCAAACCACTGAGCTATCCCTCCCCACTTTGAATCACCTAGCATTTATGATGAGAAATTAGCCAGTTTTCCATAAGCATCTTCTAAGCATACACATGGCAGCTTTAATGCATTTTTTAATTCTTATTTCTTGGGAGTTTGAACTGCTATATATTTCTTATTCATATCTAAGATAACTTTGGTTTTATATTTTCTGCTTATTGAGGAAACAGTCAAGACTTCATGAATACTACCAGAGCTCAGGACTGATTTTGTAGCATGAAGGTCTTCAGTGTAATTTAAAGCTAATTTGTAAATCACATAATGAGAAATACATCATCATCATAATTTGCTAAATAATAATGCCCCAAAGAGCAAGGGCAGAGGAGCATTGAATATATAATTCTTATGTACCATTTTTCCTCTTCATGCCAGTTTCTGAACCCTCTACATTGTCACTCTGCTAACCCAAATATTAAATATAATTTCATTTTAAAAGTAACTGTTCTTGTTATTTATTTGTATTACCACAGCACCTAGAAGCCCTAGTCATGGACCATGACTCCATTGTGTTAGGCAGTGTACTAACACACAATAAAAAAGACAGCCCTGCTTTAAAGAGCTAAAATAGAAGTATAAGGACTTGTCCATGTGGAGACTTAGTGTGTGGCAAGCCGTGTGGATCCTGCTACCCCCCATTAAAAGTTCCATTGTGCACTTTGACCTTAGTGCGTGGCAGGCTAGTGTACAGTCCATTCACACTCCAGCTTACTGCACACTAATTCTCCGTACAGACAGGCCCTGAGACAAGATTGTGAACTTAAGGATTCTTGTATTCACACCCTACGCACTATTGCAATAATTTTTGTATGAAGTATGCCCTGTAAGGTATCGTCTGAAAACTAATAACACAGTGGTTGATATCATTATAAAATATATGTAACAATGATGCACGTGAAATTATGAATGCTCACCAATTTTACGCTTTCAACTCTTGGACTAAAAGGTGTTAAACCAAACATGTCGGGGGACTTGATAAACAGGTTTTCTCCAGACAGAGGAAAGAGGCCGACACCTCAAACCAAATGTGGTCCAAATTAAATAGGGTATTCATTTGTATCAGAGATCGCAACAAGGAAAGATAATTTGCATAATGGTAACCATCAGAGGGATAGTGACCAGCAAAGAGCTTTATTTTCCAGACCTCTTGGCTCCTTTACTCAGCATGAACTAATGAACCTTATCTGGGGGTACCCTTCTGAAGAATACATTTCAGAGGTTCACTGGATTATAAAAGAGGGGGGCAAAGAACCCCAAGTTTTTTTCACCTGAAACAAAGGAACCAAGCACTTCGGGCTTTGTGGGAGATTCTGACCAAGGGTGTAGTCAGCCATCTTGCTGGAAGGTAGTATGGTAAGAATCTTACTTTGAACCAACACTGTAGTTTTGTTAAATCTTAATCCCTAGAAAGTGTTTTTCACATTTATTTGCTAGTAACCATCTCTGACTTTATCCCTTACATTTGAATTCACTTAAAATCCTATCTCTGTTTTGTTTTTCTTTTAATCTAAATCAACCCAGTGGCGTGTTTCAATTGTAGTTATTAACTCCAGTTAAAGGAACAACTATCTCTTTAAAGGAGCAATGGATCTTATCACTTCCCTAAATGTTCCAGGAGAGGTCCAGATGTTTATGGGCAGACAGTTTTGGGGAAATTGGGGACTGGTGGGTGCTTGGGTTACTTGACTCATACCAGGGCTGGTGCAAGGATATTTTACACCCTAGGTGAAACTTACACCTTGCACCCCCCCTTTCCCCTCCCCCCAGAGCATAAATTAATATGCAAAACCATATTTAATGCAATATTAATGTTGCAAGCTTAAAATATACAAAGACCATGAAATTAATAACGTAAGGTTTCAGAAAAAATAATTCATCTCACTTTAAATTACTTTTTAGTGAGAAGGAAAAGATCAGTTTTGGTTTTTTACTGGGGGAAAAACAAAACAAAACTGAACAGATAGTTCCAGATCGTACCAATCTTATAAACAAGAAGTTAAATAATTAATTGCCCAAAGAGTGATCCAAAATACCACATGTGAGCAAGTGATCAGCTCACAATGGGAAATTTACTAGTAATTTTTCTTGACTTTTATTTCAGTTAGCAATTTCATTAATGTACTTTTTTCCCAGGGGAGGGGCAGCATCCAAGGAAATAAACAGTCAAAAAAGAACAGAAATAAAATAAAATAAAACAGGGGGAGAAGAAGAAGAGACTTTAAGCTGAGAAACTGTGTATTGTACAACACTATGAGGTTACACAATCAGTTAATTTGGCTCCTCTGAAGCACTCCACCCTCCTTTAATGACTTTTGTGCCTGGTATGATATAACCTTTTCCAGAGGGTTTGGCTGGAGAGTCTTGCCCGCATGCTCGGGGTTCAGCTGACCGCCATATTTGGGGTCGGGAAGGAATTTTCCTCCAGGGAAGATTGGCTATGGCCCTGGAGGTTTTTCGCCTTCCTCCGAAGCATGGGGCAGGGTTCACTTGCTAAGGAGTGGGTGGATCGGCTTATGTGGCCTGCATCTTGCAGGAGGTCAGACTAGATGATCATAATGGTCCCTTCTGATCTTGAATTCTATGATTCTATGATTCTATGACTTAGAACAATGCGATTTTTCCACATCTCACCTGGTCCCTGATGCTGCAAACATGTTAATGCTTAACTTAAAGCCTAAACAGTGCTGTGATGGATGGCAAGGACAGGAAATTTACTCTCCTGTCTAAAATAAAGCAGGCACTCAAGCGTTTGCAGGATCAGGGCTTTAGTGGCTCGTCTGTATATTGAGAATTAAACAGCAGAACAGGAGCACCCCAGGGGACAGCCAGTGCCAGGGCGATAGAGGCTGCAGAGCACCTGAGGGAGCCCTACAGAATCTTTTCTGTAAGAAGGGCCAGGCTGCGGAGCCAGACATGCCACCAGCGCCACCCACACGAGTGAAGTCTGACCCAAGCTGTCGGAGCTCAGCCAGTCCCCTCTGGCTCCGTGGGGCAGGGACCCCGCCCCGCAGCGTCTTTCAGTCTCCCAATGCCAAAGCCCTGGTTCCCTGCCGAGACCCAGCCCTGGCCCCCAGCGCTCCACACTGGGACTCCTGGTGCACGAGCGAGTGCCCCACCCTGACCTGGCCTGGGTGCAGACAGAGAAGCCCCCAGCAGGACAAGCTGCCTCTAGTCTCCCGAGTCCAGCCAGCCTGGCCCGCCTGGCCGCGGGGGGAGGAACCCACTGTCTCCTCCCCCTGCCCTGCATGCTACATGCTTAGCAGAGCAGAAGTGGCAGCGGTCGGGGGTGAGGAGTGGCAGCCACTTTTTGGTGCCTCCAAATCTTGGCGCCCTAGGTGGCCACCTAGTTCGCCTAGTGGTTACACCGGCCCTGACTCATACTAATCAAGGCTGGTGGAGACAGAGTGTGGCTCTGGCATAACAAGCAGGGTACTGGAGTCAGAATTGCTGAACCATAGCTGCTTAACACATAGACAGTGAGTGCATGCTCGTGTGCTGGTCAATGTGACAGTACTGGTCAATGTGATAAGCATTTGTATCAGCACACCAAGTGACCTAACCATAGTCAAGTGTTTTGTAGGCATCATGGCAAAGGAGAGTTTTGGGGATTTGTAGGAGGATACTGAGGTAACTTTGCTGATGTTTGCAGGGAGATCCTACCAAGCTTAAGGGGCAGCATGGGAAAAAGAATGAAGGTGCATGTTTGCAAATGTAACAAATGAGAGTGAAGAAGGCTTGTATCCTGGACAGATCAGAGGCAGCAGTCAACAATTTAATCATGAATGAGAGATAAGTAGGCTGGGGATAGACCATGAAGGACCTTGAAGGTGAAGGCAAGCATCTTATGTTTGATATGATAGAGAAAACAGACAGGTAGAGGGAACCAGACAGAGGGGTGACATTGTCAAAGTGAGGGGCTAGGAAAATAATCTTTGCAAGAGTATTCTGATTGTCTATGAACAGCGCAAAACTGCATTTGTTAAGGCCAGAGAAAAGGATGTTGCTGTAATTGAGATGCAAGATGATGGGAGACTGGATAAGCGTTTTAGTTGTGTGGATGGATAGGAAAGACCATATCTTAGGAATGTCATGCAGAAAGAATCTGTGAGATTTAGATGTAGCCTGTATGAGAGGAGATAGAGAGAGGTCCGAGTAGAAGATGACCCCCAGGTTATGGCCCTGAGTGACAGGCAAGATGGTGGTGGTGTCCACAGTGATTGAGAAAAGAGGCTGGAGGAGGTCTAAGTTAGAGGCAGAATTAAGGGCTCAGTTTTAGCCATGTTGAGCTTTTTCTTATAGCTAGACATCCATGAGAAGATGACAGAAAGACAGAATGAGATTTTAGTTTGGATTCGTTTGGAGTAGAGACGTAGATCTGGGAGTTGTCAAATTGTAGTTGAATTTGTGTTTGTGGATGAGAGTATGTAGAGATAAGGTATAGGGGAAGAGAAGGGAACAAAGGACAGAGACCCCTGCACAGAAAATGGGAGGGAGGGAGGGAGGGATGAGGAGGATCCTCTGAATGCCACACTGAAAGCAAGATTAGAGAGATAGAAGGAGAACCAGGAGAGAACAGAGTCACAGACACCAAGAGAGGACAAGAATTCAATGTTCAGTTGTATCAAAGGCAGTTTGACAGCTCAAGGAGAATGAGGATGGAGTACTGGTTCTGAGATTTGGTAAGAGGAGATTATTAGAGAGTTTAGTGAGAGTGGCTTCAGTGGGGTGCAAGCAGCAGAAGGCAAACTGGGGAGGAGGTAGGATGGAATTGGAGGAGGGGAACACCATACTGCAATTATAATCAGTGCATTCAGTTATCTTAGATATGAAAGGGAGATGGGGTGGTAATTGGAGAGGCAAGTGGAGTCAAGGGTGATTTTTTTTTAAGATGGGAGAGACTAAAGCATGCTGAATGGTGAAGGGGAAGAGTTGGAGAGTAATAGGTGAAGAGGAAAAGGATGAGAGTAGGGGTGAGCGAGATCAGAAGATGGAAGAGGGTTGTTGGAGGAAGAGGAAGGATTAGATAAGGAGAGCAGATGAGAAAATTTAGGAGGGGAAGGTTGTAACATTCTTGGCCAATTTTCTCTTAATAACCCATCCTTAATTACACTAAGCCTTTCTTAAGTGATGAGGATAATAGGAGGATTGGGTTTAGGTGAAAAGAAGGCATAAGGAGAAAGAAGTTGATGCAACAATAATTATTGTGGCCTATATCTGGGGAAATGAGAGAGCAAGTAGCAGATCAGAATTTACAGGGGAGAAGATGTAAATCACATTTCACAGTAATCATAACCGTATCCTGGGCTAATACGATTCTCTGAGGCTTGTGTAATCACAGGTGAGTGTGGTTACAGGTCCCCCCTCTGTGCCAATCCACAAAACATATGAGTTGTTATAACCCCCAGCTACAGAACCTTGGCACGCTACTCAAGCCATAGCAGCTTAGACTTTCAGGTCTGGAGGATCCTGGTTCAGTTCCTGTTGTGTCAGTCAAAATGTGCAGCTATTATTCCTGGGGCAGTCTGTGCCAAAAAATTAAAAATTCTGCACACAATATTTTAAAATTCTGCAAATTTTATTTGTCAAAATAACACTACATAATCATGCCGGTTTCAATTCTTTTGGTAATTTATTTCAAAATACCTGTCAGCAACTATGTCTGTAACAATACAGACACACACAATAATTCCCCCAGGAGTAGAGAGTTAAAGAATCCCCTATGACAACCCAGTTCCTGTTTCTCTGCCCCTTCTTCTCCCCCTCTCCCCCAGAGCCCAGCTGGGGGGCCCGATACCCACAACCCCTCCCTCTCCCAGAGCCCATCCATGCCCCCCCAGGCAATACATATGAACCCCCTAGCTGCCTGGCCCACCCAGCCCAGATAGCTGCACCCTCTACCCCCCAGAGCCCATCCACAGCCGCCCCTTGCCCAGATACCTCTACCCTCTCCCCCCCAGAGCCCAGCCCAACCATGCCCCCCCTCCCAGCCCAGACACCTGCCTCCTGAGCCCAGGAATCTAGAGGGAGAAACAGCCTGATACACAGTCCCAGGCTAGTGTGGAGTTTCCTGTGCGCTACCATCTCCTTCCCTCAGGCCATGCTGGGAACTGCAGCTGCCAGGAACCCTCTAACTCTCTCCCCTCCCCCCTGCAGTGTCTCCTATGTGCGAGCTGGGCTCTGCTGGGTCCAGCGGCCCATAGTGGCAGCCAGCAATACTGCAGCCCATTTCTGTGGGGGGAAAGGAAATTCTACACACACAATGTTAATTTCTGCAAAATTCTGCATTGCACAGTGGCGCAGAATTCCCCCAGGAGTAAGCTATCACACTTGCATTAAAATTTATGTAGCTCATGATTCAGTTATTTTGTAACCAGAAATACTCCATTATTTAAATGTATGTGCTTGCAGTAGAAAATGCTAGCTATTAAAGGATAGTGTCAGTTAAAAAATCAAAAGTTGGTAAACAAATTTGTTACTAATTTATTATTAAAGATGAAAAGAATTCTCAAAATATAGTTTGTCACTGTTTATGCTCTGTGTATATGTGGCATTTTATGGACACTGAAATCCATAAAGTTAGTTCCCCTTTGTTTATGGTGAACTTCATTTTCTTAGTCCTGTTATGTCTGAATTTTAAACACTTTAGGAGACTTGATTTATATACAGTTGTCTTCATTAGAATTCTAAAAAAAAACAGATAGTGGAAACATTTCTATTTGTTCTATGTCAGTGGTTCTCAAACTTCATTGCAACCCAACCCCCTTCTGACAAGAAAAATTACTACAAAACCCCAGGAGTGGGGACTGAAGCCTGAGCCTTCCTGAGCCTCACGGCCCTGCATGGGGACCAAAGCCAAAGCCCCACCGCCCAGGGCAGGGAGCCAAAGCAGAAGCCCAAGGGCTTCAGCCCCAGGTGGGGGGCCTGTAACCTGAGCCCCACGACCCAGGGCTGAAGCCCAAGGGCTTCGGCTTCATCGCTGGGTGGTGGAGCTCATGACTTCGGCTTTGGCCCAGGCCTCAGCAAATCTAATGCCAACCCTGGAAACCCATTAAGATGGGGTCGTGACCCATTTTGGGGTCCCAATCCACAGTTTGAGAACCACTGTTCTGGGTTGTATAAATGTTTAGTTTGGGCAAAATCTGAGTTTAGTGTCCTCTTAAAGGATTAATCTTACAGATACTACTAGCAGTAATGTTTAATACATCTGGTAGTACCATACTGACAAAATCAGAACCTAAAAGTTTCCACTTAATTCCCATGATGGCCTTGATTTTAATTGGCTCATAAATATTTCACTTATTTTCTGTTTTTGATGAAACTTGATATGTTTGTTCTCTGCTCACAGATGACTTTTTAATTTTCATGAAGATTAGTTAGGTGATCCCAAACAAAAATGCATACTTTTTCCACTAGCTTCAGCGTCTAAAATTAAATTCCTGTTTTCTATGTGACTGCTTTTCAGTGAAGAATTATCCTTGTAAAAATACGCAGCATAGTACCAAATTGAGTGAAAATTTTTCTTTGATGCATTGCACAATAAGAAATCTATCTCAGCCCTTGCATTATTGATGATGACATCAGGGAGTTGCTCAGAATAAACTGGGCTAGGGATTATCCTTCCATTTTTTGTTTACAATAGAGGGCCTGATTTGTTTCATTGCTTTTCTTATCTTTTGGGGCTTTTTGTGAGAAAATAAATGGTTTATTAACTCTTCATATTTTTCCTGTATCAGTCTCCCTCCGTTGTGCCCAAGTCCTTTTTGTGCATGGAATAACCCTAAGAATATATTATGAATTCTTCCACTTCCCCTGATAGCATGATATCACTACATTTTTGTTTTTGTTTTTAGCTGTAAGAGTCAATCATTGAACTTGAAAATATCCCCCCTCATTTAGTTGTTCAGTGATAATTTCTTCATTTCTAGGATTACTCTCAAAGATCCACTTTACAACTCTGCATAGAGAGTAGTGCTACTGTAGAGCTGTACCTTGTGGGAGAAAGACTAGTGTCAGCTGTTGTAGGGCTGAGTTGTCTCATCCACTTCAGCTACATGGGGGAACCAAAACAGGAACAAATGGAGGAGGAGGAGGCTCTGTTCACAGGGGAGTAATGGCTCTGTAGGTAGATTTCCTGCCCCTTCCCATAATCCCTCCAACGTTCTGTTGCATTTTGTACATAGAGACTTGAGCTGTTTGTAGTGGACGGTGAGATCATTCTTCCTGGCATTGTCCTTCCGCCTTTCAAAGCCCCACACAATGTAAAGACTAAGATAATGCTGGGGATTCTCCTGCACACTCTAAAACTCCCTGCCCTTGCATGGGGAAAGGGAACGGGGGCAGTGGATGACAGTAAGACTATGGCAGCCCAGGTCCTATGAGCCATTCTGCCATGGGCAAACAGGCATCCTGGGAACAGTACAGAGACTCTGGGCTTCTATGTAAATGCCTCTGCCCTTTGCAGGTATAATGATTCTTAAGGAAATCCTGCGGATCTCAGGGCATTGGTTTAGGAGGGACAGACTCCCTGCCCATTCCTGACATTCCCGTTTATCTCCAACGAACTGAAGGAAACTCTGAGCTAAAGCTTGAAGAATTTCCTGGCCCTTATGCCTTTTCCCTCCCACTTAGCTCACAATACTAAAATATGCCTTAACTTTTCTGAACAATGCTGAAAGTGATTTTATTTACTTACATGTTGTTAATTTTAGTGGCTTCCAAGCATTAGCTGTTCTGTTCAACAATGCTTCATATTCTGTGTCTACAGTGACAATTACTGCTGTATGCATGAACAAACAGATGTCACCTAAGTATAATAGGCATAAAAAGAAAGACTTGCCTCACAAGAAACTTCTCTCTTTTCAGTTAGTTCTGAGCCACAGCCAAGAATTTCTAAATGATGGAGATGTTTAATATACTCTGGTTTTGAGGGATTCTTCTGCACTTCTGTACTTGAAAAGCAGGAATTTCTTAAATCTTCTGTTTTACATAGATATTTCTAGAGATCAATTTAATGCTTTAAGTGCTCCCTGCACTTTACTATCAAGTGACTACCTGAAAAGCACTACACGTATAATACAGCAATGGGCCGGGTGACCAGATGTCCTGTTTTTAAAGGGACAGTTCTGTATGTAAGCCCTCCTGCAGATGTACCGACTTTTTCTTTAAAAACAGGCAAATTGTCCTGTATTTTCTGTCTCCCCAACATCAGTCCTGGCGGGTCCTGCTACTGGCCAGATCCCTACTCGCCAGCCACCCACCAGTAGTGAGTGGAGTGGTCCAGTGGCCAACAATGGGTGGTGGGGCAAAGATGTAGCACGTGGGGCAGCTGCTCTCCCTGCTGGTCTGTCAGCGCAGCCCCTGCTGTGTGCTAGGTCTCAGCCAGCAAGGCTCCACCCTTGCTGTGTTTCCAGCTGGTACTGGCTGTGAGGTGCGGTGGTTGGTGAGTGCACGCAGGTGCCAGGCAGCAGTCAGTTACGTGTCATCTCTGCTGCCCATCCATCGGCCCTTTATGTGCTTCTCCTTGTGTTGTCTTCTCCCTACTTTGCTCCTTCACTCCCCCACAACCCTGCTGCTCCTCCATATCCCCCCCCCCCCGGAGGGGCGCATCCCACCCTCAGCACTGTGCAGAGAACCAGCCCCTGGTCAGAGTGGTCAGCTTACCACAGCCTGGCTGGCAGGTTCCTTCCTTCCCCCACCGCCTCTGGCTGGGCTGACACCCTGGGAAAGTCCAAGACCCTCCGGCTTGGGGTGCTGGCCAGGAGGAGCCAAGTCCTGCATGTTCCAAAGCCCTGCACAGCACTGGCATAGAGAAGCCTCTTTGCCCCTCAGCTAAGCTCTGGAGTGGCGGGGGAGAGGGAAGTGATTTCCAGTCTGTTCATGCCCCAACCCTGCAGGCTCCACAGCAGCCCCACGGGCAAGGGCTTAGCACCTTCTTCAACTCCCCCCGCCCTGGGTCCTGCCCACAGGGAGCGTGGGGCTGCTCAGTGCTGAGCCACCTCTCTGGCCGGGTTTGCTGAAGCCCCTGTAGTCAGGTTCCCTGGGCGCTGGTGCACACTGCAGCCTTAGGGCTTAACCCCTTCCAGCCCACACTGTAGCCGTGGGACAGGTAGCGGCTGGGTTATGTCGGTGGTCAGCAGCAGCCCGGAGGTGTTAGCTGCCTTTTGACACTGTGAGAGCAGGAAGGGACAAGCTCCCACAGGGGAGTGGGGGGTGGGGAAGGGAAGATCAGCTCTGCAAAGACGTGGGCCAGATCATCCCTCCTCCCGCCACTCCCTCCTTCCCCCAGCGTCTGGAAGCAGCTCCCATCCCTTCCCTCCTACACAGTGCCAGAAGGCTGCTTCTGGCGATGTTCTGGTGTGAACCCTGGCAGAAATCTGAGAAGAGGGGGCATGTGACCCTGTGTGCCCCCCCCACATGTTGCCTTGGGAAGATACAGCACCAGGTACCAGGAGAGGCAGGTCCGTCCCAGGGTCCTAGCCAGGCATGGAGGGTGGAGAGTGCCTGTCAGGGAGGGGAGGTCACCCCCTTGGTTGGTCACCCGCCCTGTGTGAGAGAGGTGTACAAGTGTGTGTGCATCACCTCTCCCCATGTGAACCCTAAAGCCTTAAAGATAAGAAGGTAAATAAAAAGAATCCAACTACACAGTATTTCTTTTTAACGGGCTCAGTCAACTTGTTCTTAATTTGAACGTTTGTACTGCATAGTTCTGATTTATTGCCATTGAACTTGCTTGAATGTGAGTAATTTTACCAGGTGTCCCGTATTCAGCATAGGGAAATATGGTCATCCTAGCAATGGGTATATAAAAGTGTAGTAATCTATTAATAGCTGCTATTGCTGGAGAGATGAGAACTGATTTTTGAAAAAGGGAGAGACTCACTAAAATGCTTACCTTAATTGTTAGAAAGTTTTAATTATAGATATCATTAGAAGTGTTCACATCATAGAATATCAGGGGTGGAAGGGACCTCAGGAGGTCATGTAGTCCAACCCCCTGCTCATAGCAGGACCAATCCCCAGACAGATTTTTGCCCCAGATTCCTAAATGGCCCCCTTAAGGATTGAGCTCACAACCCTGGGTTTCTTCTTCTTCTTCTTCTTCTTCTTATTCACTCCCTGTGGAGCATAAGGCGCCAACCACTCTCCTCCATTCATTTTGTTCTTGAGCGAGACAGCAGATTTCATCCCACTTCATTCCCATACCTTTCATTTCCTCTTCAATGGTCCTTCGCCACATCCCCAATGGTCTACCTCTCCTCCTTCTTCCTTGTGGTGTCCATCGTAGGGCAATACGAGGGTGTCTGTCAGCATCCATTCTCAACACATGCCCCAGCCACCTCCATCTTCGTTGTTTGGCTTCATCCACTATATTGTTGATGCCCGTTAATCGGCTCACTTCAACATTGGTGATACGCTGCGGCCAATGTATGTTAAGAATTCACCTAAGACACCTTCCTTCAAAGCCCCGAAGCCGACTTTCTATCTTCTTGTTGGTCCTCCATGTTTCCGCCGCATAGAGCAACACAGAGCGGACGTTCGACCTGTAGATCTCTACCTTGGTTTTCATTTGCAAGATGGTTGACCTCCAAATATTCTGAAGTCTATAGAATGCATTTGCTGCAAGACCGATTCTGGTAGATATCTCCTTCTGAATATTGCCATCAGCCGATATATAACTACCAAGATATTTAAAGTCATTCACCTCCTCCAATTCTACGTCACATAACACTGTCTTCGTCGAGCTGTCAGCTGTGTTTACTTTCATTATTTTGCTCTTACTGGCATGGATATTAAGTCCTACGCACCTTGCTACTCTACCTACTCTATCAGTCTTGGAGGTCCATCTGAGAGCTTGAAATCAGGGCGATGTCATCCGCAAAGTCACAGTCTTCAATATGACCAGAGGGTCCCCATGCGATCCCTCTTGGCCTATCTTCAGTGGCTTTCCGCATCACCCAATCTATGACCACAAGAAATAGAATGGGCGAAATAACGCACCCTTGTCTAACTCCCATTCTCACATGGAACCACTCGCTCTGCTGTCCTTCATGGCGAACACAACACTTATTGCCGGCACACGTATCTTTGAAGATGGGTTTAGCAGGCCATTACTCAAACCACTGAGCTATCCCTCCCCCATGGAATCTGATCCATGGATAGGGCTGTACAGTCTAAAATATGTGGCATTTTTGTGTTGGGGTTTAAACTGGTTTATTATTATTGTTTGTAATGGATGTGTGTGATGCTGAATAAGCAGGTAACATGGGTTGTTAACAATTAACATGACAATTACCAAAGACATGATTCATTCTTATGTTTTAAATTAAATCCTACATTACAACGTTACATGCCTAAATCCTGTGGAGGGTGATATCAAGAGCCACTTTGAAATTGCATTTATCATTCCCCTTTGACAGCCTCATCTGCCACTAATCCACCTTCCCAGGGTTTTTTTTTTCTCACATTGCAAATTTCTGAATGGCTTGTAACAGCTGTAATTTATAAAGGAAAAAAAATCAGATAAATGTGTCCTCCACTCCTCCAAATTATTGAACTTGCACATACAAATATAAAAGTATTTTAAAACTCTCTAAAATATTTCTGACAGCTTAATATGTAGCATATGCAGAATACCGTACATTGGTGTGAGGTGTTTTATCAGCACTCACAGCAATGTCACAGTTTCAGGTAATTACACCTGAATTCCCTTTCCATGGTCCCTGAAGGGCATACATTGAAGGTTTCTGGCTCCACCTCTCTTGGGTGGAGACATATCTATCTTTCTCCTGACGGGGGGTTTTAAGGTTGCCTGACTTCCTGCTTTGCACTGTGATGTCCCTAGCAAGCCAGTCTGCTTAAAGGCCAACACCAGTGCTGTGCTTTGCTGTGCTATGAACAGTGTATTACTAGCCGTTAAAAGTTACCACACAGGTCTTTCTAAACAAGCACATTTATTCTTAAGGTAAAAGGATTACAGAGAGAACATAATAAAAACAATAAACATATGTAATCAACACTAAACATACTAGGAGTCACCCCTCAGTGTTATGGGGCTCTACTAGTTTTTCCAACCTTTCCACAAGGGCAGAAGGTCCCATCTGTTTACTGGATCAGGAAAATGACCCTGTGTCACTACAAGCTCATCCTTTTGTATCAAAAGACATTTCTGTGTCTCCTGGTCTTTGGAAAAATCCATATTGAACTAGTATTTGCAAACCACTCAGTGGGGGAGTGGTACCTCTCTAGCATTGTTTAGTTTCAGTGACTCGCCTTAAATGCCCTCACTGATTTTTGTTCCTAGAGGAGTTGTGGTAACCCTCCATTTTGGTGTTGCATACAGTCCCTGGCCCAGAGAGATACATAAACTTAATAATATATGCAGTGGTGCAAGTATGGTGGTATGATACGCGGTACCAGTAAGATATTTATAGCTGGTACTGCATACCGGAAAGACAGAGGAGGAGCCCACTCCCAGTCCTTCTGTGGAGCTGCATCTCCTCCATGTGTACAACAGCTCCACTCTGGAACTGCAGCAGGGAAAGGAGCTGACACCGGCAGCTCCTCCGGCGCGGCTGTACCGCCCCCAGCCCCGCCCCCCCAGCCCTGTCCTCCAGGGGGCTGCTGTAAAGACGGAGGAGATGCAGCTCCATGGAAGGGCAGGGGGCAGGGCTGGAGGTTCTGCTCCTTTCCCCACTGCGGTTCCCGGAAGAGCCCTGAACCACAGGGCTCTCCCAGGAACTCCAGCAGGGAAAGAGCAGAACGTGGGGCCGCTGGGCAGGCCCGCTCCGGCAGCTACTCTGCTGTGGCTGCTGTATTAGCCCCAGCCCTATCCTCTGGCGGGGCTGCTGTACAGACCCCCGGCAGGAGGACTCAGGAGACACAGCTGCGTGGAAGAGCTGGGGGCAGTACAGCAGCCGTGCCGGAGGAGCTGCTGACTTGGGGCTGCCCAGCAACCACACATTCTTCAGCTTTTTTCGCCTCTTTGGTTCCAGAGAGCCCTGATCTCCCGGGAACCACACTGGGGAAAGGAGCAGAACGTACCGCCCCCAGCCTGGCCCCCAACCCTTCCATGCAGCTGCGTCTCCTGAGTCCTCCTGCCTGGGGTCAGTACAGCAGAAGTCTCTGGTGCAGTGGGAGGAGGACAGAGCTCCCCCCGCGGTAACATGGGATGGACATGGATCACAGAGAGGGGATAGGGAAAGCGTGAGGACCCCAGGCTGGGGAGAGGGAGGGGGCGGAGAGGAGTCATGTTGGGAGGTCATGTGCCCTGCCCCTGTTTGTGTACCCCCTCCCATGAGTGTAGCGTACAGGCAAGAAATTAGTTCTACTTGCACCACTGAATATGTGGTCCCCAAAGATACTGCATGAGATTGCAATATCTATCACAAACTGCATAATTCACTGGTGGTTTCAGTGCTTGTGTGTAATGTGTCCATCCCAAAGTCATGCTGAGAAATTCTTTATACATCTCATACTAGCATGAATATTTTTCTTTCTCCCTGTCTTCTGTCCTTACCCAATGTCACCTAATACATTGATGTGATGCACCTGATACAATGAAATGGCATCTCCACAGTGAATCTCAGAACCACTTATACTACTTTGTATCTAGGAAAACTATCAGCTCAATTGGTGGTTCTCAGTTGGAGATACTGTGCCTCAAGGTATGAACAGTAAGGTCACAGTCGGGGGTTGCTTCTTCTTGTGTGAAGATTCTATTTGAATGCAAACAGCAGGAGATTGGTTCATATTTTCTAGTGAAATTACCTCCAGGTTACACTGTGACAAGACTACACATTAACAAATGACAGACCTGTCCAGCATCACATTCATCTAATGTGAAGCTAATGAGTCTAATTATTAAAGGCTGGTTCTGATAGTATTTGAATGAATTTAAGTCTTGTTTTCTTTCATAATATTGCTTGGGTGGCGGCTGTGTGATACTCTTGGGTTCCCTGATCAGACTGATAGCATTAGGGAGCGTAATTACCATGCTAGCTGCACTGCCATTAGCATGGGGCACACGTGGCTGAGAACAACCAGTCATTAGAAGTTTTTAAATGATAGGCTTGACCCCTTTGGTAAATGAGTCCTAGAAGTTATTTTTATTCCCCTTTTCCCCCTTCACCTTCTCCTTCCCACCAACCTCTGCGTTTTTCAAGGTCTAGTTTATCTGGAAATACAAAGCAAAGCAAAATTACATGAGCGGAAGTAGTCCTCTAAATACATTCTGTTTTTGATACTTGACAAGTTGATATCTCTGATCTGCAAAAATAAGTACATCTATCAATTTTTCTTTTGGTAGGTGCTTGCTAGTCCAACACATACCCTTAAAATTTGCACAGAGAAATGGTGTTCTCTTTCCACTTATTATTAAAGATTTAATAGAGGCAGTGTGGAGGTCTTATAATATGTAGGCTTCATAGTACACTGCTACCTTGATATAGCACCACCCGATATAACACAAATTTGGATATAACGCGGTAAAGCAGCGCTCTGGGCAGGGCAGGGCTGCGCACTCTGGTGGATCAAAGCAAGTTCAATATAACACGATTTCACCTATAACGCAGTAAGATTTTTTTGCTCCCAAGATCAGCGTTATATTGAGGTAGAGGTGTAGTTACAAAATGTACAAAAACATATTGTGTATTAAATTATGACCTATCATATAGATAAACTACAATTCTCATAAATGAACAAAGTACAGTCTGTGGTATATTTTCCTTGTGTATTTTTATTCACTCACTAATTTGCACAATTGACATTTTGGGCTTCTCATTCATTGATGTGAATTACTGAAGTTTCCAGATAGTTAATATGATTTCAAATGATCTGACTTTTTTTCATTAACTGGTTCACATTGGGTGAATATCTGATCCCCAAAATGAGCAGGCAAGAGCACCAATCAAAATGTAGGATTTCTTGTCAGCTTCCCTAGATGCTATTTTTTCCCCTCCAGTATTCCCCATTTTCACTGTGCCTTACACAGATTAAACAACAATAGTTACTACTGATGCATAAAATATCTTTTCCAAAAAGTATTTCTTTAAACATGGCTCAAAGAACTGTGAAGATGAAGAAAATTTTATAAATGCTTCTGTTGCTGAGATACTGAATCCCACACAACCTTTTTATATGAAAGACAAGGTGGGTGAGGTAATATCTTTTACTGGACCAACTTCTTTTGGTGAGAAAGAGAAACTTTTGATCCACACAGATCCTGAGACCAACACGGCTGCAACCACGCTGCATACAATCTTTTTATTTGTCCATCTTCTTCAAAGAGCTATGAACGCCTGTGGTGCATGGTGTTTTTGTGGGATTAGAGACCTTGTTAGGAATTAGTCTTTTTTCCTCAAACTTCTAAGGGGAGATGAATCTCTTTGGCACAAAAACCTTTAAGGACATAGAAAAACATTTTACTCTTAAATTTTCTAAGGTGATAGATCCTTATCAACTTTGGTCTTATTTCTGTGGCCATAGTTGATAATGTTTCACACAATAATCTTGGATGACCCTTTTGATTATCTACTATATAATGTTCTGAGGCCCAGGTTGGAAATCACTTGTGGAATAGTGCTGGCTCCATTTACTACTTGAGATGCCACAGCTACAACAGGCATTTGCTTATTAGTACATATTTTAGTCAGTTGTCCACCAACTGATAATTCTCATCATCTTGCTATGAAGAAATTGCCCACTCTGTGCAGAAATGAGTAGATTACTTCATCGGACACCATCTTTTCTGTATGCACTTCTGCTGAAGGATGCGATGCATCATTGCTTGCAGTTGAAGAGGAATGTAATGCTATTTTATGCATCTATTAAAGTTTTAGGACTAATTTTTTTTTAAAGTGTTCTAATTTTAGGTGCTTCATTTTTAGACATAGAGACATCTAGGGCCTGATTTTCGGAGAGGCTGAGTACTCACAACTCCAACTGAAGCCAATGATTGAGGCATCCAAAATTAATAGAAACTATTGAAAATTTTGACTTTATTACATGTGACACATCTGGCACTAAATTTGTTTTCCCTGCTTCCGTAACTAATAATTGCACAATATCAGTGTATATATTCAAACTTTGCTTCCTGTTCTCAGAAACAACTCTGTGTTGCAAATCGCTCCTATAAAAATATCTTTGCTGAGAGTAATGTCACTCCTTGGATTAAGAGGAAAATAAGACCTCTCCAGACTTTAAAAAGAGTCTGAGTGTTGCTTTAAGGTAGAAAAACTTTATTGTGGAATAGAGGGTCCACACATACAGCTATTTCAGAATAGTTTATTCTGCAATACCTATTCCGGTTAATTTCCCCATGTAGATAGCGCTTAAGAGATGAACAGGAACTCCTTCAGCATGCCATCTGAAAAGGGAAGACACATACCAGAGACTCTCCTCCAAAACTCCTGCAAACTTCATCTTCCATTCCTCTACATTAAATTAAAATCAAATGCTTTTCCCAATGCAATACAGTTTGATTTAGTTTGCCATTCTTCACACAGTGTTTCAAGGAACTGAGTATATGTAATTTGCTTGTTTTAGCATATTCTCTTTGCCTTTAAAAGAGGCAATGTCCTTTACAACCCCCTCCCCCTCCAAACAACCACATCACTCCAAGAAGTATACAGTTGTGGGCACTAGTATTTCAGTTGGGCTTAATTTATACAACTGAGCATTCTTCTTGTATGAAAATTCGAACAATTCCAGTTCCCAGAATGCAAGCCCTTAATGTATCTTACAGTGGGAAGCTATTGTAAATATTTTCTCCCTTCACATTTGATTTCATAGGAGTAGGAAGGAAGGCAGATGATTTCAGAGCCTTGAATAAGAAACAGGAAGTTATTGAACTGAAGGATCATCTTCCCACAGTTTTCTGAATAGTTGAGCAGAAAACACAGTCCTAAAAATGGGTTTTGCTAACAGCTTCCTGATGGACACTGTGAGCAAAATTCATCCTTGGTATCACACTAGTGAAGTCAGTTACATTTATATCTGATATGAAGTAGGCCCCCTGAGTATAATCTAGGATCCAAATGTACTCTAGTCTGTTGAGCTGCCACTGAAGTATCTCTGGGAAATGACAAGAAAAAAGCTACTGACAGTTTTATTTTCTAGTCTGTGCCCTTCCAGTTACACCTGACCATTGATTTGCACCTTGCTGTAGTCTCTGTCATCTCTGCAGTGGCTGAACAAAGAAGGCATTGAAGAGCAAAAAAATGAAGTTTCTAGACACCTTTGTAGTGTGATTGCATAGTGCTTCCTTACACTTGAATGAGAATGCACTGGGTGTGGTGGGGCTCAGTGAGGGAGCAGGGTAGCCTTGCTTCTCTTCAGAGATGGAAATACAGAATTAGCTTTTTCAAAACCAATACCTGAAAAATGAATATTTTTGAGTGCCTTAGGAATGGCATGTATCATTTGTATGTTTAATGTTATTTTTAGTCTGGCAATTCCTATTGGATAAAAACTCAGGGCAGCATGATGAATAGTCTTTGGTAGCACAGTATTTTTGTTAAAATTAGAACTTACTGCGTAAACATATTTAGAAAGCTAAGCAGTTTGTAATCCACTACACAGTATGAAAATGATAGACAATTCACTGGTGGGTTTAAGTTGCTGAACATGTCTGAAGAAGCACTGATGAAATTGACCTGTCAGTGAGGGAAATGTTGATTTCCCAGTAGGCCATAGGTACAGCTGATAACGATGAATCAGCCAGTTGACAGAAAGGTGTCAGTCAAGCAATTTTGCCATACAGCACACATCCCATAATAGAATAAGTATTGTGGATATACCAATGTCTGAAGGAACATGGATCTTTGCTGTACCTGTAGTATATTTAATAAAATGCTGGTAATTTTGTAGTTTTAACAAACCTTACTTAAAAATTTACATGGAAGTTTTTGTTTACAAAGTACAAAACTAAAAGTATAGCATAAAGGTCACAAAGGACATTGTTTTTGTTTTGCATTAGGTACCTTGGCATGTTATTCCTGT
The DNA here is from genome assembly GCF_016161935.1 of Mauremys reevesii. Taxonomy (NCBI): domain Eukaryota; kingdom Metazoa; phylum Chordata; order Testudines; family Geoemydidae; genus Mauremys; species Mauremys reevesii. The sequence goes on from NC_052623.1 coordinate 100,705,581, forward strand.
ATTTGATAAGTTGTCCTAGCCTGAATTACTTCATGATAGCATAGCTGCTTCTCTGATGTTGTATACACTTTTAATTTTAAAAACCATCTGCTAATAGACATGAACAGTCAAAACCAGAATGTCAATGTCTTAAAAACAAGTATAGGTGATTGGTGTATGATGAAAGCATAAGACTCCACTCTGGTTTATAGTGTGAGGCCAAAGCACAAAGATCCAAATGTCTTCTGCGTCTAAACAATGCTTCTATGACACCAGAACATATTCTAGGAATATTGTTATAAGGTATCGGTGTTTTGGCTAATGAGTATTGACCCATATGAGAATGATCTCAAAATCAGATGGATCAGAATCATCCTCATCTATCTTTTCCCTCTATCGAAGCTCCCCCACTTTTGGGAGGGCTCTAGCGTGCTTGATACTGGGTCTTGTAAGAGGTCCAGCTATTACAGCAGCTTTGTGAAGTTCTCCCCCAGACAGCTTATGCCTTTTCTTGTATAAGGATCAGGCTTGGAGAAGAATCCCTCCCAAAACATGTAATGAAAGAATAATGTATTGTAGGCCTAAAATAATTTTTCCATATGTTTATATTCATGTCATTTCCATTGGGTTCCCTTATAAATAAAGCTAAGATTTTGTCACGGAGGTCATGGAAGTTACGGAATCCGTGATTTCCAGAGACCGCCATAGAACATGGTTGCAACCAAGTTCCTGTAGTGGTACCAAATCTTATGTAAAGGGGGTCATATAAGGGGTCTAAGACCAGGTTATGGGTTGCTGGTTATGATTATGCTGTCTGTATGCATGTGTCATTTTTTAGTTGAAGTTATGAATATTGGCCCTATACTGTCTCTATTTCAAATTTGTGCTGTGCTTCTGGGAAACATCCCAGACAAGTTGGTGTTAGCTCTGCCTAGCCTGCTTGATGGCCCATTAAGGACCATCAACTATACAATTGACCCATTTAGAGAAGGCAGATACACCTTGTAACGCAGCAAAGTATGAAGGAACTTGCCCATGTGACTCCAGACTCCATTTTGCTGTAATTTTCCACAGTAAGGACAAAAAGATTCTTACACCTGGAAAATACTATAAAAGGCTGATGCCTCATCTCCATCTTGTCTTCAATCCTGCTTCTTACCTCTGGAGGGACTTTGCTACAAACTGAAGCTCTACACAAAGGACTGATGACCCATCCCAGCTGGGGATGTACTCCAGAGACTTGATTTGAACCTGCAGTTTATTTCATCACTGCTACAAGCCTAAACCAAGAACTTTGCCATTACTGTATGCAATTGATTCCATTTAACCAATTCTAGCTCTCATCTCTATCTTTTTCCTTTTATGAATAAACGTTTAGATTTTAGATTCTAAAGGATTGGCAACAGCATGATTTGTAGGTAAGATCTAATGTGTATATTGACCTGGGACTGGGGCTTGGTCCTTTGGGATCAAGGGAACTGTTTTCTTTTATTGGGGTGTTGGTTTTCATAACCATTCATCCCCAGTGGCGCTGGTGGTGATACATGGAGTGTCTAAGGAAGTTGCTTGTGTGCCTTGTGGTTAGCCAGTGGGGTGAGACCAAAGTCCTCTTTGTCTGGCTGGTTTGGTTTGCCTTAGAGGTGGAAAAACCCCAGCCTTGGGCTGTAACTGCCCTGTTTAAGCAATTGGTCCTAAATTGGCACTCTCAGTTGGGTCCTGCCAGAACCACATTGTCACAGGGACCCCTGCAGCTCCCAGATAGTGTGGACAGCGGAGAAACCCCAGAACCCCAAGCCACTACCGCGGGCAGCAGCGACCCCTACAGCCACGGGCAATGGGGAAGACCCCACAGCTTCCAGTCTCGTGGGGGGATCCCTGCAGCTCCCAGCTGCCACAGGCTGGTGACGGGGGGCCCCACACTCTCAGCCACCCTGGGTGAGGGGAAACCCTGGAGCCCTGTGGGTGCTGGACTTTCCTCCTCCTTCCTCATATTGTCATATTTATTTTTAATAAAAGTTAGGGGCAGGTCATGGGCTTCCATCAATTTTTGGTTATTGCCTATGACCTCTCCATGACTTTTACTAAAAACAACTCTGACAAAATCTTAGCCTTATTTATAAATTATACCATTAATACAGATCTTTGAAAGTAAATTGAATGGCCAGTATGTACACTTAAATAACCTCCACCATCTACCAAAAAATACAGGGCCGCTATCTGGTCCCCATTGAATATGGGTTTAACTCATGCTGGCAGAGCAAACACGAGGACAGCCCCAACAGCTACTAAAGCATCGGATGGGAAGGGGAAAGCTGGAGTACAGCTGGGCTCAGAGCTGAATGTGGCCCAAAGTTTGTAAAATGTGAAAAGTGCACATTAAGACACTTTCTAACAAGTATATTGGTGAATGCAAACTCTTGTGAAAGATCATGCAGATTACTTCAAAAACCTGCAAATTATCCTGTAGGTATGATACATTTGCAAATTGCTAACACTAAGTCGCATATGTTTAGTCTTGTCTCCATGTGATTTACAAAGACTGATTGGGCTTGCTAAATTTAATTTTTTATTTTGTTTGAGTTGATGTTTATTCTCTAGCATTCTGCTTTGGAAAGACTGTTTGTTTGCCTACTGGCTGAAGTGCCAAAGGTAGCATAAAAAACAAAGGTGGTCAAGCTTATATGATGTATGCAAGTTGTGATGGTCCCAGGATATTAGAGAGACAAGGTGGGTGAGGTAAAATCTTTTATTGGATTAACTTCTATTGGTGAGAGAGACAAGGTTCTGAGCTTACACAGAGCTCTTCTAGAGCAAGTTGAGCCAATAAAAGATATTACCTTATCCACCTTGTGGAACATTTATGAGGCACAAATGTGCTATTAAGCATTTATGCCCTCGCACCACTGAAAATATAGCCACTAGGGCCTACATTTAATTTATTATGCTCATACATGTTACATTTAGGAGCACTTATGAGGGGGTAGAATACTTAATATATCTTTGTGATATATTAAAAGTCTACTAAGGACATAAAGAAAACACTTTGCACTGCCCTGATTGTAACAACTAAGCTCTTGAAACAACAGTATTGATTATCTGCCAAAGGGAAGCAGCTTTTATTACAATATTTCACTGATAATTAACGTTTGTTCTTTTTCCCCTAGTTCAACCCTTTTTCATTGAAAGTCTTGTTGTGTGGAAACAGTGACTATGAAAGCATATGGTAAACAGGCTGATTGTTGTACCTTGAATAAGAGTGAATTCCCACAGAGTAGGAGGTGTGACCACAGTGATTAAACACTGAGGAAGATATTTTATGTAAAAAATAAAAAATGGCTCCAAATAATTAGTTATTATTAATTTATATCTGTCACTAAATGCTGTCACTCATTTAAATTGTAAGGACTTTGGGGCATGGGCCATTTCTTATTCCATGTTTGCACAGTGCCTAGCACAGTGGGTCCCCTTTCTCAATTGACCTGGATGCACTATTGAAATAGATAGGATTAATAATTAGTATAGGTAATGGAAATTTAAAATAGAGAAATCTGGTGTATTACCCAAGATACCAATCTAGCCATAACACTGTCTTTGCAAAATATGTTCAAAGTGCAAGGGTTTGATTCTGAGCTACTGGACAAGGAGCTGCGCTGGGAAGATGCTGTAAATAATTTCTTCTAGCAAAAGCCTTGTTTTAGCTGACTTTTTGTTCTCGAATTTCCTCAGTGTACTATTTTATATATTGTTATAGACACAGACTGATTAATTTTTCACTATTGATCGCCACCACCAACAGTGGTTTGACAGGTATGAAAACAAACTCTTCTTCCATGTATTTTTGCATTAAGTTGCTACATCAGGATGTAACATGTTATATAAGAATCCAAAGAACATCTAGCACATTATGCAATGACATTAGTAGGCGTACAGTACTGATATTAAAATACATGATATTTCAAGGATATCTCTGGACACCTCACAGCCACAATAAAAGATCTGCCAGCAAGGCTCAGGTTGGCATAGTTTCTAGAAGTACTGATCTTTCAGGAAGATATGCCAGGGGCCGTAAAATATTTGTGGCACTTCTGCTGTAATATGCTTAACAAACACTACATAATCAGGGAGGGAGAAGAAGGGATGGTGTTTTGTGAGTGTTTCGGATGCCTAGGTGGTGATCACAATATGAAGATCTACATCGTGTGTATCAGAGAGAATGTTGTAATGCAACAGGCCAGGCAGTTCTGATCCTTGAAAAATGAAACCAACTAAAGATGTTTCCTGGATATGAGAAAGGGAAAGAGAGAGTAGCTGTATAGCTGCACATTAGCCACAGTTACTTACAATGCTAAGAGGCAGTAAATTTGCAAAATCTATTGTGTGTGTGCGTGAACCTTTCATGTTATTTTACCTATGAACAATAAAAATGGTATGTATGTTTATTTGGTACTTACTTCTCATAGGGAGGAAAAGGGCAAATAGTGCACATCTTCAGTCCCTCTAGTATTAAGACTCTTTCCCTCTGACAATTAAGAGTCAATAGGGTGCCATGAAGGACAAATCATACAAAGCTTCTCAGTCTTGGTTTAGTGGAGCTCACATTTGTTTTACTTACAGATCCTAGTGTGTGTGTGTGTGTGTATGTGAGAGAGAGAGAGAGAGAGAGAGCGAGAGCAGGGCCAATCACAGGGGTGGGCCAGGAGGGCCATTTGGCTTGGGCCTCAAGCTCAAAGGGGGCCTCAAATTTAGACACTTGTTTTTTTTGACAGTTGATAAGTTTCACAACTTGTTTTTATGCGCATCCCTATTGGACCAAAATGTGACACATTCTCTCAGCTTACAGCTGCAAATTTAAGCAAATAAGAGATGTGATTTGGTAAAAGACATAATTTTTTTGTTAACTGATATAGATTTTGTCATATTAAAGAGATAAAAATGTTCATAAATATTAATAAAAATACATCAGTTCTGATGACACAAGATTAGACCATGTGTCGTCATTTTTTTAAAATTATTATTATGGCTAGGGGCCTCAAAAGCTGGAAGTGGCCCGGGCCTCTCTGGACCTCTGAGAGGGCCTGAGAGAGAGACTTATGCCACTTGGATATTGCCTGGGTTTCTCAGCAAATAATTCCTCAGTTAATTACACCCAGAAGGAAGCTGGTAAAGCCCTTTTTTAAATTAGTTTTGTTATGGAACTATTTCAGTTTGACAGTTGTATTAAGGACTTCATTGTTCATACATTCTCATGTACGCAGACTCTAACACCGAGTATGAGTTTTATGTATATAATAGGTGATGTTTGTGAGGATAAGCTTGTTGATACAACAGTCAGACCACAACTACCATTACGATCATATTATTGTTCAAGTTACATCCCTCATATAAAAGAAAATTGATGTCTGCTTCTGTTGGTTCTAACCAGGGTACAAAATTGAAAATCTAATTACTGTTCCGTTTCATTGAGCAGCCTGGGACAAATGTGGATACTGGGAAGGAACTACCTTGCCTTATGTTAAAATCTGCAAAAGGAGCCAAAATCTCATAAACAAAAGTGAAATAAAGATTGGAAACAAACTGTCTGCCAAGAAGGCAGCTGTCACAACAACAAAAGGCACCTACTGCTGACACTGACAAGCCAGATTCCTACATGTGAAAAACAAGATCACAGATTCCTATGAAAAATACTGAGTTGGTATGAAATTAGATAAATCTATCTATATGCAGTAATGTGTATTCATAACATAATCAAAATGGTCTCTAATAAACTATTGAGAAAAGTCTGTCTTATATCAGCTAGGGCCTTTTTTCTTCTCGTTGACCATTTTTGATTAATCAAGTCTTCTGTCTGGACATACCGGCATGTATTCATTGCTAAGGGACTCTGCTCTTTAGAGCTGTGTACTGTAAAGCCACAACTCATCCCCCTACTTACTTTTACTTGTCAGTTTATTCCTTTTCACTAGTCTTGTTTGCAGAATTCTGTTCAGTTCCTTACATCTGTGTCCCTTTTATTTTTCAGAAAAACTGCTTGGGTTCGTTATTGTGATAAATGAAGTGGAGGAGGGAGGGAGCTCCCTTTGATGGACACCCAGCCAGTCAGTCAGCTGTAAAATCCCTCTTGGTAGCTGTTCTCAGTTTGCTTTACCTGTAAAGGGTTAAAAGTCCCCCAGGGAAAGAAAAGGAAGTGGGCATCTGACCAAAAGAGCCAATGGAAAGGTAGAACTTTTAAAATTGAGAAAGAAACTTCCCCTTTGTCTGTTGCTCCCCAGAGAAGGAGACACGGAGCAGCAATACTATAAGCAGGAGTCAAGTATCAGAGGGGTAGCCGTGTTAGTCTGGATCTGTAAAAGCAGCAAAGAGTCCCGTGGCACCTTATAGACTAAGGTTTATAGACTTATAGACGTTTTGGAGCATGAGCTTTCATGGGTGAATACCCACTTCGTCGGATGCATGTAGTGGAAATTTCCAGGGGCAGGTATATATATGCAAGCAAGAAGCAGGCTAGAGATAATGAGGTTAGTTCAATCAGGGAGGATGAGGCCCTCTTCTAGTAGCTGGGGTGTGAAAACAAAGGGAGGAGAAATTGGTTTTGTAGTTGGCAAGCCATTCACAGTCTTTGTTTAATCCTGAGCTGATGGTGTCAAATTTGCAGATGAACTGAAGCTCAGCAGTTTCTCTTTGAAGTCTGGTCCTGAAGTTTTTTTGCTGCAGGATGGCCAACTTGAGATCCACTATTGTGTGGCCAGGGAGGTTGAAGTGTTCTCCTACAGGTTTTTGTATATTGCCATTCCTAATATCTGATTTGTGTCTATTTATCCTTTTCCGTAGAGACTGTCCAGTTTGGCCGATGTACTTAGCGGACGGGCATTGCTGGCATATGATGGCGTATATTACATTGGTGGACGTGGAGGTGAATGAACCGGTGATGGTGTGGCTGATCTGGTTAGGTCCTGTGATGGTGTTGCTGGTGTAGATATGTGGGCAGAGTTGGCATCGAGGTTTGTTGCATGGATTGGTTCCTGAGTTAGAGTTACTATGGTGCAGTGTGCAGTTACTGGTGAGAATATGCTTCAGGTTGGCAGGTTGTCTGTGGGCGAGGACTGGCCTGCCACCCAAGGCCTGTGAAAGTGTGGGATCATTGTCCAGGATGGGTTGTAGATCCCTGATGATGTGTTGGAGGGGTTTTAGCTGGGGACTGTATGTGATGGCCAGTGGAGTCCTGTTGGTGTCTTTCTTGGCTTTGTCTTGCAGTAGGAGGCTTCTGGGTACATGTCTGGCTCTGTTGATCTGTTTCCTTATTTCCTCATGCAGGTACTGTAGTTTTGAGAATGCTTGGTGGAGATTTTGTAGGTGTTGGTCTCTGTCTGAGGGGTTAGAGCAGATGCGGTTGTACCTCAGTGCTTGGCTGTAGACAATGGATCGTGTGGTGTGCCCGGGATGGAAGCTGGAGGCATGAAGGTAGGAATAGCGGTCGGTAGGTTTTTGGTATAGAGTGGTGTTAATGTGACCATCACTTATTTGCACCGTGGTGTCTAGGAAGTGGACCTCCCGTGTAGATTGGTCCAGGCTGAGGTTGATGGTGGGGTGGAAGCTGTTGAAATTGTGGTGGAATTCTTCCAGAGTCTCCTTCCCATGGGTCCAGATGATGAAGATGTCAAGCAAGAGTGTTGTGTAAAGCTTTAAGCCAGGTATGAGAATTCATCAGATCATACCTAGAATTACTATTTGAAACCCTCCAAATATGTAAGCAGGGTGGATTTGATTTAAATCACGATTTAAATCACTAGTCAGGAAGACTCAATTTAATCATGTTTTTTTTTGTTGGTTATTATAACCTTAATACACATTCTTCACAACTCAGAGATAGATGTAGGTTTCACTTTTAGAAGGTACACACTACACACTATACATTTTTAAACAGTGATTTATTTTGAAAACTTTTCAGATTAGTTTTACAACTATATCAGAAAATGAATGATTGTTTGGTTATTTCATTTACCAAAGGTAACGGAAGCAGATATTTATGAAGTCATTGGGAGGTGAACTATCTCTAATTCAACAAGTTAATCATTAATATTTGGAGGATTTTCTTGCCAAGCTGTATTAGGAGGAGAACATCACCAGACAGACATTTAAATTGTTTTATTTAACTAAAACAACAAAGTTAAGTATTCTGGATTTTTTTCTTCAATAGCAAGCATATAATATTTTAACAAAACAAGCATATGTCCCTTGTATCTCACATTTATCTTCAGACTTCTTCTCCTTGTCCAGATCTATTCCACCCCCAACAATCTCCTATTCAGTGAACTTTTTGAAACTTTGCACTTTTAGAGAGAGGTAAGGGATTGACTCTGTGTACACAGATTTGCAGAGGGACAATAGAGTTGAGGTCTGTCATTTCTCACCTCTATATATTATTTATTTATTTAAAAACATTTTTGCTGTTAACAAGCATGTTGCCTCTGGAGACACAAATCCACAGTTTGAGAACTGCAAAACTAAGCATCTCTGATGGTCTCTTCTAGACTGAGCACTGAGTCCCATTGGGTAGATAGAAAGAATAACCTAAATAATATATTCAGAAGCCTCTGGAACCCCATAAGATTGGGTCCCTAATCCATGAACTATTGGAACTCATTTACAAAACTTTTCTTAAACATTACTTGAATATATTGTCTCATACTACAGAATTAGAATTTATAATCTCTTTTCCATGATGAGATATCTTTGAGCTATAATGTATCTTAATTAAAACTATCTTTAGATAGGTTTTTTCCTCAAATAGTATTTTATCCAAAAAATCCAATTTAAATAAAAAAATATTTTTGGTTTTTTTTTTAAATCATTGATTTTTATTCACCCTATATGTAAATAAATTAGGAATCTTTATTTTGGCTTGTGGATCTTCTCTGTGCTAACCCCAGATGCTTTTGTTTGCTTATAACCTTTAAGCTAACACCCAAGAAAGCTATTTTGTGTGCTTAATTTTTGGAATTGCTCTTTTAAAATCCAGCAAAAGTCTAAGTTCCAGATGTATTTTCTTCCTTTCTGTTTTTAATAAAATTTACCTTTTTTAAGAACAGGATTGGATTTTTGGTGTCTAAGAGATTTGTGCATATGCTGTTTGATTAGCTGGTGGCAACAGCTAATTTCCTTTATTTTCTTTCTCAGCTCTTCCCCGGAGGGCGACGGGGCGAGAGCTTGAGAGTATCCCACAGGGAGGAATTCCCAAGTGCTCCTTCCTGTGTCCAAGGGTTTTTTTTGCATTTGGGTGGTGGCAGCGTTTTCCAAGTCAAGGTCAGAGAAAAGCTGTAACCTTGAGAGTTTAATACAAGCCTGGAGTGGCCAGTATTAATTTTTAGAATCCTTGCGAACCCCTACCTTCTGCACTCGGAGTGACACAGTGGGGATTCAGCCTTGACAGTTATTTATAGAATAAGTGCTCCTTTCTTGTTTTCTATACTGTGTTCATACTGTAACCTCTTGCAGTTTCTTGCAAAGATAACTCTTAGATCTTACTTATAAGATACTTAAGCTCTAAAGTTCAAATAAGCTTTGATCAGGAATCCACGTTGTTGATGTCTGCTTTATTCAAATTAAACTACAACCTTTGAACCTTTTGAGGTTCACTCAATACTACAAAATACCCTTCCTGTTCTTTGGTCAGTGTCTGTAAATGCTACTCCAGTAGCATGGGCAGATGATGGGGTGAGAGTTCTTGAAGCAGAGGCCAAAATCACCTTATCCAGTACATGTGGGAGAGTAGGCAACGCTAATTGTCACATGCGCAGCACCCTGGGGATGGACAGGGGGAGTTCAGAAATCAAGAGACTAACCTGAAAAACAAATACATAATCTTTTTTTTAAAAAAATAATGATTTTGTGGGTCCAACTCATGATTTTTGATCTCTTGAAACTGGCAATACTCTGACAGTGCAACAACAGTGGGAGCCTCTGTGTCCTGAGAGAAGGTGAGGATGAAGGGGGCCCATTGGGGGGAGAAAAGAGGGGCTGAGTTTAGTTGGTTTTCTTGGAGTTCTTTCTCTTTCTCTGAGTGCACGATGCCCTAGTGAAATTTGATGGGCTTTCTGCTTATGTCAAACTTGGTCAGACATCAGTGATTAATGAAGTTGCACCTGTTTTGAACAGCTATCCAGTTGTTCTTAAGGCCCATGTTAGCTTTCTGAGTTTCTCTCCCTCATACTGAACAGCAATTTCTAAGCACTCACTCATGTTCTATGGAAGATTCCCCAAATTAGTTTCCCTTCACTTTAATTAGGTCTCCAGACTTAGGTGTAAACAGCTATTAAAATGACTTAAAACCTCTTCCTTTGTCACCTCCCTTGTGGGAACACCCTCCTGCTTCCCCCAATAAAAAAAGCAGAGGAGAATACTGAGACATCATTGTGAAAGAATTTACCCCTGTATTCACACCCTACACACGATTGTAATATTTTTTGTACAAAGTATGCCTTGTGAGTTATCATTTGAAAACATAATTTGCTGGTCATTATTGTCCCATTAAAATATGTGTGGCAACATTGTATGTGAAGTTATAAGATTCCATTGTATGGTGTTATTAATACATGTTCCAAACTAAGGTGGGAAACAGGTCTGTCTTAAACAAAGGACTGTGCTCTGCTTATTTTGCATTTAAGTAGTAAATAGAGTCAATAGGAAGGAAAACAAAGGGAACTTAAACAGGTGGAAAATAAAGCAACAGGGAACATCCTTCTACATAGACTTTTTGTCTCTTGGTGCCCATCTGGAAATGTTTTTCAAGAGGGGAACTGAAAGTATGAAATGGAGTGGGGGGGACATAAACCCTAAGACACACCTTGGCTGTCCATCACATTCACTGTATCTGAAGTAACATAGGAAGCCTTTGTTGGGTTAAAACTTCCATAGTCCCATGAACTGACATTATCTTTAAATAGTAATTCATTCACCCAAGGAATCAGAACTCCCACGGCTAGCACTTACAAAATGAATCCTTGATTTTGCTGGCTAGATAGTCTATGAAAGATAAAGGGTTTTTGCTACACTTCTAAGTTTGGTAGGTGTTTAAAAGCTTACACTTTAATCCATATTTTTTCTGAACAGCATTGTCTTTTTGACACATCAGTTTCCAGTATCTCTGTTTTCAATATATAAAATTAAGAGACTCTGTTAATTTAAATCTGTAGGTTACGTGCATATGTGACAAAATATAGTTATAATGCTTATGGGAAACTGAGTCGTAATGCTCCTTGTGCAGAAAATGAATAAAGACATGAATACAGCTTTAGCCAATAATCTTTGAAAATGAAAAGCCTAGAGTGTAATCCTGTTGAGTGTGATCCTCTTATGATGTAGCATTCTGTCTATTGCTATTATAGCAGAATAACAAAAGAACATGGCTAATTCAATACCAAGAAATAAACTGTTTTAAGGATTTAAAATTAGTCCCGTGGAAAATGGATTGGTTTATTACAGCTTATATAAACACAAAAGACATACATAGTGTGGTTTTCTTGTATTTTAACAAAAACTATTGGTAGCATGTGTGGTAATAATTGTTACTGTGGTGTGGGACCCGATTAAAACAACTGATGTTGGTGTTAATGGGACCAAGTTTCCAAACAGTGCTATTGCCTGCATTAGTCCAGGGACTAATGGTCCAAACTCCCTGACTGCTGCTTCTTAACCTACCTCAGGGTTTTTCAAACAGGGGTCACCACTTGTGTAGGGAAAGCCCCTGGTGGGCCGAGCCGGTGTGTTTACATGCCCCGTCAGCAGGTCCGGCTGATCGCGGCTCCCACTGGCCGCGGATCGCTGCTCTGGGCCAATGGGGCCACTTCCAATAGCTCCCATTGGCCTGGAGCAGCAAACCATGGCCAGTGGGAGCCACAATCGGCCAGACCTGCGGACAGGGCAGGTAAACACACCGGCCCGGCCTGCTAGGAAATTTCCCTACACAAGCGGTGACCCCTGTTTGAGAAACCCAGACCTACCTCCCTCACCCTACCAGCCCTTTAGTTCTCTCTTTTCTCCCATAAGGCTTAAGGTGTCTCAGGATTTGTACTAGATTCCAATTAAAGCTCTAGTTAGACTGTTGGGGCTGGCCCATAGCATCCTTGTAGGAGGAAAGTACCAAAGAAACCCCCCACATTTAGCATTTAATTAAAAAAGGGGAACTACGCAAAAATAAGGAATCTGGTTCACAAGAAGGAAATCCCTGCAAGCTGCATAGAAACTATTTAAAAACTCCATAATAGAGGCTCAAACTAAATGTATACCCCAAATCCAAATGAAAAAAAAATGCCACCAGGGCTAAACAGCAGAGAAAAGAGGTCGTTAAAGACAAAAGGCAGCCTTTAAAAATTGGAAGTCAAATTCTTCTGAGGAAAATAGAAAGGAACAAAAACTTTGGCAAGTCAAGTGTAAAAATATAATTAGGTGGGTTCAAAAAAGAATGTAAAAACAGCTTGCAAAAGCCACAAAAACTATCAGCAATTTTGTAGAGTACATCAGAAGTAGGAAGTCTCCCAAACAATCAGTGGGTGCTACTGGAGGACCCTGGTGTTAAACGGGCACTCAAGGAAGACAAGGCCATTGCAGAGAAGCTAAACAAATTCTTTCCATTGGCCTTCACTTAAGATGATGTGAAGGAGATTTCCACACCTGAGACATTCTTATTAGGTGGCAAATCTGAAGAAATATCCCAGATTGAAATGTCAATAGAGGAGGTTTTGGAACAAATTGATAAATTAAACAGTAGAGAGACAAGGTGTGTGAGTTAATGTCTTTTATTGGACCAACTTCTGTTGGTGAGAGAGACAAGCTTTTGAGCCACACAGATCTCTTCTTTAGGTCTGGGAAAGGTACTCTTAGTGTCACAGCTAAATGCTGGAAGATATTGTTTAGCATAAGTAGTTAGCACATATTGTAAGGGACCATTCAAGGCAGAGTGGTCCATTAACACTTCTGTAGTCTTCGGACTAAAAACAGGTGTGTGTGTGGGAGAGGCGGTGTTAGTGGGTTACAGATTGTTGCCATAAACCATAAATCCAGTGTGTCTGTTCAGTCTATGATTTTTTGACTTTGTCTACACCAGCAGTTTTCAAACTGTGGGTCGGGACCCCATTTTAATAGGGTCGCGAGGGCTGGCTTAGACTTGCTGGGGCTCAGGGCTGAAGTCCGAGCCCCTCCGCCTGGGGCTGAAGCCGTGGGCCGTGGGGCTCAGGTTATAGGTCCCCTGGCTGGGGCTGATGCCCTTAGGTTTCAACTTTGACCCCTCCCCCCGGGATGATGGGGCTTGGGCTTTGGGCTTGACCCCCCTACTCAGGGTGGTGGGATTTGGGCGGGCTCAGGCTTCAGTCCCCCCTCCTGGGCTTGTATAGTAATTTTTGTTGTCTGAAGGAGGTCACAGTGCAATGAAGTTTGAGAACCCCTGGTCTACACTACAGAGTTTTGTCAACAAAATACGCCGACATACAGCCACCGCTTTAATTAAACCGCTGTTGCATGTCCACACTATGCTCCTAATGTCAGCAGAGTGCATCCACGCTAGCAGCTCTTACATCGACATAGAGAACAGTGCACTGTGGGTAGCTATCCCATGGTGCAACTGGCCACAGGGTGCTTTGGGAAGGGTTTGCAGTGCCTCATGGGTCAGGTACAGCGTCACATGATGATTGATTCTCAATCCCATCGTTCCTGGATATCCTACTAGATTGCCAGCGCATTTGCAACTGAAGTGTGTGAGTGGGAGTCTGGGGGAGAGTATGTGACAGAGACTGTGTGTGTGAGAGAGAGAGAGAGAGACAGACAGAGTATGTGTTGGGAGAGTGTGTGAGGGAGTGGGGGGACTGTGTATGTGAGAGAGACTGTATGGGTGTTGGGGAAGTGTCTGTGAGTGTGTGGGTATACTGTCTCTTTAAGTTCAGACAGAAGCAGGAAGCAACCAGTCCTGAGGGAGAAGGAAGGGGACACCCTCACCCCCGACATCAGCCCCTGCTTCCTTCCCTGGTTTTGCACAACACAACACCCCCCGCCCCCGCAGCAGCAGACTGCCTGCCGCTCAGTTCCTAGTGCCCGAGAGAGCAGGATTCCACGTTAATGATTTGTTCTTTGCTGCCAGAACAGAGTGGCATGCTCAGCTGTCAGAACTTCCCGGAGCTTTGAAAGGAGAGGGGAGCATGCCTGGGTAGCTGTATGCAGAGCAGCAGAGTTCCAAACAGTGAGCAGAGTGGTCACGGCAGGCATTGTGGGATACTGGGGGAGGCCAGTTATGGCAACAGAATGAACGACAGTGTCTACACTGATGCTTTGTTTCTTTAAGTTTGCCAAAAAAAGCTTTATGCCTCCTTTCATTTGAGGGTATAGTGATTGTCCGGTTTCACTCACAAAACCTGCAGTCATATCTCCACTGCAACAATGATCAACACCCCCAACAACACATCTTTCAAGATCCATGAATCCTATGCATGCCTATCACAACATGTGGAGTACCTAAACCCCTACATTTTCAGTTTAAACTGATTTTTACCAAAAATAACCCAGGTTTTACAAAATGTATTATTGTTTTTTTCCAATTTTCACCCTACTTTTGTGTCATTCAAATATATAAAAAATAACTTGTTTTATTAGGAAAATACAATACATTGCATGAGATATATGTATTGTGATAATACATTAGTCTGTGTGTATATACAAAGCCTGTTGAAGTAAGGCTATGTATTAGTCTAGTTATAGATACACACAATAAACAAACAGGCACGCATGTAAGCTCTGAAGTGCTTGTGCCCCTGAACATACTGATGAATCTCATGCCCATCATGTACACATTTCAAGCTGTTAGCAGGTAACAGATAAAGATTTGACACACTAAAATGGGAAGAAAATAAAAATCATCAGAATATGTTTCAGAACACAAGGAAGTATTTCAAAGTTTTAAAAAACAAAAACAGGAGAAAAGGATGAAGTTGAGTGTATGCACTAAAATGGTGTGGCATCAAAGTTGACACTCAGGCTGACCGGATTAAAGAACATTTGGAGAGAAACAAGCAAACATTGGAATCAGCATTAATTCAGGGACTGCAGAAATAGCAAGATTAACACACTGTAATAAGTGAATTTGTACATGCCCTCTACTTTTCAGGGCAGTCACTAGACCTTGCTGATGGTCTTTTGGGGGACTTTGTATGAAATTTCTGTCCAGCTACAAAATCCTTGCCAAATTCAATCAATCTGACCAAGAAATATTTCAAAGAAACACTAGCACCTGTGGTGAATTGCATATACTGGTTCATATCCAGGAATACAAGTGATGGGTGTGCAAAATTATGGTTTTGCATCATGGGAGGCTGGACAAAGAAAGAACTTGTGGTAAAAATGGGTCAACATAAACTACTTGGGACCCTCACTGGATCTAGAAAGTGAAATGAAATTCTAACCAAAAGGGCAAAACACTGCTGGAAGGGTTTGAAGGAGTGGAACCTGCCTGGGTCTCCCTGTGGAAGATTGATGACACCTGGTAAGATTAGCATGCATTGTAGATTGTTTAGTGTTTTGTGACATGTTTTCTCTGTAATGCTTTTTGCCTTAAAGTAAATGTATTGTGCTTTGTGAAAGCTGGCTGGTCATTGGAACCCTGTCAAAGTTCCTGAGAGAGAGCAGGAACTGCAGGTGCTGGACTAAGGTCAGACCAGCTGGGATAATCACAGTGAATTGGAGGGAGATTGCAAGCCTAAATCCCCAGTCTACAGGGAGAGGTCCATGAGTCCCCATCTGTAGAGAGGTAATGGCTGCAGATCATGGCAAGGGCAGAGGTGCTGTTCACCCTGAAACTGTGGCAGTACTAAGTGAATGTGAAAGGCATTTCCCTACACATGGTGTGAGAGTAAAGATAAGAACATAAGAACGGCCGTACCGGGTCAGACCAAAGGCCCATCTAGCCCATTTATCCTGTCTACTGACAGTGGCCAATGCCAGGTGCCCCAGAGGGCATGGACCTAACAGGCAATAATCAAGTGATCTCTCTCCTGCCATCCATCTCCATCCTCTGACAAACAAAGGCTAGGGACACCATTCCTTACCCATCCTGGCTAATAGCCATTAATGGACTTAACCACCATGAATTTATCCAGTTCTCTTTTAAACGCTGTTATAGTCCTAGCCTTCACAACCTCCTCAGGTAAGGAGTTCCACAAGTTGACAGTGCGCTGCATGAAGAAGAACTTCCTTTTATTTGTTTTAAACTTGCTGCCTATTAATTTCATTTGGTGACCCCTAGTTCTTGTATTATGGGAATAAGTAAATAACTTTTCCTTATCCACTTTCTCCACATCACTCATGATTTTATATACCTCTATCATATCCCCCCCTTAGTCTCCTCTTTTCCAAGATGAAAAGTCCTAGCCTCTTTAATCTCTCCTCATATGGGACCCTCTCCAAACCCCTAATCATTTTAGTTGTCCTTTTCTGAACCTTTTCTAGTGCCAGTATATCTTTTTTGAGATGAGGAGACCACATCTGTACGTAGTATTCGAGATGTGGGCGTACCATGGATTTATATAAGGGCAATAATATATTCTCAGTCTTATTCTCTATCCCCTTTTTAATTATTCCTAACATCCTGTTTGCTTTTTTGACCGCCTCTGCACACTGCGTGGACATCTTCAGAGAACTATCCATGATCTTTTTCCTGACTTCTTGTAGCTAAATTATCCCCCGACATATTGTATGTATAGTTGGGGTTATTTTACATTTATCCACATTAAATTTAATTTACCATTTTGTTACCCAATCACTTAGTTTTGTGAGATCTTTTTGAAGTTCTTCACAGTCTGCTTTGGTCTTAACTATCTTGAGCAGTTTAGTATCATCTGCAAACTTTGCCACCTCACTGTTTACCCCTTTCTCCAGATCATTTATGAATAAGTTGAATAGGATTGGTCCGAGGACTGACCCTTGGGGAACACCACTAGTTACCCCTCTCCATTCTGAGAATTTACCATTAATTCCTATCCTTTGTTCTCTGTCTTTTAACCAGTTCTCAATCCATGAAAGGACTTTCCCTTTTATCCCATGACAGCTTAATTTACGTAAGAGCCTTTGGTGAGGGACCTTGTCAAAGGCTTTCTGGAAATCTAAGTACACTATGTCCACTGGATCCCCCATATCCACGTTTGTTGACCCCTTCAAAGAACTCTAATAGATTAGTAAGACACGATTTCCCTTTACAGAAACCATGTTGACTATTGCTCAACAGTTTGTTTTTCTATGTGTCTGACAATTTTATTCTTAACTATTGTTTTGACTAATTTGCCCGGTACCGACATTAGACTTACCGGCCTGTAATTGCCGGGATCACCTCTAGAGCCCTTTTTAAATATTGGTTTTACATTAGCTAACTTCCAGTCATTGGGTACACAAGCTGATTTAAAGGACAAGTTACAAACCCTAGTTAATAGTTCTGCAACTTCACATTTGAGTTCTTTCAGAACTCTTGGGTGAATGCTATCTGGTCCCGGTGACTTGTTACAGTTAAGTTTATCAATTAATTCCAAAACCTCCTCTAGTGACACTTCAATCTGTGACAGTTCCTCAGATTCGTCACCTACAAAAGCCAGCTCAGGTTCGGGAATCTCCCTAACATCCTCAGGCGTGAAGAGCCAGGACTGGGAGCTTAGGGGACATCTTCACCTCTGCTCTTCCCTTTTATGCCACTAGGACTAGGGTGGTGCAAAGGGGCTTTAAAAGCTCTGTTATCACCAGGGGAGGATTCTCCAAGCACAAACACTGCAGAAGACAGTCATAAGGCTGCCAGCTGAGAACACAAGCCATAGCAGAGGGTGGGGACTCAGCATGCTTCAGAGATTCCAGGCCATGATGAGACTCATCTGGCATCCCAGGGAGAGTGCTGTAAGTAACCTAGAGGGCCTTGCAAGGATCTCTGAAGTATGCTGGGAGAAGCTCAGATTAGCGAGGACACAAATGTGACTTAAAGCCACTGCAGCATCCCCACCCTTCGTACTGTGAGTTCTGTGCTCCTTGTCTTAGAGTCACAGCCCAGAATCTTGTCTCTATAGCTTAAATCTCAAAAGGATAACATTTCTTCAGTAATGCTATTGTTTAACAAGATGATAATTTTGTTCACTAGTAAGGGGTGCTTAGTAAAAATTAGAACAAGTTCCTCCTCCTATGTTCAGTGATCAGTTAGGTGCTATCCATGAATTTGTAATGACAGACAGATTTGATTATTTCTTCTCTGTCACTATGTACGCTCATTGGTGTTCTAGCTACTTAAATAGCCAGTTATATTTAATTTGGGTTGGTTGTATTTAATTGCAATCTTGCTAATCAGTCCTTTATTTACATTCAGACATTAATCAGGCATCTCAGTATAATTCTTGGTTATTTTTAATGCATAAAATTAGTTGTACTGATTTACGGACAAACTTTTGATTTAAAAAAACACTCCTGCCATCCTTGTGCCATGCAAAATCTTTGTACTCTTGAATGACTCAGAGATTTGTTTTCACATTTCGAAAACTATGCAGGCTAAAAGAGGGAAAACCTACCATATTTCCTACTTATGAAGTACACAGTGTGCACCTAGGTAGATCCAAATGTCTCACTGTATTCCCAAACTCAGACACTATCAGTGTTGTGAAATAGCCACTTCTCCTCCCCCACACCGCATGAGTCCCTGCCCCCCCACTCTCATCCAGTCCCTGGCTCAGTACTGTCATGCCATTGGCTCTAATGCCTCCACCCCAGTCTGTCCCCCATTACTCCTTCTAAACCCCAGTTTATGTGACCCCACCCCCAAGCAGCCCCATGTGGCCCACTCTGTCCCCCACATATCCCATGCCTCCTCGTCTGGTCTCGCAGACAGGATGCTGTGAGGAACAGACTCTGCTCTTCCCTTTCTGCATCTGGCTGCTCCGGCTGGTGAGCTGGCTGCCTTCTGTTCTGATGCCACAGCAGGCCCTGGTGGGCGAAAGGTATAGTTGCAGTGCCTCTCCAGCAGAATATATTTTTCGGGGGTGGGGGTGAATAATCTGTGTGGCACAGACATTCTGAATGTGCACAGTGATGCAGAATTCCCCCAGGAGTAATATATATATATATATATATATATATATATATGGAGAGAGAGAGAGAAAATAGTGCCCCAAATTAGCTTAAATTTTGAGCTTTGCTAGTCCTGCAGTCAGCTGAGGGCTATGTACACTCAGAAAAACTTTGGATTCCCTTTGAGTATTAATATTTTAATTATCAGATCCTAATTATCATTCTTAACACGGATAGTGGGGCTGATTCTAATCCTATAGTGATACAAATCAGGGGGGAAATCTATTAAAGTTAATGGAGTTACTGAAGTAAAAAACCAGATTTTTGAAAGGGCTGCCTCCATTTTACAAGTACAAAATTCGGAGTACTTCACCTATAACTACTTATAGTTGCAAGTCAAGTATTTAGCAGTGCAAGTACTTTGATATGCATCTGCAAGTCACTTTGCAGAGCAAAAATATATATGCAGACTTTGCATGTATAGATTACAGCTTTTAGCCTGGTCCTTCTGAAAATTTACCTTTAAATGGGATCACAGTCAAAACTATACTATTCTACCAAACAAGGAAGTGAAAAATCCTACCAAAATCTGCATTCTCTGTGTCCTTAAGTTGAAGGGAAAATGAACAACCCCCTCCCCCAAATAAAAAAAAATTGAAAAATTCATGTAAAAACATGCAAATCACCAATGTGAACATTGCAGTGACACATGATACCAATGATGGTCATAACCCCAAATGATAAGTTTTGGAGACTGGTTAGGGAAAACATTGTGAAGTTCAGATACTTATCTATATCTTTGGAGGCTCTTCACTGGGCCCTGTAATGTCTGACATATAGCCCTTCCTCCAATAGGACTGGGCACCCACCCAGCTACCTGTTGCTTGCCCCTCTTTGGCAAGAAGTGCAGTGAATAGCCTAACATAATCTCCAATCATTAGGAATAGATAATTGGTCTCCTCCTCCATCAGTGGCTTTGAAGGGCACTGTCTCTTCCAATCCCCTATTTAAGGCTCTTTGCAATTCCTCCAGGTTGTTCCCCAAATCATTCTTCTTTCCTTCTGCAACCTTTAGTGTGCTCCTTGTGTCTCACAATTTCTTTTTACTGGTTTCTCCATATTGCCTTTCCCTCACTCTGTTGGCGGCTGAAGCTGTTGTTGCTAGTGAGAGCTGTTCTTTGCTATAACCTCCCTATTGATTTCTGTGCCTATCTTTCTGCCTGCTACCCCTCGCCTCCAGGGCTGTCCGGGGCGGGGAGGGGGGGCAATTGGGGCAATTTGCCCCAGGCCCTGCAGGGGCCCCCACGAGAGTTTTTTGGGACCCCTGGAGCGGAGTCCTTCACTCGCTCCAGGGGCCCCGGAAAACTCTCACGGGGTCCGGGCCCTCGGAGCTTCTTCCACTCCGGGTCTTCGGTGGCGGAGGATCCTTCCGCTCCGGGACCTGCCGCTGAAGTGCTCTGAAGACCCACGGCGGGGGTCCTTCCGCCCTGGGACCCACTGCCGAAGTGCCAGTTTTTCGGGGCACTTCGGCGGCGAGTCCCGGAGCGGAAGGACCCCGCCGCTGCTGAATTACCGCTGAAGTGGGGGGCCCCCGCTGCCGAAGACCCCAGGCCCCCTGAATCCTCTGGGCAGCCCTGCTCGCCTCCATCTCCATTTTACTGCAGAGAGACAACCAGGTAGCTGTGGAGAACAGTGAAGAGTAGCAGGACTGGAGGAAGAGGAGAGTCACCTTCTGAGGCTCAGTAGTGGCTGCAAAAGCAGTATTTTGTGGCTGGGAGACAAATCGTATACCCTAGCTGCTTGGCAATGCAGGTGGCTTTCAGTGATCTTGGAAACAGGCAGAAAATTAGGACTCTGCTGGCTAAATCAAGACTGCTTCATAACTATAGCATTCAGAATGATACATCTTCCTGTTTATTTGTGTATTCCTGTATTATTTCCAATTACTTGTCACTGTTTCTTCTACTGCCTCATTAATGGTTTCTTCTGTGTTTTATTCATTCAGTTCTATGTAGTGAGAGATTTATCATTAATATTCATAGTACTATTGCAATATGTATTTAAATGATAAAAATCTTTAAAAACACCAGAAAATGAATACTTACTGACTTATCCAGCAGTAGTTCTTCTAAAAGTTCATTTTTGCACTATTTGAAATATATAAAGTTTAGTTTTTGTTGGTTGTTTTGTTTGTTTAATTCAACCTTTGGTACGTTTTATTAGTAACTGTCTTGGCATTCGTTAAGCTATTTCCTAAGTCCTCTGCCACCCCCCGGACCATAGAATTATAGCTCTCATAGCCCTTGTCAAGTAAAAACTGGAAACAAGAAAGCAAGTGCTAGTTGAATGGGACCTTATATGATCTATACCATCTCTTTCTAACCCACCTTTGTCTTTCCTAATTGATCATACTAAAAGCTGGTAAGCAGCTGCCATTTTCCTATGTGTGCCACAAGTTTCATAAGACTTGCGGCCAGTGTCTACTCCACACTTCAGTAAACTTTTTGAGGGGAGTGGAAAATCTTTGCAAAACCAGAATGATGCTTAGCTGAATACTTTTGCCAAAGCCTAGCAGACATAATGCACATCTAATTATAAAACAAACCTCAAACTGTTGAATAAGAATCTAAATGAAGGTTCCTAGTTTTTCCTCATTCCTATACTAAGCTATTACAATCAAGTTCTATTCCCCAGATGTATAAATACTATGTTTATCTAATTGCACTGATCAGATTATAAAAGAGAACTGTAGCATCATGTTTATATCTTGTAACTGCAGTTTGTCTTTTTACTCTTTCTTTCTTACACTATGTTTATTGAGTTCACAATGACATATGCATTTCTACTTTCTTCCATCCCCAGCGAATTATGCATGTTCAGATGGAAGTCTTGAGGAGTCTGACCAAGATTTTCCCCTCCCTTAAATCCCCTATGTAGGGTCACAAAACTCTGTCTGGGGAGGAATGAACAGAATTCCTTTTGAAATTGTCATCCTCCAAATTGTTATTGAAGGATGAGTTTAATATTGAAGATCACTTGTCCTTAGGATACCTGCTCCTTAGGACTCCTGCACTCTGCAAACCTGAGGAATAAGTCTGGCCATTGTCTGCCTGTTAAGTTAGATTGTTGCAGACAAATGTAAATTTCTACCCCATGATTTTTTGAAGAGAAAATACAAGGTGATCTCCCTTTACTCTATGAGAAATCTAAATATTTTCTTCAATGTGCCAACATCTTGCTCTTTGTGCTGCCAGATGCGAGGAAGACATATAATAGTTTTGTTTACCTTTTTTATTGTCCATAATTGTCAGTGCATATTAGTGCAGTCCCCGTAGTCATTTACATTGGCTGGGGACAAAAAGCACATATGGTGTGTTCTGCAAAGGCTGGAACTAAGGACCTATACAAGCATCACATTGCTTCTTGAGAATATGGGATTTATTTGATGAGAGAGAGAGTTAAATAGGGAGTGTAGATATTGTTACTCACATAAGAAAACAAATATTTGCCAGGAATTCTGGAGCATATGGTTTTTTTTGGTTATAGTGAGGTACATGCAAGTGAGTTCAAATGAATTTCTACAGAGTTTTATGTTTCAAATCATTCTCCTTTTATGTTCATTTATTTTTTACTTCAGGAGGCCTTCATGGGAGAATGAAAGATACTGCACCTTCAGTAGACTTGGTAGATGGGATGCAGAGAACAAGATTCATTAGTTAAGTGGATATTTAAAGCTTCATAACAGAATATCACATACTTCCCTGATTAGATCTACTAATTCAACAAATAAGATGTGAAGACATAGGTTGACTAGAACATAACTAGCAATGTAATTTAATTAGAAATGCTGCTGGGTAGATTTAAACCTCGTGGGCAACAGCTGTGGAGTATCTTTGAACTGCAGTAGATTTTTATTGCATTTTCATTTGTAGCTCTATTTTGCTTTTGAAGAGGTTGGTCGTCCCCCCCTCCCTTTTTTCGAGAGAGGTGTTTTTTTTTCTTTTTTGTAATGAAGCAAATAAGGCCCTAAGGCTTATCCCATGGTTTCAATAATGAATGCATGTCACGTTTGCAATTATGTTAAACATAAGCAACAAAATAGTGCATAAATTAAACTGGACAGTAGCCAACTTCATTTCAGAAAATAGCACAGTCAAGCAGATAAGAGCTGAACACTAAGCTAGATACTTTATTTTCAAAAGTGGGTACAATTGTGTTAATTTAGATGGATTATTGGGCCCAAAGAGACAAAGGTGCTAATATGACCCTGTCACTGTCCAGTTTTAAATAGTGTTAAACCATTTTGGGGGTTTGATATGCAAAGACTTGTCTGCTTAGTACCATGGCAAACACACCATTAAAAAGAACAAGGAGTACTAACAAATTTATTTGGGCATACGTTCTTTTTGCTGATACAGACTAACACGGTTACCACTTTGAAAGCTGACACTATTAAAAATCCTTTAAGCAGATATTTTAGGGATAACAGAAACTTGGTGGAATTGTAGTCATGACTGGAGTACAGGTATTGAAGGGTATGTGCTGTTTAGGAAAGACAGAAATAAAGGCAAAGGTGATGGAGTAGCATCGTATATCAGTGATGAGGTAGACTGTAAAGAAATAAGAAGTGATGGAATGGATAAGACAGGCAAAATGGAATGGATAAGACAGGCAAAAATCACATTGGGAAAGAAAGCTACTAGAGCCTCCCCGGAGATAGTGCTCGGGGTGTGCTACAGACTGCCAGGATCCGATTTGGATATAGATAGAGACCTCTTTAATGTTTTTAATGAAGTAAACACTAATGGGAATTGTGTGATCATGGGAGACTTTAACTTCCCAGATATAGACTGGAGGACAAGTGCTAGTAATAATAATGGGGCTCAGATTTTCCTGGATGCGATAGCTGATGGATTCCTTCACCAAGTAGTTGAACAACCAACAAGAGGGGATGCCATTTTAGATTTGGTTTTGGTGAGTAGTGAGGACCTCATAGAAGAAACGGTTGTAGGGGACAAACTTGGTTTGAGTGATCATGAGCTAATTCAGTTCAGACTAGATGGAAGGATAAACAAAAATAGATCTGGGACTAGGGTTTTTTATTTCAAAAGGGCTAACTTTAAAGAATTAAGGAAATTAGGGAAGTGGATTGGAGTGAAGAACTTGTGGATCTAAAGGCAGAGGAGGCCTGGAATTACTTCAAGTCAAAGTTGCCTAAACTGTCAGAAGCCTGCATCCCAAGAAAGGGGGAAAAAATCATAGGCAGGAGTTGTAGACCAAGCTGGATGAGCAAGCATCTCGGAGAGATGATTAAGAAAAAGCAGTCAGCCTACAGGGAGTGGAAGATGGGCGGGATTAACAAGGAAAGCTACCTTATTGAGGTCAGAACATGTAGGGATAAAGTGAGAAAGGCCAAAAGCCATGTAGAGTTGGACCTTGCAAAGGGAATTAAAACCAATAGTAAAAGGTTCTATAGCCATATAAATAAGAAGAAAACAAAGAAAGAAGTGGGACTGCTAAACACTGCGGATGGAATGGAGGTTAAGGATAATATAGGCATGGTCCAATATCTAAACAAATACTTTGCCTCAGTCTTTAATGAGGCTAATGAGGAGCTTAGGGATAATGGTAGGATGACAAATGGGAATGAGGATATGGAGGTAGATATTACCACATCCGAGGTAGAAGCCAAACTCGAACAGCTTAATGGGACTAAATCGAGGGGCCCAGATAATCTTCATCCAAGAATATTAAAGGAGCTGACACATGAAATTGCAAGCCCATTAGCAAGAATTTTTAATGAATCAGTAAACTCGGGTTGTACCGTAGGACTGGAGAATTGCTAACATAGTTCCTATTTTTAAGAAAGGAAAAAAAGTGATCCGAGTAACTATAGGCCTGTTAGTTTGACATCTGTAGCATGCAAGGTCTTGGAAAAATTGGGACAATGGTAATTGGGACAAAATACAACATGGTTTTACAAAAGGTAGATCGTGCCAAACCAACCTGATCTCCTTCTTTGAGAAGGTAACAGATTTTTTAGACAAAGGAAACGCAGTGGATCTAATTTACCTTGATTTCAATAAGGCATTTGATACGGTTCCACATGGGGAATTATTAGCTAAATTGGAAAAGATGGGAATCAATATGAAAATTGAAAGGTGGATAAGGAACTGGTTAAAGGGTAGACTACAACAGGTCATACTGAAAGGTGAACTGTCAGGCTGGAAGGAGATTACTAGTGGAGTTCCTCAGGGATCGGTTTTGGGACCAGTCTTATTTAATCTTTTTATTACTGACCTTGGCACAAAAAGTGGGAATGTGCTAATAAAGTTTGTGGATGACACAAAGCTGGGAGGTATTGGTAATACAGAGAAGGACCGGGATATCATACAGGAAGATCTGGATGACCTTGTAAACTGGAGTAATAGTAATATGATGAAATTTAATAGTGATGAGTGCAAGGTCATGCATTTAGGGATTAATAACAAGAACTATTGTTATAAGTTGGGGAGGCATCTGTTGTAAGTAACAGAGGAAGAGAAGGACCTCGGAGTATTGGTTCATCACAGGATGACTATGAGCTGCCAATGTGATGTGGCTGTGAAAAAAAGCTAATGCGGTCTTGGGATGCATCAGGCAAGGTATTTCCAGTAGAGATAAGGAGGTGTTAATACCGTTATACAAGGCACTGGTGAGACATCACCTGGAATATTGTGTGCAGCTGTGGTCTCCCATGTTTAAGAAGGATGAATTCAAACTGGAACAGGTACAGAGAAGGGCTACTAGGATGATCCGAGTAATGGAAAACCTGTCTTATGAAAGGAGACTCAAAGAGCTTGGCTTGTTTAGCCTAACCAAAAGAAGGCTGAGGGGAGATATGATTGCTCTTTATAAATATATCAGAGGGATAAATATCAGGGAGAGAGAGGAATTATTTAAGCTTAGTACCAATGTGGACCCAAGAGCAAATGGATATAAACTGGAAACTAGGAAGTTTAGACTTGAAATTAGATGAAGGTTTCTAACCATTAGAGGAGTGAAGTTCTGGAACAGCCTTCCAAGGGGAGTAGTGGGGGCAAAAGACATATCTGGCTTCAAGACTAAGCTTGATAAGTTTATGGAGGGAATGGTATGATGGGATAGCCTAATTTTGGCAATTAATTCATCTTTGATTATTAGCAGGTAAATATGCCCAGTGGTCTGTGATAAGATGTTAGATGGGTTGGGATCTGAGTTACTACAGAGAATTTTTTCTGAGTGCTGGCTGGTGAGTCTTCCCCACATGCTCAGGGTTTAACTGATCACCATATTTGGGATCAGGAAGGAATTTTCCTCCAGGGCAGATTGGCAGAGGCCCTGGAGGTTTTTCGCCTTCCTCTGCAGCATGGGGCATGGGTCACTTGCTGGAGGATTCTCTGCACCTTGAGGTCTTTAAACCATGATTTGAGGACTTCAGTAACTCAGACATAGGTTAGGGGTTTGTTACAGGAGTGGGTGGGTGAGATTCTGTGGCCTGCGTTGTGCAGGAGGTTAGACTAGATGATCATAATGGTCCCTTCTGACCTTAAAGTCTGAGTCTATTTTATTAAAGATACTGAAAAGAAGGAAAAACAGTTAAAGCATTTGAAATACAAAGTTATTAATAAGGCTTTCATTTCAATGGCATTCCTTTTTCCTTTTCCTTTACCTGGAAAGAGTCTTTAGAAGGAAAATAAACACTTGTGTGACAGTATTTAAGGTGGAATTAAAGATGGTTATTACTGTCCTTTTTGGGTAAAAGAGAAGGTAGTTGAAATGGGCTGTTGCTGCTGTTATTGCTGTTTGATCATGACTGCTTTAAGACAAAACAAAACAAACACCCACAAAGGGGGTTTGAAAAGAATAGCAAAGATAGAAAATGCAACTTCTGTCTCTGATGTAAAGTCTCACTTGCAACCTGACTGCTGGAAAAACACAGGCTAAGTACATGGTCTTATCTGCCACACCAAGACACGGCACACTTCTACCAGAATTGGGCTGTGTAGGGTATTACATTAAGCTGCTTCTCTGGTTACAGGCTTACAGCAGTGTTGCAAAATGTACAGTCCTGGCTGGCTAAGACAGACCCTTATTAAACAGAAGACAATAGGAGAGAGGTAGGAATGAAAAGAAAGAAAATAGGGAAGGAAAAGAACATGTTGTGTGGCGTATGACAAAGTTTCACATCCCATGTAGTGTTTGGGATTTAGCTGGAGGTGGTGGTGTCATCTTGGTCCCTCACTCTTGCCTGGTCTGGTCTCTCAGGATTAGGATGAAGAACGTCCAGGACCTAGCAGACAGTAGAGTGGCAGCCATGATGGTGAAGCCCACTCCTTCCCCTTATTTCAGTCAGCTAGTGTCTTGGTCACTAGCTTTTCCCCTTTGCTTATTTTCCTCTCAAAGTCTCTTTTTTTAAGAACTCCCAAAAAGAGTGCTGGGTAGAATAGTCCATTCCCTTGTTATTTTGTCCACCAATTGGGCCTAATTTCCAACACAACAATTCTGGTTCACTGATTTCTGATCCCCCACTTCTTGTTTACCAGACATGATCTTAACACAATCTTTGAGTCATATCAGTAGGTCTTTTTGTTTGGACTAATTCAGTCTTTCTATCCCACTTTTGAAGGTTTTCCAATCAACGTTTGTATTTATAGGCTACTGTGACATCTTATGAACTTTCACTCACTTTTTACAGCTGAGCTCACAATTAGGGTAAGTGTATCAGCCAAATTATCCAAACAGTTCTTTCTTTCTTTCTTTCTTTCTTTCTTTCTTTCTTTCTTTCTTTCTTTCTTTCTTTCTTTCTTTTTCACACCATGTGCCTTGTTGACTGTCTCTAAGATGAAAGGTGATTAATTTCACTTTACTGTAATGCACATAAAATTGGCATTGAGCACAACTTTTTAAATAAACCCATGTATTACAATGAATCTTATAAAGAAATTGACAGTATTTATTTGTCTTCATCATGAATTATTGCCTCAATGCAATAAATAAGGGATAGACTGTGATTTAGCGTCCAGTGCTTTGAAGTCCAGTGGTTTATAAAGAATTATTGTACTGATCACTTGATTTTTAAACTTTTTTTATTAAATGCATTATTATTACCATCAGATTGAATGTTAGTAACTGATCTTATGTCAAATCCCCACTAATACCTGATTGATTTAGGAAGAAGAATTTAAATTTCAGTAAAAGAAAACTACATAATTTTCAATAGAAATTATTTATGTAGTGTATTATAGGAGTATAGTTTTGTAAAACAAATAAGAAGGAAAGGACCTGACCTAAAAGAAGTTGGAGTTGTGTCCCACTGCACTTACAGAAATTATAGCAAGTGTTGTTTGTAATCACAACAGACATTTTCCATGGTACAGTAACAGTGGTTTCATAATAGAATTTATGTAATTATTTATAAGAATTGCTATTACATCTTCAGCGTGGCTGGAGCAGTAAATAAACCAACCTCTGCTGGTAATCACTGCAATCTTTATTGTGCTGTTGATGACCCATCTGGCACCCAAAAGTGGGATATAGAGTGTTCCTCAAAACCCGGCTGATTCTCAGAGGGAGAGAATACAAATTCAGAATTATGTCCAAAATAATTTTTATGGGACCCACCTCATAACTAGTACTATTCAACGTTATTCTAAGTCTTTCACCTAATCTTCTTGCCCTGACTAACAATTTCAGACCAGTATGTTTTGTATCATGGGCCTTCAGAATATAACTCTTAAGAGAATAGTTTGACCAAGTAAACAAGTCAGAATTTGATTGTTTATAATCAGGGATGAAAGTAAGGCGGTAGGGGCCAGTACAAGATACCCTGCTTAAAGCGTTGCTGTGGCATGGCTTAAACATTGCTGCTGCTTTTGCGCCCCCCCGTCAGCAGCCCTGCCGGGTCCCTGGCAGCAGGGCTGCCAACGGGGGAGCACACAAGGGGCAGCGACGTTAAAGCGCTGCCACGGCAGTGCTTTAATCAGGGTCCTCAAGTGCTGCTGTGGCAAAGGAACCTACTTAAAGCACTGCCGCGGCTGCACTTTATCATCACTGCCTCTTCCCCCCTTCCCACCCCCCAGGCCGCTGGAACCCCGGGCAGCGCAGGCCAGGCAGCCTGGAAGGGCTGGCCGGGAGACACTGACCCCCCAGCCCTTCTGCCTGAGGCCCCGCCCCTTCCGGGGGCGGAGCCAGCCCCCTTACCAGTAAGTTTTCAATTTTACTTTCACCACTGTTTATAATAGTTGTTCAAATTAGTGTTCCCTGGGGTGATGCTTATGGGAATGATGAAAAATGCATAGCACAATCAACTGAGTTCTGAAGGTAGGAGGTCGTGGTGGATCACTGAGTTATAGTTCCTCTTTTCTTTAGTTCAGCTCTTGGTCATTATTAAAAATAATTTTACTATAGACATTTGGAGTGAAGAATATATAATGAAATAAAGTATTCCTCTATACTACTCCTGGGCCTCCCCAAACAGCCTGGCATGGCCCCTCCCATTGTCCATCCCCAGGATCCCTCCTGCAGTTCCCGGTGCTCTACCCTGACCCAGGCTGCAGGG
This sequence comes from Mauremys reevesii, assembly GCF_016161935.1. Taxonomy (NCBI): domain Eukaryota; kingdom Metazoa; phylum Chordata; order Testudines; family Geoemydidae; genus Mauremys; species Mauremys reevesii. The sequence goes on from NC_052623.1 coordinate 100,735,203, forward strand.
CTGGCTGGCCAGATACGGGGAGTAGAGCAGCTGGTGCTGGGTCCGCACTGCTCATTCAGCGCTCAAACTCTACTACCCAGTGCTCCGGGGCTGGGGGGCGTTGTGGCTGCGCCACCCAGGACTGGGAGCACTGCAGCCACGCCGCCCAGCACACCGGGGCTGGTTGGTGCTGCAGCTGTGCTGTCCAGGGCCAGGGTTGGAGTGCTTTGGGCTCTTGCAGGAGAAGGGAGGAGAAATGGGAGGGGAGGGGCTTTGGACAAAAAGAGAGGGGCTTGAGGATAGCCTACCCCAATGGCCAGGTCACCAGCCTCCCATGATACCACTCATGCAAAACCATAATTTTGCACACCCATCACTTGTATTCCTGGATATGAGAGAAAATAAGACCATCTAGCAGAGTATTGTGCAAAACTGTGTGGGAACAGAGGAGCAGTGCTGTTTGGCCATGGAAAACACTAGTCTTGTAATTCTTGCATTAGAGTCTTAATGGAAAATATGTGTTGTTTATGCCAGCTCCTTCTGTTCTTGGAAGCCTTGAGAATGCTCTGAAATAGATAAAAGTTGAATTCATAGGCCAATATGATAAACACATTCTGTATAATTAGTCATATTTCAAAGTGTCTCCTGCTATATCTAGTATTTTGTATTTTGTTTTGATAAGGCAGTAAAATAGTCTATACAATTGCTAGGACCTACCCCTGCAAGTGCTGACCTCAACTGAAGAAATCACCATTTTGAGGGTCTGTCACTTTAATGCTTTTCATGTTGAATTAGTGGAATTGATATTAAAGGTAATATAGTATTAACAAAATAGAATGGAAAATTTCTACCATGTTGCAAGTCAGATATTAACTTACAGCTGTCTCAAGAAAAAATTGGGAACAACTTTGTTATAATTTTGCAAAACAATTTAATCTCTAATTATGAGAGGGTAGAGGGAATAGTATATAAAGCATATCCACCTCAATGCCTGAAGTTTTGAATAATCTAGGTTTTGCTCAAATGAAATCATATAATTAATTTATATGTAATCAATTTGTGATTCAACGGCCATGAAGGTGGCTCAGCAACATGTTGTGGCGCGCGGAGAGCATGACCAGGCATCGAAGATGTCCTGGTCACCCACTGCAGCTAAGGAAGTCCTCAGCCATAATGATTCTTCATGCTTCTGGAATCTGGCTTCCACAGCTGAGAGTGGGACTTTGCCTGTGCAATGGCTTTCTCGCTTAAAAATTTCCTGCACAGGTTTTCTCGCAACTCTCATCCCATAACATAATTTTATCAAATCTCATAATCATTAATATTATATCATTAATACAAGTCCTGCGGCGATGGGGGCGTGGCAGAGCGACAAGCGGAGATGACCACTGGCCATCGTAGTCACAATCCTGCACGTAGGCGTCCTTGGGACTAGTGGCCATTCAGTTCTGTTCTCAGGACAGCAGAGAAGTTCAGCAGTATCCTAGGCCACTGAGCAGCCCTTTTTAGGATAGCACTGCTTACACTTTTCAAGGGAAGGGGCTAGAAAAGGTTTCCTCAACATTACTCGCCCCATAACATTTGGCCAGACTACCGTGGCTGGCAGATCATCCTACAGCGGTTGAAAAACAATAAAGAAGAAAAGACTCATTCTGGGAGCATGGAATGTCCACACACTTATGGACGGAGGCGATGTACAAATGCCTGAGTGAAGAACAACTCTTGTTTCCAGAGAACTTGCCTGCTACAAAATTAGTATTGTTGCACTGAGCGAGACTAGATTGGCTGTAGAAGGTTCCATCAGTGAACTGGGGGGTGATTACACTTTATTTTGGAAAGGAAAAAAAAGGATGAAGACAGGATCCATGGAATTGGATTTGCAGTAAGAACATCACTCCTGAAACAACTCCCCAACCTTCTTGGTGGCCTGAATGAACGGCTCATGAAACTTCAATTTCCTCTCAATCCTTTACAGCATGTCATTATCATCAGTGCCTATGCACCTGCGCTGACCAGCACAAGGAAAGCAAGGAGCAGTTCTACTCTGATCTGGACTCCATCATCAGATCAACCCCCTGCATATGACAAACTCATCCTGCTGGGAGACTTTAATGCTAGAGTTGGTAGAGACAGCAGTGACTGGAGAGGTGTGATAGGATGACGTGGAGTGCGAAAGATGAACAGCAATGGATTCCTCCTCTTGGATAAATGAGCAGAACATAGTCTCTGCTCATTACTAATATCTTTAGACAAAATGATTAATATAAAATGACATGGATGCGCTCAAGGTCCAAACCATGGCACCTGATTGCGTTATCACACGCCAATGAGACATCTGCAATGTCAGATACCAGAACCATGCGTGGTTCAGAATGCTGGACAGACAACATATTGTTAAGTGCAGTGCTTAATCTGCATATAATCCCTTCACAGCACAAGTGCCCTAAATTTAATAGAACAACCTTCAACATAGCAAATCTCAAGCACATCAACTACCAAGTGCAGTTTCCGCAGTCACTTGTTGACAAGCTTTTTTCATGCTTGCCAATCACTGGCAACCCAACAGAAAAATGGAACCAGTTCAAACATGATTATTGACCCAGCTAAATCAGTGCTGGGGCCAAAGAAAAGGGTACACCAGGATTGGTTCCATGAGAACAATGAGGCATTTCCAAACTCCTAAGTGACAAGCATAAAGCATTTGTTGAATGGTAGAATGAACTCACTTCCATCTCAAAGAAAGATAGATTTAAGTACCTACAGAGTAAGGCCCAGTCTGAACTGAGGAGAATGCAGGATGAGTGGTGGGAGAGGAAAATTTCAGAAATTCATCATTATGCAGATACAAACAATGCAAAGATGTTCTTTGACTCTCTCAAAGCAGTCTATGGACCACCTAAATCTGGCACAACCCTCATCAAGGACAAGGAGAGAATCATACAGAGATAGGCTGAACACTTCAGTAATCTATTCAATAGGCCATCCACAGTCGATTGGCTTCTTCTTGATCATTTACCTGAGAAACCCAGCAAAGAAGATTTCGACTTCCCTCCATCAGTTGAGGAAGTTATGAAAGCCATCAAACAACTGAACTCTGACGATGGTATTCCAGCAGAACTGTATAAAGTAGCAGGCCCCAAGGCCATCGAGGTGTTTCATGACATCTTGAGTACCATTTGGGAGGAAGAAGAAATGCCACAAGATTTCAAATATGATATTAGGGTATCACTGTAAAACAAAGGTAGCAAAGCTGACTGCGGAAACTACAGCGGCATTGCTCTCCTCTATACAGCACCGAAAATACTAGCTTGCATTCTATTGAACAGACTCATTGTGAACATATCTGAAGAGAATCTGCCAGAAGCGCAGAGTGGTTTCAGACCAGGTCTTACTACTATGGACATGATATTTATCATCAGAAAGATCCAGGAAAAATGTTTAGAGCAGAATACGGACCTGTATGCAGGTTTGATTTGACCAAAGCTTTTGATACTGTCAAGAGAAGGTCTGTGGGCTATTCTGCATAAACTGGGCCGCCCGGGAAGGTTCATACAAATCATCCGTCTGTTCCATGACCACATGACAGTAGAAGTGCTCACCAGTGGTGAATTTTCTGATGCATTTGAAATCTCAAATGGAGTGAAGCAAGGCTGCATACTTGCTCCAGTGCTGTTCAACTTGTTCTTTGCCTGCATCCTCAGCCATTGCACAAGGAACTTGGCTCAGGGGATATACATCCACTACCAACTTGATTGCCCCCTCTTTGATCTTCGAAGACTCAGTGCTAAGAACAAGACACTGGAGAGACTTCTCGTTGCGGCACTTTTTGTAGATGATTGACTTGATGACCCATAGACCCATAGACACATGATGACCTTCAGATTTTCTGAAGCATCCCAGCTCTTTGGCCTCACCATCAGTCTCGGGAAGACAGAGGCCTTGTTCCAACCAGCACCTCATTCCAATGCTTCAGTGCCAGCCATCTTCATCCAAGGCAGACAGCTGAAAAATGTGGATCAGTTCAAGTATTTGGGCAGCACCATCTCAAGTGACCATTCCCTTGATAAGGAAATTTCCTCCGGAATTAGTAAAGCCAGCCAGACCCTTGGCCGACTCTGAACAAAAGTCCTTAACCAACACAACATTCGTCTCACCCCTAAATTGAAGATCTATAATGCAGTGGATCTAACATCTCTCCTGTATGGATCTGAGACATGGAATCTTTATAGATGTCAAATTAAACAGCTTGAGCAATTTCACATGCACTCCCTCCGGTCAATAATGAGCATTCACTGGCAGTACAAAGTGACCAATATTAAGGTCCTTGAAAGAGCAAACCAGTATTGAGTAAATGTTACTGAGGGCAGAACTTAGGTGGACTGGACACATCATCAGAATGGAAGACCTCTGTCTCCCAAAACAGATCTTGTATGTGGAGCTGAGTCAGGGCAAAAGAAAGATGGGTCATCCATGTAAGCGCTTCAAAGATAATATGAAGAGCAGTGTCCAGTGGGCTGGCATCAATCTCAAAGAACTTGAGCAAATGGCTCAGAACAGGACTCACTTGGTGGTCTCTGACAAGGTCAGCATGTAACATGTATGAGCTGGATCGACAAATTCATCTCCAGGCTGCACGTGAAAGGTGCCGCAGAGCTGTGTCATCAAACATCATAAATACAGACTTCCCATGCCCTCAGTGTGGCAAACTCTGTGTATCAGGGTTTGGACTTCGGAGTCATATGCGTAGTCATAGATGAGAACTGCTTCGGTATCATCAGCAGCAATGGACTACCAACAATATATATTATTGTAATAAATCATAAATCCACTCTGTGAATTTAGTCCATGGTTTTTAATATCTAGCAAAGTTATGAATTTAGCTCCAAGTTCCCAGGCTCATCTTTTGAAGGCGGGTTTCCTTTGAGGATGAGGGTTGAGAGTGTTAACTACTTACGTTAAACAATCTGTTCCACCTTGTATTTAGCTGTGACATTCCTGAGTACATTTCCCAGACCTGAAAAAGAGTTCTATTTAAGCTTGGAAATTGGTCCAGCAAAAGATATTACCTCACCCATCTTATCTCTCTAATAGCCTGGGACCAACACAGCTACAACAGAGAATATATTTCATAGGTTTTCATAGCAAAAGGTGTGTTTAGGCCATGTCTACACTGGCAGTTTTTTCACCAAAAGTTTTTGTCAAAAAGCACTGAAATAAAATCATTATTGCATGTTCACACTGTCTTCCTCTGTCAGCATAGCACGTCCATACTTGGGGCAGTAGCATTGACAGTGAGAGCAATGCTCTGTGGGTAGCTATTTCACAGTTTAGCTCTCCACCTTCTGCTGCTAGGTCTTGTGGG